>NW_020455138.1:541623-699467 GCF_003342845.1 Nothoprocta perdicaria
CCTAAGAGTCAGAGTAAAGCTTTATAAAAAAAGAGAAAATGATATTTGAATCTTCTTCTTCTTCTATATTTGAATATTTCTAAGCCTGAAAACATGCAAGGAGGATGGAGAACTAAATGAACAAGATATTTCTAAACAGCTGCTCAGGGTGATGATCCATCATCTGCAACACTTTGAAGCACTCAGGGCCACAGCTCTTTTGGAGATTTTATGTTATAAAATGTATCCTTCAGATTTGACAATCCAAATCACTGTGCCAATATGGCACATGGGCCATGAGATGCTAGCGGCATGTGATACACTGCACTTACAACCTCACCTAGCTCCACGACACCAAAAAACATATAAAACATCCAGTGTCAACAAAGTCTCCTAGCATTTGTAATTGCAGCACCAGGTGTGTCATTCTTGTAGACTTATTCATTTTCCTTCCATCCTCCTCTCCAGCTGTAAGAAACTGAAACTCAGATAAATACTGCACTGGGCTCTGGTTAGTGCAGAAAACCATACAAACAGGCAAAGCCAGAAGTGCACTGCAGAGGCAACAGAGCTGCACACTGCAGCCCCTCCACTTCCCTTCCGCCAGCTCAGCTATGCAGTGAACAACAGGAAAGCAAGCAGCTTGGGAAGCGAAACCTTCCCAAACAATTCTCAGGACATCATGGACAAGGCTCACCCTGCCCAGGAGGCTGTTCACACCAGGCCATTCCAGTTTAGACACTAAAGCAGTTCACCAGCAACAATGTGAATCATTCCATAGCATTTGCCCTCCGAGCAAGGGCAGTCACCAGGTCCATTTAATTTACTTGCACAGTCAGAGCACACTCCAGGCTCCATGTTTGACTTCCCGCTGCCGTTACCTGCCTCCTGACCTGTTTTATCTCAAAGCACCTCCTTCCATAACTTCCTCTTGCTTAGACGCGCACACACAAGGCAGTTCTCAGGCTCCTCTAACTTCATTCTCTGGGAACGTGGGCTCCTCCCCGGCCTAGCCTTGCACCGAGGCCAGCAGAGAGCTGCTAACTGGGTGCATCCATCCCCACTCGGATGCTAGGAGGCAGGTAATGCCCCACGCTCCACAAAGCCAGGCCTTGCAGCAGAGGCGGCTCCCAGCTCCCCTTATGATTCAGACTRTTTCGGTTCGCTAGCTTGAACTCCGATACAAAAAGGTCGTCTTAGTTTTATTTTGAAAAGGGTTTGTCATCACTTTCCTGAAAAATATCAATCTCCAGGAGATAATCCTTCTTAAGTCTGTACAAAAGAATCAGACAAATAGCTTTAYTTCAGAACAGATTACACTTTTTAACAAGTTTTTTTTTTCAAGCCAGTAATGAATGTTTTATTATAAGCTGTTCATACATCAACCACTTTGATCATCTGCAAACAATATTATGAAATGATGAAAAACACTAAATCTAAACATATTTCATATATTTAGGAAAATAAATATATATAAAACGCTGAGAAACAATCCATTTCAGATAATATTTTGTTTTGAACTCTCCTGCAATGCTAGGCACTAGCAGCATATAYGATGCATAAATAGACAAAATAAACTTCTATATCTCAGTAGTGTTGGAATAGATAAAATAAATATCACTCCTGAATCTACTCTAGACTCCATGCATTCTCCATGGTTTCACAGAAGAAAACGCAATGAATGTTAAGATGCTGCTTTCAAAACAACACCAAGTTCGACAAGGTACATAGCAACACAGCCACACCAATGCTTTAAGAAATGGTTCCCTTCCCTTTTTGAAAAAAAATTAAAAAAATCAGTATCATTCTCTGATAGGAGCAGTGCAGAACATARTCGGAAATATCCCATTGAAGATTGYTTCTTACAATTTTATTATAGATGAAATCAATGTTGTGTGTTCTCAATACACTTTCTCATTTTCTAAGAAATACAGAYTTGTATTTTAAGAGACGGGAGAGTAGCCACCTGTTGCATCATGACTGACAGAAATCTCATTCCTGGGAGCTGAAATGGCAGATGGCCTTTTGTGATCTTTGTGAGTTGGATTTGCTATAATATGAAATGTGTCTTTTCATTTGACATGCTCTTTCTCATTGATTTCCAGATGACAAATAACTTAGAAAGGCACTGAGAAACAAACAAAAGATGGCCTTGCACCCTGACTCATAAGGACCGGAGCTCCTTGAATTTTCTATGCAATCACATGAAGATGTGCTATAAGATAGTGGGCTTTTTTTTTTTTTTTTTTTTTTTTAAATGGCTACCTTCATTGCCTCAGGCAAGAAATATTTCCAGTTAAGAGGGAACATTTTACAAAATGCTTATGCAGTCTTTATTGTACAATGACTACCAAGAGAGTTCAGGCTGCAGACACAGATTCCACAAAAGACCTTCCAGGTATAAATAAGTATACGCAGGAGAGTAAAAAATAAAGGACAAAGAAATAAGTTTCTTTGCTGAATATTAATTTTTTTTTAATATAAAGCTTAAAGAGTTCTTCATGAAGCAAGGCTTAGATCCACTGCTTCATCTTGACAACTATGAGCTCAAGAAAAAACACATCCCAGAAACCTCCCATTCAGGCTAACTGCAATACTTGTGCCCGAGGAAACATGCATCTGTTTATCTAGATAAAAGTCTTATACTTAGATAGAGACCTTATATTTGCACACCGTAAGCATAGAATATATTACATCATATAAAGAATAAAAAACATGGAACATCACAGGGGAAAATAAATTGCCAATGTCATAAATGTATGCAAAAAACCCAAATTCTTTTGGCTGAGCACTTTGTTTGGCTGCCTCTGCTCCATCCAAAATCCATGTTTACTCAATGAAATCATGGCTACAGGGCTATAGCTTCAGTTAAAAATGCCATGCACAAATACCCTAACACACTGCCAAAGCATAGAGCTCTATGGATTGTACAGCAGAGTGTTTCTGGACAGCCTGAACACATGGCTTGTTTGCTCCAAACATTTCACCCTGTGGAATTAGCCATTCTTTTGCTTGCCCAGAAGGCACCTTTTAAGGGCACCTCACAATAACTTGAGTTTTGTAGGGTTCTTGGGTTTTGTTTTACTAGCAGCTTATTTATCTTCAACCTATCTCTGTCTCATAACTGAGCCTACCAAGAGCATTTGAATGTGGAGGCTGCACAACTAATTAAAATATGGAAAAAATAGAAAATGCTGCAAACCAGAATTTTCTTCTTTACAAGGTGGCTTTTCTCAAAAACAGTTCATCAAGCTGTACTGTTTCACTAAGTTTATTAGCCAATTCCCTTAAGTATCTGAGACTGCACCTGAACTGTATCCAAAGTGTACAAAATGCCCTATTTGCCTTTTCCTGTGTTTTATCAAAAGGAAGGCTGACAAGGTTTTTATTGCTTCTTAATTGCTCCTGTATTTTTCTTGATTTTTCTTGTAAAAGGAGAATGTAGAGCGAACAAATCGATAGTTCAATCACTGTTGAGTTCAGATGCAATTTGTGTATGGATTCTTCAAGAGAACTGGCACTGCAGCTCAGAGACTTCCCTCACTGCTGACAGACAGGGCAGCAACTTCATCTCGGTGACTCAGCAACTAGTTTTGTGGCAACTTATCTAGAAATTACACTGAGACAAACTGCAGGACACTATTCACCAGGTCCCTGTGAACTTATTCATTTCAGTTGGCTGTGTGCCCTAAAAGAGAGAAACAAAATACCTTGCAGAATACAAGATCACTTAAATTTCTTAAACCAAAAATCAGCAATGAGAACTTTAGCTTTTAGTATTGACCAAAGAAACACAAGGTAGAAGCTCATCAGTTCTATTACTGAAACTGCCTCTGGTCATCCAGGACTGCTATGCTTTACAYATCTGATTTCAGAAAGATCAAAATGTAATGGTTAGCCTGTCACTATGGTTTAATCTGACACCCTAAAATAGGAGGTAACATATAGTCCTGCTAGGTATGAAAAGTATTTTCCTCAACTCAAGTCTTGACACCTGAGCTGAGTTTATATAGGGTTTCAGAACACCAGAAAAATGGTTMAAGTTGTTCACCATTTTTTAAGGATCACTGACACAGCTCAGTGACTCATTTTCAACTGATAACAAAAGGTCTCCTGGCAAGCCTGCTGAAGTACTCTTAGCTTACTTTGCAGCCTCCTTACAGAGAGCATCATAGAAATCACTCCAAACAAYGTCCTATGTGCACGATGGCAAATAGTCAGGTTTGCTTTAGGTGTGCCTTTTATCCAGGAACTCAGAAGACTGCAGAGCAACTGCTGAAAGGGCGGATAATAATCACAGACCTCTACACATGAGCGTGCCAGTGGAACGGGGAATGCAGCATGACCCACCAGACAGCTGCTCCTCAAGATACACTGGAGAGAGACATGAGGAAGGCCAAGAGCACAGAATAAAATCTTTCCGCAGTGAATCTATGTAATGTATGTGGCTGTTATGTGGATATTACTCTGCTAATATTCCTCTCTTGTACTGCATTTATTCTATCATTTTATCTTATGCCAATTCTGTTCCCTAAGCTTAGTGCCATCCTCAACCTTTTCCTTCTCCCAAACATACAATCACATGAAAACTCGTAGCAAGCAGATCTCCAAGTTTCTGTCCACCTTTCACTGGACAGATGGCAAAGCTGAATCCACCCAAGCACATGGTCTCGTAGCTCAAAATGCAGATGAAAAATTTTAGTGTGGGTATTCTGGAATACAGTACCAGAATCTGCTCTATTTGGCAAAGAAAACCTGGATTTTCTTTTCCTTCTAGTTGTGACTGCAAAGTATACTTGTTCAAATATTTCAACTTGGAGCCAGGACAGTGAAATTTTATGACTGGATGAAATGAAAGTTTGTACAGAACTGTGCTCAAGTGAAGAGCACAGGTGGTATCCTGGAATTCAGCTGGTATCCTGGAAAATGACAGTTCCACATGTGTTAACTAMATCCTACTTAAAATATCCTGCTCCAGATTCTTTAATCAAATGAAAAGTAAGTCTTGATTTTGGAGTTAAGCTCAAGATCTATCACAGATTCTACTAATACCCACATAAAACACTTGCCATAAGGAGTAATCACAGCTGCAAAGGCCTACACAATGATCTGAAAAAAATGTCAGATTCAGATGTTTTAGCATTTCTACTACACCTCCACCTCCAGTGAACATCTGATTTTGGGTACAGCATGCTGAAGAATCRTGGCAAATAGAGTACAAATATATTTAACAGAGCAGAAAATGAAAGAAAAATCATGATCCTATTTTTATTTTATCATTAAGATAACCTRCTTCAAAATGTTAACTGTAACTACCCAATTTCCTCCAGATAGAACAATGAAATATCCAATTAAATCACATTGGTGAAAAGAAGGGTAAGGTCTCCCCATAAAAATGAAATCTCTTCCCTTTTTTAATTTCAAGATCATTTGATTTCAAGTGCTTGCATTGATTATATAACACTTTACACTTCTTAGAAACACTTTATAGAGTAAATCCTTAGTATTCACTAAAATAAATTATTAGAACCAGTTTCAGACTAACATTAATGAATCATCTTCATTTTTTCAAAACTTCATATCCATTTTAGAATGTCCAATGTCTCTTGAGTAATTTCAAAGTAATTATTTTCCACAGGTCCACTAGAACTGTACCAAAATATTCTCTTTCAAGATCATGAAAGATCTTGAAGCTCTTTTTTTTTTTTTTTTTTAATCTACAAGCTCATTTTTTAGAAGTTTGAAATTAATTTAGGAAACGTCAAAGGCATGAGGCTAAAAGTCTATTGATAATAATATTCAGTATTTCATTGAGGACAAGGGGCTTCTGTAAAGATTTGCCAATATCTCCATCTCTTTCAACTAACCATCTGGGACCACCTGAATAAACTGGAGAACTTTACATATTCTAAATGGAAAGAATATGATATCTAAGCTGTATGTACAACCTGCGTATATTCAAACTAGTTTTAAAGCTCTAAGCAGACTCTGACACTATAGTTGTAGAACTGCAGAACTTCTAAGAGCTGCTTGGGATCTTGAATGAATATGATGGCAACTAGGCCATGTTAAACATCATGCTACCACAGTGACATTTTTATCAGCATTTGTGGAAAATCAGGAAGTTATTACCCCAAACTTGGCAATAGGTAAAGTTATTCTTCTGCATTAGACACTAACAAAAAAAATGTCCATTTTCAAGAACAGCTTTCAAGAACTGAAGTATTTTAGTTACCAAAAAAGATGATCTAGGATTGAGAAAGGTAAAAAGTTACAATAAATATCTTCAAATATTTAAGAATTTGACCAAAAAGAGAGAGAGAGAGAGAGAGAGAGAGAGAGAGAGAGAGAGAGAGAGAGAAGAGAAACTCATAGCATGCCACTCTCTGAATTATGATAGAAAGAATAGTAAGAATAGTAAAACACCAGAAAAAATTTTGTAGACTAAAATATCTCTGCCATTGAAGGATGAACAAAGTCAGAAACAACCCTTGAAAATACCATTTTGTACTGGAGCAGTGGGCTGGACTGTATCTCCTCCATGTCCCTCCCAAACTAACACTAGATAAGTAGTCACATTACCACCAGAAAAGCTTCATATTTAAATATGCTGCTCAGTTAAAATCTACACAGTTCCAGTGCGACCTATCCTTTCTCTCATTCTAGAGCCTGTGGCAGGATCTCCATTCTACTGATAGCAAACTTAGGTCCAGGTAACTAAGCTTCAAGGCTCTGAAAAAATCAGGAAGAGGAAAAAAAAAGAGTAAATAAATAATATGAACCAGAAAGTAAGGCTTAATCCCATGGAGGATTTTTGATGACAAGGGAGGATTTTATTTGGCAGGAATGGGATACTGACAAACTCCTCAGGGTTCAAAGCTGTGCAGTTAAGACAGCAATATTCAAGCTTCCTACACACATAAAAACAATAGGACTGACTTGTTTCGGAAGGTGATGATACCCTACCGAAAAATAAACCAAAGCCTTACAGCCCTTTAAAACAGAGCMCTGCCACGACCAGCCTCCTCGGCAAGAGCAACCCCGGCAGGGTTCTCTGCAAGATTAATTTAGTTTTATGGTAACAAGCCTAAGTGCCTTTGAGAAGCATYGTCTTGCACCGTGCCAGCTTGTATCACGGGTAGATCTAGGCAGCAGCMTGCATCTAATCCTGGAGGCACGTCCTGTGTTCATTCTGCCACTGCAGTACCCCGAGGTACGACCAGATTTYTTTTTTTTTTTTTTAAACCTAAAGAAGTACAAAGATATACATGACTCCCTGCATCAGTTTTAACTTTTCCATACTATAATAGTTACTTTTGAACTGGTTTCAGAAAAAAGAAAGGCAACAAGYGAAGCTTAATTTGTAGCTCTTTGTATAAGAATAAAGTCATACAAACCCTTAAGCAATGTTAAAGGCAAGAGAATATGATCAAACATTGCTTAAAAGATCAATTCTTTTGAAAGAAGTTTCTTTTCTCATGTGGGTTTAAGCTTGTTTAGAGGAGGCCTCTTTGAGGAAAATTCTAAAGCAGGACTCTGAGCTCTTCCTCCTAATGGGAAAAGGGCTGAAAGGCAGTAACCCACTATCCGTCCCTCCTGCTGTGATACGGGAGCACACATACAAGGTTATATGATTAGAGAGCATTTGTTTGTATATCTCATCACACAATCAAGTATATAGCTCTTAGAAAGAAAAGTCTGTAAGTCTAGCCACAAGATAGGTGACCTCTTAGTCTCAAGCTCTGGCTTATGAGAAAAGAAGTACATCCATGAACATGTTTATGTGTGTATAATGTCAAAGACTGTTACCATAATTGACATCTTAGGAATGCAATCTAGACCTAACAATTACAGAAGAATACAATGCAGTTAAAATGCTTAAACTCACATTTCTCCTGGTGTTATGCTCACCCTTCCAATGTTTGCTGGGGTGCTAAGGTTRGTAATTTCATTCTAGCAGAAAGCTGTTACAGTGAGCTGTCAGCATCTGCAGTCCTTTGCCAAAAGAACAAGATACTCACGTTGAGTATTTATTCCTCCTCACTTCAGGAACCACGTTTGCTAACATGTCCAGAGGTTCAGCAAACTCAGTAGAGAGATGATGGCCTATTACAAGCAATGGCAATACTGTATTACAGAGAACCTCGTTCTCTAACAGAGTTAGAGAACTCAGAGCCATGATACTCTGTTCTTCACTTCTCTTAATGACACAGGGCTCAGCCTGATCAAAAGACAAGGCAGCATTTGCATGTCACTGGTTTCTTACAGTCCACAATCTTCATCCAAAAAGTATTTCAAAGCAAATTATTTGAAGTGTCTGAAATCATCRATATCAAAGCATTTTTGATACTCCAAAAAGTGAAGAAAGACTAAACAGAGCACAGAATATGGAGAGCAAGCACATGAGAATCCACTGTTAACAGAAACCATTGACTTGCTTACAAGCCTAAGCAACCAGCATGAACACGCACATTAAGGTTCAAATATTTACACAGCGATCAGCTTCTACTTACTGGAAGGTTTGGCCCAGCTTGCCATGAACTAAATTGCATACTGTGCTATCAATCTGCAGTTGTTTGGCCTAGCAGTTTATTAGCCCTGTGCGGCTCATAGGCTACATTGCTCCACATTTACAATTTCCTACTTCTTCTGTTATTGGAATACTTAGGAGAAAACAAGGAAATGGCTCTACCATTAACTTTTTAATAATGTAAGCATTAATCAGGCACCGAGACATCTCAGCATCTCTGATTGCTTCATAAACAACTGCATTTCTTCCTTGTCCTGTGCCTTTACCTGATAACTGACATGAATTATTATGCACCAATTCAAATGCAAGATGGCAATATTGCCATGGTGGTTACTAAATTGCAAGGATTAGATTAATTGAAACCAAAATACTGTACCTACTGGTAGTTTCAGGAATATAACTTCATTATGAAAMATCATCTTATTAATGGTCTTCTCTGCTGCCTGTCAGTACTTGATATTCTTACCAGAGTTTATCTTTTCAAATAATACATTTTTTTAAACTATACAAGACTTAGCAAAGAAGGGTAGTTTTGTATCCTTCACTATGACCACAGTCAGGTGTTAGGAAACCAGGTGCTGTGACTTGGTAAGACTCATTCTCACACCCCCAGTGATTTTAAGTAACTGGCATTCAGCAAAGTCCTGTTCTGACTAATGCTCTTGATAAACTCACAGTTTTAACACTCGTATAAATGATGGTGCTTTCTGGGGAGTGCTTTGCCAAAAGGGAGAATGACACTAACTGATTACAGTGGGGCTCTTAGGTTGCATTCAGCTGGTTTGTGAAACATAAGCAACGTAGAAGTTTCAAACCACWGGTATTAATGACTGTGAAGACAGACTATCACCTAAGTTCCTTGTAAAAAACAGGTGTGATCTTGTACATCAGTCAAAAAAATAAAAGCTTTGAGTTTTTCTTTCCAAGGCATCAACAAATGAATGAAAAATGAAAGAAAACAAATATATTGTTTGATAATTGGTCACATCATAGTGAACACTGAAGAGAGGCTCTCATAATATAAAAAATTTCTTTGATCTATTCCTCACCAGCAACTTCCCCACAGAAACTATTCCCTTCTAAGATTTCACCTCATGCTCATAGATACTGAAGTCAAGTCCCAGAATCAACCTGACTATTTTCACATTCTGCTATGAAGCAACTAATAAGCCATACCTTCTGGCTTTCTTTTTTCTTTTTCTCTCCCTTAACCACAACAAAAAGGTAACAGTGGATTTCCAGGAAGAACTGGAACCCTGCAAAAAAGTAAACAACATATTTAGGTTTATCATTGCATTAAATAAAAAACACTGGCCAGAACATACTAACAAAAACATCATGAAATATAAAATATGTTATAAAACAAAATTTCAAATTATTTTCAAGGAATCTTTCATAAAATAAAATACTATCTGAATTTCTGACACAAGTGAAATTAAAAATTTTGGTTCAGAATCCACAAATATTGGTTCCAAGAATATGCTGGAAGGAAAATCACAAGTTTTATACTTTTTCTTGTGGCTCCTTGTTTTAAATGCTAATTTTTCTCACATCATTGAGAGTCAAGCAAAGCACACATCTCTACAAACTCAAAAGCAACTGTATCAAGAAATTAACTATTCACATGTTTCACATAGCTCTGAATATGGCTGCTTGAAATATTTAAGACTCAGGTTTTGTCTTTTGCTCTCCATACTATGTATAATTATAAGACATGTGATAGTTTATCAATTKACACTTTTAAAGTGTTATCTTAGCTAATATTCTGTAAATATGGGAGAAAAAAAGAATTCCCAAAGCCAAATAAGTATGAGGAAGATGCAATTACAGAAAAGTCATAAAAAGTCACAGCCAAAAAATATTTGTTTTCATAAACAGAACCTTTCTGTGTGTATGAACAATGGTGGAAGGCTCCATTTTTGCAAAGTTAAAATTTGTTCAGCTTTATAAAACTGTAAATGTTACAGCTCAATGAAATGTCATGGGAATGCAATTTTAGATGGATTTGAAAGATGAAGTGGCATTTCCAAAAGCACCTAACTGACTTAGGGATAAATCCATAAAAGGACTTCAAAGTTAGTTATTGCAGTGTCTAAATGGTCTGTCACTGTTCTGGATTTGAGTAAAAAAGATTTCTTGGATTTGAGGAGAGTGAAGCTCCATCTAAAACTGTAAATACTCTCAGTTAGCGAGGTTTACGATCTTGATCCCCAAATCATCCAGGCTGGACAGTCTGAGCGCGACACAGCTTGTGTGAGTACGTGTGCTCTCTCCCCAGACAAGYATCTAAATTTCCATAGTTAAAAAATGGGAAGAAGATCAATAGCAAGCACTGGATACCCAAGCAACTTGTCGTCGGCACATGGAGAGCGCACACAGACCCAAGGGACAAGAAATCTTCCTAGATCTGACTACCTGAAAGTTATGAGTTACTCAAACTATGAGTTGAGTAACTCTTAGCCATGAAGAGATCTAACTAAATTAACAAACCAGAAGARTCCATGCTGCATTATATTTCCTTCATTACTACATTTAGGCATTTTCTACTGTATTTAAATCTCAAACAAGAAAATGAGCATCGCTCAGTTAGCACAGACTACACCATGAGAGTAATCAGCCACATCTGTTTGCAAGTTATTAATTTGGCCAAATTAGAAAAGAGATTAGATACCCTTAGACTTGAAAATCTGTCCTGGATAAACTGTCTCCTTCTGCTCTATTGTGTCCTGTTTTCATCGGGGGTTAAAACAGCCTGAAAAGCAGGAACTTTTACAGTATCTAAGGTTCTAAGCAGAAAAAAACTAACACCAGACTAGGGCAGATGGTGTTTCAGGCAAAGTTCACATTAAATCTAGGCCAAATTTATAACATTAATTTCAAGTCAATAATAATGACCATGGTAGGATCAATTTGCTCTGAAAGACTCATGGTGAAAGAGCCGCATCAGGACAGAAAGCYCGAGTTTTCGGCTCACCAACAGAGCCACTAAGCCTGCAGGAACACTTACGCAGTATTTGATGAGAAGCACACAGAACACTATTATGAATAACATTTTCCTACTTCTCAGCAGAGAGTTTACATGGGTGATTCAGCAATMGACATTTCTAAAGTGCTTTCTTCTCTATTTTCTGTCATTCCAGTCCTGGAGGACCTTCCCAGCAAGTGTCATTGAAAAGCATTTACATTTTCAGGAAATGTTTGGCTCAACAACTCAATGTTTCTAGCCAAAAGCATATACCTAAAAAAATTCCTGACTGTGTCTAAGTTCTCTGTATAAGCAATACGATGTGTATGTTTATATATAGAAAAATGTTTTTCTAACACATTCGTAGACGTGTTCAGAACACCAAGTGCACATTCATAAGGACATGGCTTAGCATRCAGACAAAAGTATGCAGAGAAAGTTAACTCAGAGTTTCTTAAAACCACAGATCCAGCTCTGACAGTTATTTCAGGTGAAAACAAGGATTAGACACTTTGGAAAAGGTTCAAATTTCTGTTAACAACTCACTGTCTTCTTTAAACACATTGCTTCAAATAATCAAAGAGATATTCAATATATTCATAAAGGCTGGGGTTTTCAGAGAAACCTATGGGAGTTAAGCAATCCCTGCCAAAACTACTAACGCTTGACTTCAGCTGGATGGTAAATATTTTGCACCAGGGTTTTGCCATTTATCTCAGAGGGTTCAGCAATAGGCCCAAAACACACTGAAAAGCAGTAGACCACTGCCAATCACTTCATTAAGGATGCATGCATTCAGTAGGGAGAGCAAACCAGAAGCCCCTAGATACCCCCACAGCCYCTTGTCAAATATCAAGATGAACAAACCTTAAGAGTATGGACAAGGAAGAGAAAATCTTACCCAAACAGCCTGCTATGAAAATATGAGCTGATCTGAAGAGGTAAATGTTTCATAAAAGGGAAAGCAGGTTGAGGATTAGAGTGACACAGTCCTCATGCAGCCGTCCCACAGCCATGGTGCCTGCCCTGGCCAATACATAAGGAACTGAGGCACGGACATCCAATATTAGATAATTCTATCGTAAGGTCTTGGTTTGGTAACATAGGCCACCCAAAAACCTTAAAACATACTCAAAATACGTGCCATCCCATTTAAAGCTATTGAATGGCTCTTGTGCAAAGTGAGCTTGCATGCTTGTATGTTAAGCACAGAGGATCAGGCTTAACATTCGAATGATGTTCAACTAGTGCCCACAGTTGTCATCCATCCATCCACCCAATAAGTAATCAAGAATATATCTGTTAATATGTTGCAAGATATCATGGAATATTTGTTAAACCAAAGCCAAATAAGTAGTTCTGGCAACTACTGACAGCTTGTGTGAAAGTAGCAGTAAAGATCCCCTGCAGTGAGACCATAACCAACAACAAACATGCCTAAGAATCAAATAACTTTTGGCCTATGCTTCCTTTCCATSTTTTCTTCCAAATAAATCAAACAAGAGTTATATAGAGGGAGATAAGTTGAAAATGGTGGTATGTCTGCCAGCAAATGTCTAAATGCCTGTCTAGCTAGGAACAACACTTGGAACATACAGAAAAAGGCACAGTTTCCTTAGCAACCTGAGCAAAAGCTCTAAGAATATCACTTGTGCCGGTGCTGCTTCACGCATCTCATGCCCCTTCACCACCCCAGTCTGCCACCTGTCACTTATGGATTTAATTTAGTTTAATATGTAATAAGGTTCATACATGAAAATTCCTGCATTCCTGCCCATTAGAAAGCAGAAACTAAAGCTAGAGAAGTTCCAAAATTATACATACATATATATACACACACCTAAAAATTACACTGAGTTCTCAGTAAGAGACATCATGCAATTCCCACACCCAGGGAGGCAGAGGAGCACCGATGAAGCAGTGTGCACTGGACAGTACCCTCTGCTTGGAGGRAGGGAATGTTGGCCTTTCCAAACCCAGGATCACCTCTCCCCAGAGCCTTTGCTCTATCCACTTTGAACCTCTTCACTCTCTCTGCTGTCTTTGCACAAACCTTTGCAAAGCAGCTAAAGGCTTTTGTTCGCCCCCCTTYTATACAACTATTTCAAGAATCTATAAGAGAGGATATGTCCACATCTCCCTATACTCCCAGAAGTGTAGCCAAATGTTAACCCATTCGGTCTGATTTTGAGTAATTACAATGCTAAACGCTACTAAAAAATAGCTGCTTTGTTTTGTGTTGTGTGGGAGTTCAGAGGATGAAAAGGACAGATCAATTTTATCATCTTCTCCATCCCCTCTTTTWAAATCAAACGTTATTTGTATGTTTGTTCCCATTTCCTGCTGTACCTAGACTTAACTCTTCAAACTTTTGTGTCATCTTGAATGCATGTATTCAGGCTGCTTTCTGCATTTGCATATTCTAATGGTTAGTTTTATAAAGTCTGTACTTTCTCTATTAAAACTTTAACATAGCCCTCTGTATTATATTTCACATCAACAGATCCATGTATCCATATATTTTGATTCAACACTGCATAGACTATGTAGAGTAGAGACTTAGCAATTCTTATAAGCGCTACAGTTGGATTTCTACACCAGTTTGATCCCTTTTCTCAGGGAACACAAAATAAATGAAATTGCCTGCACCTAACCAGCAAAGAATTTCTCTTCTGCTCCTCCTGGCTATGCACCAAGCTGAATTCTTCTTCGGATATCTTAAGAGAGGCATGTGGGGCATGAGACTTCACCTTAAAAATATAAGGAATTATGGGGTAGGAAAAAAAAGCCCATTTTCCAAGTCCCTTGAAATTATCAGCTGCTCTAAGTACTGTAGGGAATAAACTCTGAAAGTAAGGTGGAACTCACCTAGCTCAGGCTGTCTCTACACCTGACACAGAGAAGCAAACCTGCGCTCTGTAACCTCTCAGCTTCCAATCTGGACAGGTTGGAAGTTTAGAAAGAAATGCAGCATCTCCCATGCCACCTATGATGGGATAACCGATTACAAACCTACTGAACACTTTGTGCAACTGAAAAATAAGTCTGACTGATCTGCTCATTTTTTAAAAGTGCAATTCAACCATGCTTGTCTCTAAAACACCCTGGAGGTTCTAAGAAAAATCTGAATGAGAAATTCACTGATTCTGCAGAAAGAGACAAGACAGAAATCCCTGCTGATTTTAAATCACTTACAGGAGAATTATATTTCATTCAACAAATATTTAGTCCTACAGTAAATGCATTAGCTCAACTGTCTGTGATAAAACTCTGCAAGTTGCTTAGGTGATGATATCCCAAGATATTTTAACCAAAGTGACAGTCTAACATGCACGTGTTTGGAACATCCCTTCGGAATGACTGATCTCAGACCAGCAGACCAGGTCAGAAAACAAAGCTGCATGCTTAGGAAAGTCTGTTTTGATCTTGTCTTTGTATCTAAAGATAAAGTAATGGGAAACATTTCTTTGATGCTCACATACAAGTTCTGCAGGAACTTAAGGAAAATGTCTTGACAGTGAGGGTGAAGGAGCACTGGAACTAGTTGCCAAGAGAGGTTGTGGAGTCTCCTTTTCTGAACATCTTCAAAACCCGCTTGGGCGCAACCCTGTGCCATGTGCTCTAGGTGACCCTGCATGTTTTGGGGGTTTGGACTAGATGATCTCTAGAGGTCCCTTCCAACCCTTAAGGAAACTAAGGATTCTATGATATGCAACGCTATTTAAACACTATGAGAATTAAAAGGACTGCAGGTAAATAGGTAAAGTGGATTGGAGGAACAAATACTCTTCCAGCACAATGTTGGAAGGGCAAATAAGACCTAGGAATGAATAGGAGGGGAAGGAGTTAGAGAGGCCAGTATCTCAGCTAAAAGATAAAGAGCACTAGCACCTCTGCTTTACAATCTCCATCCCCTCTGGGGTGAAGCAAACCAGTGTCACATCCATCTCATCTACTGCATAAGAACAGATCTGCAAGAGAATGGTAGATCCAAAGGAAAGATTTCCATGTCCCTATTTGCAGTCTCCTGAAACCCCTTAATTTCTCCACTAAAGCATTTACAATATTTATACCAATTGCTGTTTCTCAAAAAATGTAGCACAAACACTATGAAAGATTTACAGGCTACTGCCTACTATCTCATTTCCCTTTCTTCTCTTCTCGCCCCCTCCCCAGCTTGGATGAACTGTTAAGACTTTCTTTAAAACCTTAACAAATAAGAGACCACAGGAATTATAAATGACAGCTTGGCTTGAATTCCTCAACCACTAAATTCCTTTATGTTTTCCAGTTACAAAGCTGTTACCACTTAAACAGCCTCCTCAAGTACTTTAAGCTTCCCACTTTTCCGCGTGCAAAATAACATTGTGAGGTTGTGATGAACTGTGAAAAGATGGCAAAATGTCAGTAACTTAGAACTCATCCACACACCATGCCTAGCATGATCTAATGTCTTCTTATGTTGTTTCTCTACTGAATTAACAAATAACAGTCCTAAAAAACTAGCAGTGACACAAATACACATAAAAGCCCTTAAAAACGTCAGCAACTTCCACTGCGTTGGCAAATGCTGCAGTACCATTAATGATCCTGGAAGGGTCATAGCRAAGTAAACAGAATATTTTAAGTGATGGAAAGTCTGAACAAAACCTGAACTTGGGCAATTACAATCCAGTCRCAGCACAGGGAAAAATGCAGGAAAAATTCATGCTCAGAAACTTAGTGCAGCACTTCTCAGCAAAGAGTAATTGCTCCTCTATGGAGCAGCAAGCAYACTCAGAAAGGAAACCATCTCAAGTAACTCCATTAGCTGAAATGCTCAGCTGGATCCAAGTGCTTAGAAKAGCAGTATTTCAGAAACAAGGTTGCCTGGGCACAAGGTTTGAGAAAAACATAACAACAATAGCAAGAACTTTCTTTGCTACTCTACCTAGCAATAAGGGCATTCTCAGCACTAAGCCTMAAGTCCCCTAGAAGGGCTCGTACAACTCTTGTTTGCAGGTACCACCAGATGTCAAAGGGAAATGTCAAAAGGAATTGGAGAAGAACAACTCCCAAAAGTTACAGAGCTTCAGCTCAGACGAGATAAGCAATAAAAAATTCCTCTCCTTGCCCACACTACTTGAATCTCTACAGCCAGACTTGACTCTCCCTCAAGAGCTTTTCAGAGCTTCCTGCTCCCGGACAGGATGGAGTATCACCAAAATAGCCTCCTTTGTAGTTAATCAATACCACTGCTTCTAGCTGTTGCCAGATCATTGCACTCCAAGCTAAACAAATATAAAAATAGGAGGAAAGAATATACTGAACTCTTAAACCTTGAAGATCAACAAGTTCCTTAGTTTTTCTTGACTCTTTCTGTACTTTCTAAGTGAAACAAAGAGAAAGCCTTTAGATACCTGCAAAGCAGACAGACAATAAAGTAAWTTTAAAAAATTAAATGAAGAGTCTTTACATGAAGAGATTAAAAACAAAAAACCACAACCTAGGAGAATYGTCCTTTGCCCTCATTTTTATATGTTCAGATAAAGTGTATTAATGTCCATCTCTATACCACAGAGTTTGACTGCACCTATCACTTCAGCCAGGTGCACTGCTAAGCAGCCTTCTCATGCCTCAATTTACATAAGTTGTGTTTAAGTCTTTTGATTAGACTCACAACCATTAGACAGGAAAGCATCATTACAGTTCATTCCTCTAATATACCAGCAATCAATTTTATTTATTTAATATTCTAAGGACAAGAGAAATTAAAGATGGATCTTGGCCACCCCCCCCCTTTTTTTTTTTTTTTTTTGGCCACATAATGCACAGAGCTCCAGAACTAAAAGCCTCATATTCTTCACAAAGGTGCCACCAACYTTCTGGAACCAGCTAAATTTTCTCACGTCCTTCCAGGCAGTGCTCCTCTTGTAAAGGAGTACTTACATTCACACAGGACTGAGCCTTGCACTCAAGTTTAATTTATGTAGCTGAGGTTATATACAGGTCTATGTGACCTATAGTCTCCACCCACTTTTTTTTTTGAACCTATTTGCCTCCTACACATAGTTTTTCTAGGAACAAATGTGCTATAACCAGTCTTTTCTCTCCAGTGACCAGAGAAATATTTCAAGGAACTTGGAAATACTTTTAGGAGACTGAGAAAGACAGCACTCTTACCATACAGCGAACAGTAATTCTGGTAAAAACAGAAAACAAAAAATATATACCTGTGAGCTTACATCACAGGCAAGCACGTGTGCACTTCCGAGATCTTACATCCTAAGAATTTAACGGTCCTGAAACAAGCAGAGAAGAAACTTCTTAGTTCCTTGAGAATGTCCTTAGCCAATGCTCTAGTAACTCTCTATGACAGAAACTTATTTAGTAAGAAGAAACATTTACTCTGCTGAAATGAGAAACAGACCATCAGAAAAGAAACTACCAAATGCTGTAACTCCAAAGTCAAACTGCAGCCCCATTTCAGCAAGCTCCCTTCTGAGACGTAGGGGACCTCTATCTAAGACTGTAGGAAATGCAGGGATGTTGTGCTTTGTGATGTACACATTGTGGTTTATATTCAAGCTTCTTTTACTTCCTTCAGCCTTTGGGAAGCACAAACAGCTTTTTTAACATCCAKCACACTCAAAAAAGGTTCACTCAGAGTACTATACTACCAGTAAGTCAGCATAAACTTAGAATTAAACTCTCATCTTGAAGTTTTCTTCTGTTTTGTCACTCCTTGTGCTGGAGGAGTGCAGAGATCAATGTTCCTCTGATAGGGAAAAATGTCACTTTATCATTCTTTTTGTAAGTTGCATGAAAGATGTTAGCAAAAAGATCACACTTAGAAAAAAKCATTCGAAGAACCTAAACTCTGACTAGTCACACTTTAATGATTCTGCCATAGCACTGGAGGACCKGATCTCATCAGGAGCAAGATGCTCTTTACTGTTAGAAACCTGTCTGTATCTATTCAGAATTTAAAATTCTCAAATGCTTTTTAAAAGATGACACATATCCTGCTAACTCAAATATGCAGTTGCAGTGATAATCCTTTTTATTTATAAACATTGCTCAAAAATATTTATAGAAACTGAAAACATTTAAATGTTTAAGAAATGGTAACATATAATTTATCTTTGTGAATAATTTTGCTGTTGTCATCTTTCGACCTCAATCAGAACTAATAATTTTATTTAAATCCGGTGATTTTTATCTTTGTAATTTGATATATATATACACACACACCCGGTAGCACTAGGACTTCATAGCCAATCCAAGCTTAYACAGCAAAAGCACCCCTGAAAGTTCTTTAGGCAACAAAAAAACACCTTCAAGTTTGAGACTGAGTCTCAGTTTCCTTGAGGAAAAACTGTTAAAGCAAGATCAAATGGACATTTAATCAGGAGTAACAGGTAGTGAAGAGGACCTTGGAAAACAATTCTGTTTCCTTTTCAGTGTAGTATGAGGTGTTGGTAATTGCTGACATCAAACAGATCAGCTGAAGCAGAGTTGTTACTGTACATTCAAAGAAATACAATGTTTTTCCAGAGAGTCAAAAGTAAAGTAAATGAAATGTGAAAACTGTCTATAAACTCAGGGTGAGACCACTCTTTCAGAAGAACAAGAAAGATGGATTTCTTAGTAAAGCTGCAAGCCCCTTCTTTAATTTCTTATAGGTTTGAGATTTTCTGTCTCTTCTATTCTAGCTCCTAATGAAAGTGTTCCCAATTTCAGCCTGAGTTGATTAAATGAAAAGTCAAGCACGCCCCACAACAGGCTGCCTATAAATTCCCATTCCATTTCCGTCAAATAAACAGCAGGGCATGTTTCATTTTCTTGACAATTTACTGGATGCTTCTGGAAAAGCGATCCAAATGATCATGCACTCGTACAGTTTAGCAGATAAGTTGACTTGGTAAAATACTGAACGAAGTCCTCTCTAATTCCATTGACATGAGAGAAAAATAGGAAAAGCATAATGTAGAAGATTAAATTTTTTCCCCTAATTACTTCAGACATCAGGAGGGCTTGGAATTCCGCCTTGCTAAATATATCACTTAACTGCTCAGCCTTCTTTGCTGTATCTTTTTCTAGGATTATCTCTGCAGTCCAGGTGCTGTAAAAGTGGTTCTCTGGACTATCTCCTGTTCACCACGCACACACGACAAATAAAGTCCCCTTTTCACCAGAACACTCCAAACAGTGAGCTGATTAAAAATACTTTTCTAAATGAAGATGAAGACATTACTCAGTCTTACAGTAAACACAAGCAGACAGACAAAGGGCTAAAATAATATACTGAGATACCGTGGTATAATATTACTAAGTTCATTTCTCACCTACTCATTTTTGCAAATTCTCCTTTGCCCAGCTGGACTAAAAGTGAGGAAAAGCCTTTGCTGCTCACAGGACAGTTTCCCTATACGCTCCCTCGTCAACCGCTTCCCTAGTCATCCAAGCTCCATGTTTCCCCCAGCTACTGATGGTGTTTCAGCATTTCCATGGAGTTCAGTCCTCTCCGCTTGAGAAAACTAGAGCTCTGTTGGGAATCCATGGGACTAGGGCCCAGCAAAACCARCGCATTATAGCTTTAAATGTGATGCTGGTACTAGAGTGTTGAGATCTTTCCTATAACTGGCCCTGCTTAGTTTCAGCAATGACTGGATTGCCCTATCTGCATGATGTAAATCAAAGGGGCACCACTTTAAGTCTTCTCAGCAAGAACAGTACTTACTACTTCATCTGAATTAAACACTAATGGAGATATTTTCATCGTTATTGTGGGTATCAATCTTTGGGTATGCCAATGTTGCCTTACTAAGAAACTACCTGGCTAAATACAATATACAGTCACTTATGTCTCAAATATGGAGACAAAAAATATATTTAAACACAGATGCATATATCTACTCACATAAAAATGTATATATATATTTTACACACAGATACATACAGAATTTGCACTTAAATTATGTCTTTTTTTAGTGTCCTTAGGAAAAAAGTAAACGTCCACAAGCTCCAGATTAAAAAAAATTAATTCTTTGAGTTTCCATGAGAGATTGACAAAGTGCTCCACAAATTAATTATTATTTTTAGATATATCAATTAAGTTATACCACAGCAGAACTTTGGTCCATCCTCCACCATCAGTTTAATAGAAAACCAGTTCTCCATGGCATTCACCATTCACGGTTCTGCTGCCTGTTTGGCACACAGAAGATTTATCTTCTTTTTCCCTAAAGTAGCCATTTTTCTCACCAGGCACAGGTAACATTTTCATATATTAGCAGGGGCTCCTTCTCATGTCMACTTCATTTTTCTGTAACTTACTACAGTAGATTATTCCATTCGACAGTTCTAAACAGTAAATCTAACCATCTGGAGACAAAACCAAATACAAATGGTAAAATTATCATGAATAATCGAAATAACCATTAAAGGACAATTCRCTGCTGCAGGAATTCTGTAGCTGTTCCGTAGTCTTTCCTCTCTGAGGAAAGAATAAAGCTACAGTAATAGGCTTTATCTCAGGTATCCTGCTAAATGCTAACTGTTGAAGTCATAGCTATACTACAAACACTGCAGCCCAAATCTTAATCTGATAGGCAAAGTGACCAGTCCAGCAAGTGAAGCAGTGCAGAAAGCATGATCTAATTTTAAGAAACCAACATGCATTCTCCATCCAAATTGTAACCTGAGCCAGAAATTTAGCTAATGAACTGTATCAAGAGATTGCTCTTAATACCAGGGCCACAGGGTCAGCCTGAGTCAACTCTTCTGCCTTACACATGAAGATTAGCAACTTTCCAACTCTGGGCCCTTCCACTTTGTTAACCTTACGCAGTGTATTTAACTTATCTGTATGCTGCGCAAGCTTCCTCTGAAATCCCTCATTCTCTGTGTGAGAGACAAAAATCTTCTGTTGCTGACTGAGAAATGTAGAAATCCCTGACCAGGAAGGCACTCGGGTGCATCCGTGACTTTTGCCAAATTATCTCAGAGGCAGGGCTGGGTTTTGGGATAGGGTTTACATAGACGTACTGTAATTTTTACATCGACTCAGTTCAGAGGTATACACCAAAGGGGAAATCATTCTGMTTCTCAAATCTGTGGCAGTCTGATGGATGGCTTCAATGCTGTGCACGCTGCCSTTGTACCTGTATGTACTATCGTACTACAACAGCTGTTCCTTTTCATACTTTTAAACATTTCTCACTTTCAGAAAAAAATAAACAATTTGTTTTTTTGTTACTCCTTGTGACTTCTTACCTATGGGATTATCATCAGGAAGCAGATGGTGAAGGTGCACAAAAGGAAGGAGGACTGTCCTACATTAGACAAGTACTAGCAAGCACATATTTAGGACTGCATGATATTGAGAACCTGCCCTAATAAGGAACTAAGCACCCTCTATATTGATCGAGAGAAGAGATAACGATCTATAAGGTCAAGCCATCACCATTTCTGTGAACATCACTGAAACTATTGTTTTGTAATAAAGAAAAAAAATTCAACATTTGGGTTCAGTGTTATGTTATACTGAACAGTAAGAAATTACAGTCCTTTCATTTCTGTACTAAGCTTTCACCAAGTGATACATATGGATTTTAGTAACTTTAATATATTAATATAAAATATCTCTCTCCTACCCTATGAAAAAATTTTGGCACATGCTACCAGAAAATGGTTTGTCAAAAGAATTTATTAAAGTGATTTGTTAACATCAACATAACATGMTTTTTCCTTTGCAACTCAGATTCATGTTTGTGCAAAAGCAACAATGAAATATGGCATTTAATTCAATGCTTTCATCCAAAAAAGATGATACATAATATAGTGCTTACGTGTCTTATTTTCATCAGCCTATCATGATAAAACTCAAATAAAAATGCCTAAGGATTAGATGCTGTTGAGATGTTAACGTGAATCACAAGCAAAATATTTGCTATTTTTCAGAAAGAAAACTTTGGCTCCAATATTTCATCAAAAAGATGCATACAGTATGCATTTTATACATATGCGTATTTATCRCATAGAGACTGTGACTATTTCCTAGAGCTGTAGTTTATGCTTTACGCCCGATCCAAAAATCTGTAATTATGAACACAGAACAAGGCAAAAAACTYATATTCTTGGAAGTAAAAATAGTTTAGTAATGTAATCTCTCATGYTCACCTACAAATAGAAAGACTAAGTCTGTACCTAGTTTTCCCAGCTTTTCGTACATAKTGACCCTAATTCAGACAAGTAATACCAATGGAATGAGAACAGAGATTTTAGGGAAATTAGACGCTTACTACTTAAATATGAATGCTGTACCATTAAACTTCACAGAAAAGTCAGTATTAATATAGGGCATAAAAGTATTTAAATATCATTTCTAATTTATATTCAACCAAATTCCTTTAATCATTATTAAAGGAATAAGAAGATACAAGAAGAGTGTGTGCATATTATATATATAAAAAGAATATATCTTACATAATATATTCTTAAGGACATAAGAAGATATCTTATAACTTTTAATAAGAGAGAAGTGGGAAATACTCAAGACAAATAAAAAAAATCTCTACCGAGTTCTATAACTGGACTTGAAATCTAGAGAAACAGAGGGGGAAAACAGAGCTAATAGCACCTTAAAATCAACATGGAGAGCACACAAAAGATCAACTGTAAAAAATTAAAGAAAATAAACTGACATGTAGTTTTCTTTATTAATTGTCCATCTGGAGCTTCCCTCCCGCTCCTGTTTTTTTAAATACACACAAGAGGTAGCTTAATTAGATTTAGTTAATCTGGGAAATACTGTGTGGCAAGAGTTCATACATCTCATACTCCTCAAACACCACACAGTTGGACAATATCTCATCACTTGACTAACTTGGTTTCTCCTGCAGCCCTTTTTTGACTGTACTTATCAGCTTTTTCACTGTGCCAAGGGAAATCAGCAGAAACATTGATTCTGTTATTTGTTGTTGTTACTCAGCCCCTTAAATTTCAGTTTCCTGATGGTTTTTTGAAATATGAAGTAAACTATGTTAGAGACAAAGCAAACAAATGCACGAGAATCTAGAAAATGTGGCAGGTTAGAAGAGACCTGTGCCAGGCAAAGAACTTAAAGGTCATTTGCTTCTAACAGCTCTAACCTTCTTCACATCACCTTAATATGACACCATTCCCATAGCCTATCTATCAAAGCAAAGTACTCTGCTTTTAGATTAGGCAGTTAATGCAGCTTGTGATGGTGAAAGAAATAGCTTGCTGTAGGTTGCTCTTGTTAATATATACCTCATCAGCAGGAAATGCCTTATCCATTAAATACCTCTTTATTTTGTCCAAGATAAGGAACAAGAGCCTCTCCTGACAGCAAAGTAATTCAGTCTTAAACAAGTGACATCTCCCTGACTTTAAAATGCCTGAGCCTGCAAAATCTGATGGAGAAAATGCAGAGGAAAGAGGAGTGAGGGGGAAAGAAAAAGAAAACACATTTAAAAGGTATAAATATAAGCATGTACTTCAGAACTGTTGCTGAAAATCTCTAAGAATGTTAATCATCACTTTTAAATACAGACTATTAAAATTAACCATCTAGATAGAAATCTGTGCAAGACAAAAACCCAATAAAACAGCTTAGAAGTAAYTCTGGGAAACAGATAAAACAGAGGCCCATGTAGTTCTGTCCAGCCTACAAGTCTGGACAAAGTTCAAGGTATAAAGGAAAGAAATAGCTGTCCTGAAACAAAGACAGGAAAGGTAGGATATACCTCCTTTAAGCATTCAGCATACATAAGGGTATATCCAGCTCTGTCACTTAACCTCACTATATAGGTTGTGGAAGGACTACAGAATCTTTTTTCCCCCCACAGTGTGATTCATAGACTTAATCTGGCTAACTTCAGAAGGAGGTGACACGTGTCTTAAAAGTGCTATTTTCTTCCACTGACTATAAAGAAACTCTGGACTACTAGCTCAGAGGCAGATACACAGACTGTAAATCCCTCGATCTAGAGGGAAACATAATCATTAACAACTAGCAGGACTGTGCAGATACTTTGCCCTGTTTAGCTGAAGTGCTCATGGCAGTTTAATTGCTGCACACTGAACAAGGCTAGATYGTCTGGAGACTTTTCTAACTCAACAAAGCACTTCAAAAGATGCACAGAAACAACAGGATTTGCTCCTGTGATTACAAGTCTATTACAGATTACAGGTCTACGGAACTCTTGGTCACACCTACACAGTAAGACTGAGGCAGCCAGGAAGCTTCCACTAAAGCTTGAAGAGTTCTTGCAGAACTCTGGCATCTGTATGTCTCACACCGAACAAGAGGAAAGTTCTTGCAGATCCTTACAATAAGCTATACGCCATCCGCAATGTGCTGCAGATATAATGAAATAAAGAGCTCGAAAGAATCGGCTAGTTTAACAGTTCTCAGCAAGGAAGGGCAAGAATTACACAATTTGGCCAACAGTGGYTCTTCAGCCTGGCCAGTCAGGAGAAAGGAGGAGAGGCATAAAGAGGGAAGAACCCATGTAGAACGAATAGTCCTGAAAGATAACTTTAAATATCCCAAATAAACAGCACAAAGCAAATGTTCATTTTACAAGGTATCATTGGCTCCTACAGTAGTCTGTGCAAAGGTTATTTTAATTAAGGTATTTCTGGTGCAATTATGTTTATCATGGCACTCCTCAGATGCACATTTGATACAGGCCAGAATTTCCCTTCCCTGTTCAACACGAGTAAGGAACATGAAAGCCCATTTCTCCAGAGCCGAGAAGGGAATCCTACAGCAAACAGAAGAGTTTCTCCACTGCCACAAACTGATGCACGCCATCATGGCAGTTGCTTCCCAGGGCACAGCTCTGCAACCCTTGTCTTMCCACGTGGAGCGGCTGCTACCTTCAGGAGAGCCTCGGAGGAGATCCACAATTCTTTCTGCTGCACATCCAGCTTTTAATCTTTTGGTATCAGTGACCAATCCAGTCAAATTATCGTTGTGAAGGCATAGCATCTATTTAAGATGCCATGATTTTTCCTTCAGCTGAATTAAAGGCACACATGGAGGCTTAATTCTAGGCTTTACTAGGAGGCCAAGTATAAAAACTGTATATTGAAAATTGACTTTTCAGTTTTTGAAAAACTTCTTTCTAGTTCAGATATTTCCTTAAGAAGGCTAGCAAATCAAAACATTGTCACCTTTTAATTTGTTCATTTGCAATGTGACACACAACATGCATTTTTTTTATACRATGCATAAACTTTGAGTTGATTAAAAGAGAGAAATTCTCCAAGAAAATTGTTGTTTACATCACTTGCACTATTGACTCCAACAGAAATAAAGGAGTTGGAGGACATCTAACTTCTTAAAAAAAAAGAGATGGATGGATCTTTAAGAGAAAGCTAACTTCAGACTTATTTCTGGCAAATATCTCTGAATAGAAACTCCACGTACACAGCAGTGAGCGCCGTGCACATCTCTCAAAGGTTCCAGCTACGCACATGATCACACATTCATTTGGCCTGGGGCCTCATTTCATAGTCAACAAAAGATGTGATGAACAGAATTTTGCACAGTAGCTCTACTTAGGGATTTTGGCCCTGTATAGTCCYTTTATCATCGCAAAGTGATTATATTGCTTTATTATTATATCACTTTGACATAATAGAGGACCCGTGATGTATTATTCAATAAAACTCACAAAAAAAAAGAGTAAATCAGAATATGACCATTGCAGATCACAGCATAGTAAGAGTTGTTCTACCAAGCAACTGGAAAAGACATCACAGGAGCTATGCACCCTATAAAGCAAAGTACACTGGTTTACATTCGCAAAACAAATAAACACTCTAAGTATAAATTATGCCTTTTGCTTTGCCCCCACACCCAAACACACCAGCAATAAAGCCAACAAAAAACAGCTCCTGATTAATCCAGTCATAAAGAACCTAATTTGAAACAGTTAAATAATGGAAGAGATTCCTTAGGTCAGGTGTCCTAAAAACCAAAACCCATTTATATTAAACGTTTACCATATACTTTGGACTTCTCCAAAGCTAGTTAGTGTAATTATTCACTAATTATTTGTAAAAAGAAAACAGCAAAGTCCTAGGCAAAAATTAGCCCTAATGAGCAATTCAGTCAGCTCTAAATATAACTCAGAGCAATTATTAAAATGCTATGGTACAAATTCCTTGTACAACACCCAAAATACCATAGGAACACCAAGTGTGTGTTTGGTGTTTCAGACAGGTGCTCCAGCAACAGATCCATGCATCCACATTCTTTCAGAACAGACTCCGTAAACAGATCCCAAGGGGAGAGATTTGCTTAGACATTTACAAAATACCTGCTGTTCTCCCCTTTGCCAACTAAAGGGCACAACAAAGGTGTCTGCAGATTTAAACCGAATCCTTCAGGGCACTGTCTGTACTTTGTTGTTATTTTATATAATGCCTAGTACGCTAGAGGCTAAACAGAGGCTAAAGAGGCTAATTCTGCCGTGGTCTTCAGGTCAGTCGTTTCCACCTACACAAGGGCATACGGGGAAAAAATAGTAAGGAAAGGTCTCGAACCTCCAGACGTCAGCACTGCACCAGTCTCCTGAGGGAAGATGGAAAAGAGGAGTCATCCATTCAAACACACATCTAGTGAATAATTTACATCTAAGCTAGTCATCCTGATTGCCCTGTATTCAAAGAGGAAGGTATTTCTAACATGCAGTACATTTCATCTTAAGCAGACATCGAATATTAAGTCAGGTATCTTCTCTCTCCTACGACCATAGAGAGCTTTCAGTGATTAACTTACGACATAGATGGCTGTACTTTGAATGGGAAAAGAGATGAGTGCCCTGCAGAGCATTCAGATTTTTTTTTTGTCCTGAATTATACTTTTTCTATAACTATGCAAAATAAGAGAGACAGAAATCTGCTAATATCGCACGCTTCATTTTCATGAAAAAAATCCTCTGGTGAGAAATTGAGGTTTGTGTGTGTGTTTATTAAAACTTCCTACTGTCTGCTCTTCAGGAATATCATTCTCAGTTAAAACTGTGGCATCTAAAGTGTAGTGTTGCTCCCCAATTTACCCATGGATCAGAAAAGAAGGAAACACAGTGGATAGAGAGAAGCTGAATTTAAACATTCCCAGTTTCCTTTGCTTAAATTCACCTTCAGTGTGCTAAAGCAGTACTATAAAATAGCATTGGACAGCCTGAAAGAAAGTACCCTGTAAGAGAGATTTACACTCCATGTAAATCACTTAGCACAGATCACTAACATGGATGCGGTTACTATGCAAACATACCTTTTATATAACCAGAGTCTTTCTTCAATCACCTTCCTTTAAAATATATGAATTTCTCAGTCTTATCAAAAATAGTTCATATTATTTTCCTTAATGTTCCCTACATCCTCTTTCCTTCTCCCCTGAAACCCCATCTTCCAGGACCCAAGAGAACATATAAAAATAAGCAATTCGAGCTGACTCTTTCCATCCTAAGCTATCCATTTCTGTCCCCTCCAAATTCCAATTTACATTTCAAGAGTGTTGGTGGCTGGCGTGGGATTAAGTACTTTTTTTAATTTAAATGCTGTGTATTCTGTTCCAAACGCCACTATTTCTAGGACAGATTCATGCATCAAATATTCACAACAACAAGAATGTAAAATTGCCTTGGGATGACTATTTCTAGGACACATCCAAGCGTTAAATTTGTTCATTACAATAAGAAAATGAAATTGCCTTGGAACTTAGCATTTAACTATTTTTAAAACCGTTCTTTTGAGGTGGTGTGCAGTAATCCTCTTCTACTATAAAGTGACCTGTGTTAATTTAATATTTTCAGTTTCCTAATTAGCTATATCTCATTCTTAGAAACGTCAAAACAACTTTTTTGTTGAGTRAATCCACTTAAAGTACAAATATAGGTATCTGTGGATTCCTGGACTTCTCTAAGCACATTACTTCTATCTATATTGAAAAATTATTGAATAAATATGACATGATCTAAACCCATTAAAGTCAACAGAAATTTTTCCACTTACTTGAGCTGAACTTTAGGTCACCTCTGAGTTAACCATTCTGCCTTGCAAGATTCCTCAGCGTTTTAGGGCAAAATCAAATCACTGCAAAGGGTCTGCAGTGCTCCTRGCCTTCTTTTGGCTTCGTCTTGTTGTTTTGTTTTTTAAATCCTACAATTAAARAAAAGGTCTCTTTGTAGGTGTCTGCAAACTGCTATACACACAAAACAATTTCAATACAAGCAAGTTTTAGAGGTACAGAGAATGTCAGCGGGAATATTCAGGAAAAGAGAAGGCTGCATCGGCAGCATTAGAAAACTAGAAGCTACATCTAAATTGCCTGTTGCAGATTAAAGGCGGTCTCAGAAACTAATGGAAACCAGAGTCTAAAGAAGGGAGAAAGGAAAGCAGCATAATACACTTTTACTGCTTTGAAAAGCGTAAGAAAATATTGATCAGAAAAACCCAAATGCTGAAATTGCTTCAAAAGTTAAACTTTAAATATTAGTAAAAGAAAAATAAATTCTATTTGATCTTATTATTTGAAAAGGAATTGAAACAGAAATAAGGAACATGATGAACAAGACCGCTAAAGCGAGAAATATAAACGCSCTTTCCTCCTCCTTGGTAATGAACATTCATTGCGCATGATCCATGATTTTTGAATCRGAGACAGCTTAGAAGACCTTACTAGAATGATAATCACGGTACAAGATGCAGAAGCATACCTGAATATGATATGGAAGAGAGTAGAAGCCTTTTCTGAAAATACAGACAGTGAAAGGAATATCTATCCTTAACAGATAAAATTACAGCTGCCCTTTACCTATTCAGAATGTTTTTAAGCCACCTGGTACAGGAAGGATGAACAGTGAAACTCCAGCTCCAGAGACACTGTAACAAGACACGCATTCCCTGAACTTAGGAGAGCAAATTCAGAAGCTCAGTCTCCCTCTGAGGTCCCTGTTTCCACAGTTTCCTGCTCCTAGGAGCTAGCTTTAACCAGCAAGTGATGGTATACACGTAGGTACTATGTACATGTATATACTGTAGGGCTTTACAAAGAGTGCAGATGTTTAAAAGTTCTTGTTATTGTTGAAGAACAGAAATAACTAGGTGACAGCAACATTTCAGGCATGTGTTATTTGCTATTTTAAAAATCTAGCATGTTATCCTTTTAGCTACGTTAGAAGCTATTTTAAAATATTGAAGATGAAAATATTTTTCAACAAGGTATAGGAAACAGACGGTTAAATCTCAAAAACTTATTCAGGAATTTTTACTCTAAATGACTGCAAAAGTGAGTTTTTACAATGACACTAGACCTGGAAATTCAGCCTCTTCAAAAGACAGAGTCAGACACTTCGGGTGTTCTTTGCGTTTTTGATACAGCAAGCACTAAAAAGCTCTGCTTTTTACTGCTTAAACTTCAAACTACCTTCTTGTTACTTTGTTAGCCACAGACTGCCTATGTCCCTCAGTAATGTTTTTAAACCTGCTCTGAAAAAAAATGCCAGGCAGATTCAGCCTTTAAGACTACTGTCCACTTGGTGCTCCATTTAGTAGCATTGCGGACATTAGAGCTCTGCAGGCTCTTCTCAGGCCTCCACGAGTGGAGACCACATCTCAGCCTCCCCACCACTGCTTCTCTGTGCTTTTGGGCACCACTCAGCAGCAGGATAGACTGTCACTCAGGTCAGACTGTTTGATTAGCTTATTACAGAAGAAGTTTTGAATATATTCAATATATTTTATGAACAGATATGTAGGTAGCATAACCTCAGCTGTGTTGGATGCCAGACTACTCTCCAGTCGCTATAAACTTAAAGGGAGAAAGCTTCCTATCATAATGAATCACCTCAAGCTTTCAAGACATCCTTATTGCCTTATGTTCTTATTTTCTTTGCATAGTGCAGTGTAGCCAAGATACTCCTTCCTTTTYCAGCTTCAGCTACTGGAATGCTCTGGCATGGCCAGTATGAAGTGAAGTGGCTTGGGGAGCAGGATGTCCAAATCTAAACAGTCTTACAGAGCAGTAGAGCTCAGAGCCAGCTCAGCTGCTCAGATAAGTCTCAAGACATCCAGCCCAACAGCCATTCCCTGTAGACTTCTTATTGCATTGAACATCCTAAAGCCTTTTAATGAGATAAATGGCAGTACTATCAATTTCTARAAGTACAACAGTGCAAACACTAATATACAGCTAGCATAAACTTGTTTATACAGAAGCTTTATTAGAAAAGTGAGGAAAGCACCATAGAACCCCAGGTAGAAACACAGCCTTGCCTTGGCAGAAAATATTATTTCTACAGATGTTGCTTACTACTGTTGGTACAGGGGTACAGGCAAAGGGAGTAGCTTTACTACCTGTCAACCCCTAACTCGCATTAGCAGAACTGTTACCTGGTAGGTAAGGTGAACATAGAAGCAAACCAGTAACTTAGCTCTAGTCTTCCCTAAAAAAAAGAGCTTAATACCATATTTGTTTTGAGAACAAACCCAACACAAAGTACAGTACTAGCCACATCTTCCCTTTAAATATAGCTAAACGGAATCTAAATATTTAGAAACCCAGGGTACTCACCCAAGAATAAGCACACAACGCAAAATAATCAACTCCCTTTCACAAACTCTGTGGCTTATTTCTGCTTTAACTTCCTGGCCCAGTGAATGTTTTCTGAATATGAGGCACAACTGCTACAGAACAGAGTAAATCATACCTCATTAGCACAGAATTGAGGAGAGCTTTTGCCAGAAGGTGAACAGTATAGAACTTAAAAATGATAGAATAATGTTACCTAAGACGTGTCTTCAATGATTTAAAAATGATGATGATATTTTTATTTTCAGGACAGTGGCCATGACTCTTAGATGGATAAGGTACCTTCTGAAATCTTGTGTGAAAAAGAGATTTAACACACAGGAGAACYCAGCACTTCTTACTAGCCAGGATTAATAGGTTTATTTTCACCCCATGTTCATGTAGCACAACTGCTGATTCATCCCATTCATAGATGGRCAAGCACTCCTTATAAGAGCACACGCAGCTGGCATACTGGACAGGTTTTACATTGYCTTTCTTGGCCAAAAGGCCTTAGTAAAAAGCATTGCAGTTTTATTTCCTCTTTTGCTTGACCTGTCCTTTTTTTCCTGTATCATAAAAGATGGGACAAGATGACAGACACACACAATTTTCACCAAAATAAATACATAAATATATGAGGGAAATAAAGACTATAGATGATTTGCACTTTGGTAGTGATTCATTGTTTGATTCAAAGTCAGAGCACTTTCTATGCCTATGGATTTTAAGAAAATCTATTATTAAATCCTATCAGGAAGCACAGCTTTGAATGCATAAGTAATTAAACAATGTTATGGAAGACCATTTGGAWGCTTTATAGTGCAAGCTCTCATTTCCTATCTGTACAAAACGAAGGAAAAGTAGTAGGATGTTGTCTCCAAAGACCTACACAATAGAAAAGGTTAATGAAAATGCATTTCCCAGATACACATGCTTGTCAGATGCTTAGACTTTCACATCTGTAACCTCATGTACTGAAAAATATCCATTACAGTTTATTGTATTTTTATGTTTAATGTTAGAAAGAAATGTAATTTTACACTCAGTACATCAAAATTGCACACATAAATCTAGGAACTAGCTACACTAGACTATCTGCATTAAATTCATTTCTATAAAAGCAATAAAACCGATCCTGTTTAGTATTTCTCGTGCTAAATGTGATTGTCAGCTTGTATAGATTTTCTGTTTTCCTCCTTATTAAAACATAAGTGATGCTAATTTAATGAAGGCAGAAATAGACTACAGTTCTCAGTAAACTAAACTTATTTAGAAATATAAAGCATGCCATCACTACCTGAAAGCCTTTGTATATCATGTAATTTCTTTAACCATTATTATCATGTGACAAACACACAAGTGCTAACAATCCAGAATTTGGAAAGTTAGAAGTCCTGAACTGCCAAATGAATTCCAGTTATTCCAGCTGCTTTGGCATTTGCTCTTCTCTCCATTTACTATACATAGATACCCAAGCACACTCATCTACTACACAGATACCCAAATGATACCGAAAAAACACATATTTGTAGCTATTATTTCTCCCTATAGCCAGCGGTAYGGATTTTCCTTCTATAAAGTTCTTTACATGAAAACATCACACAGTGGAATGAGGTTATCCCAAAGAAAATTCAGTCAGGAGAAGTGAAATTCAGTCTCCCTGGGAGACACCTTGAAAGATGCTCATAAACASATCAGTCATGACCTGCGCTATTCAAAGATATTCACACAGATGCTCCTCTGATCATGACTGTGGGTGTTCAGGATTCAGTCTGCCAAAAGGCTTTTCAGAAAAATGACATGTCAAGACTTTCCCCCGCAACACCCCTCCCAACCCTCAGTCCAATTTTAATGTTTCTAGGAGAAAAGAATATACGGCTAAGGACATAAGAGACCCAAGGCCAGCTTCCTGATATTGTATGYAACTTTTAGCAACAGGACACGTAGCCTCTGAGGTGCTAAAGTACCATCCTTCCTTACAGATTTACTTCCCCCTCAAACATGAGGCTCAAGAGATGCATACCATGAGGGAACAAGGCGCTCAGCGCACTCGCAGCAAGGGTGAACACTGTGTTCCTACAGCAGCTGTGCCTCTATCTTCTTCCTAATCTTGCTCAGACTGCTAAAGAACATCAAACATTAAAAGAATTAAATTTGTAACCCAATCATTTCCAAGCTTTTGCATTCATCCATGTTTATTCTTGAAATAACAAATCATAAGATACCTAAATGTTCTGTAAAGCATACTTATAAATGCACAGAGAGGGTACGTATAAATATATGCATATAAACACTACAGGTGGCACTTTATGCACCTTTTATTTTTAAGCTTTCCGAAGTATTTTGTTCTACACAAATTAAAAGATTTGATAGGAATATTTTAGTTCACGCTTCCAATTATTTTGCACTAGCTAATGCAGCTAACACTCAACAACCAGCTTGGAAGAACACAACATGCGTCTCCATGAAGTTTGTTTCCTAGCAAACCAAAGGCACAGACCTGTTGCTGCTCTGTGCCCTTCAGCTGTCACTCACTTTCCCAGACCTTGGAAAAGTTTCTTATAGGGGAGTGTTAGCATTCACCAGCATTGGGACTACAAYGAGCACATCTGCTTAATTTTCAGTGAAATAATGGGCTAATTATTTTCTTCCCCAGCTGGAAAACTGCAAGCATTTTCACCACAGAGGAATACTTAAAAATTCTAATATTTAAAAATATAAATGCATGTATACTTATCTGATTGCACCTGAAATGAACGGCATAACAATCATGCGCATAGAAATATAGAAACAAACCSCTGCTAGAGATAAAATGCAGTCATTTCAGCACTAAACTAGCAGACTTCTATCAGTCAGCTGAAAGATAAATCATCTAGATGGAATAATTAGGCTGTTCGGCTGCTGGAAGCAGGTGCTAGCAGAGATAATGATTCCTGATTTTTTATCCCACTCGAGTGAACGTGCATCTAAAGAAAATAGAAACCTGACCATAAGACTAGTTTTACACAGTCCATAAAAAAACCATCAAAAAAAAATTAAAGCCCTTATAACCCGAGTCCTAACTAGGTATCCAAAGTGAAAGGTGCTTAGTTTGAAGGTGCTTAGTTTGTTAATAAAACTAACATTCAAAGCCTGGCATTTAATGAAGGAAGAATGAAAGCTGGACAATGCACCAGTAGCAACTCACTCGCTACAGCTGCCCTGCTGTTTTCTGCTCTCTTTATGTGAAGATTAATTGCTCAGTTGTATTTCTTTGACATCTACAGATGTGCAACTATTAATTATGCATTCCTCTCAAAATGGAGGCTGTAATTATAGATTTTCTTCAGTTTTTGTTTATTCTTTGCCACTGTTCTTTTTTCCACAAGCATTATTTTCTGTCCAATCTTATAAAAATACAGCATGACGACCATGTGTACATAAAAGTCACTAACATATATAAACACAAACATGATTGCTGTCTATATAGATCCACTCAAAACAGTCAAAATATACAGTCAAACAATGGCTACAGTCAATATACAGTCAAACAATGGCTAAAAATTCATATGGAATTTCAATTCAAAGTATTGTATACTACTGCATTTCATTGGATTTTTTTTTTTTTTTTTTTTGCAAGAAAATGAGGCTGTCAGTTGTCCCTAGGAACCTACTCTAAGTCCAAGTTTCAATGAGCAACCTTCATCATCTTAAATTCTCACCAGATAGAAGATAGAGAACAGGCATGGAATAGCAGCTCTCAGAGTGAAGTGTGATGGAAGCCCTGTGACCTTTTTGCAACTCAGTGATTCCTGAGTCTCCTCTAATGTCATAAAAAATAAGTGAAAGTTTCTGCTTTTGAAATCAGTACTCAATTCCATTGTCTTATTAGGCTCTTAYGTGAAAATTCTGCAACGCTCCATTCTATGCATAAAGATGCCGGTGCCAGGACAACATTTTCCAAAATAGATTTTATGCTAGCACTGAGCAGGAAATGGCTTTTTCCCCCCTTATGACCAAAAGCTAAGATTAAATTCCTGACCTGAGAAAATAAGTGCATTTTCGGTTAGAATTAATCAGCAAATTCCACTGACTTCATAATTCTTCCATTCCATTTGATGGATTTCTACATTTCCAAACATCTTGCACTTAAAACTAAAATTGTTGCAGATAACAAACAAAATTTTTACTGTGAAAAGACAACGAATATTACAAAAATAGCTTTTCAAGAACATTTATCAAGAAATTAGCTGAAGCCATTATTTGCTTTAGAGAAGTTCCTGTTTTGATAAACTAGCATTTTCAACAGGAAAAACACTTCACTACACTTAGATCCTTTTATCTTAATGAATTTTATCAYTTTCACTTTGTGATAATACATCTCAAAAGAAACCTTTTTCTATACATTAACATGCTAATATTTTTCCTGGATTCAAGACTTAGATGAATTGACTACACTTACCAATGATCTCCACATYGCAATTTGTGGCTGTGAAGGACTCTAGGATATTGCTTCTTTATAAAGCAAACTGTCACTAGAAAAGTAGGGCTAATTCTGCACTTTTACATATTTAAGACATGTATGGATAAAGACAGGACAGTTCTTCAACAGCTGAGAGATGCAACGTGTTCGACCATTTCCTGGTCAAATGCTACTTTGCACGTCTGCCTCTYAACTTATTCATTATTTCTTTTGTCCCTTCCAGCCACGGTCTTCCTTAGTTTGTGCTGCAGAGAATTAGTGTCTGGAAGGACCAGAATGTCCTATTGGCCTCACCTAAAAAATGTCACTTTGCCCATGACTAGCAATAAACACTAATTCCATCTTCCTCCTCCCACCCCACAAACGTATTTGTCTTCCATTTTTCTCTTCGTTGCTGTTTATTGTTTCCCAAACTCAGAATAAACATCTGTGCAAACACAGGAAAAAAAAAWATCTGCTCATGTCCAACAGGCTTGCTCAAACTTCTTGGCTAGCTTTCAGAAGGGGAAAGTACCTCTTCAAGCTCCATGATCCCAGTGAAATTATTGTCCTATAACTGCATACAGACTTCACCTGCTCTTCAACACTTCCCCTGTGCATCTATAATGCATAGGAAGATAAAAATGAAAAAAAAATTGTCATGCTCTCTCAGTCTTGACTTTAAGACACTTGCATCTTTTAGCTTTAAGCATCTTTTAGCTTTAAGCATAATTTTTTGTAACTATTACGATATTTTCTTGAGATACTAATGACTGAAGATAGTGACCGACAGCTTGTCTAACCTGAGGGATTTACTTCAAAGTAAGATTTCTTGCTGCAATTGCTTTATGGATTTGTTGGTAAGCAGTAGTGACAACCCAATGAAGAAGCACTTTTTCCTTCAATACAAGCCTTCTYTTTGGCTTGGAGGGAAGGAGATTTCCTATGAAACACATTCTTAATGTTACAGGGGTTTTTTTGTTGTTGTTTTTCCTCCTGTTATACAGCCCCAATCTCCATTGGTTTTGGACAGGTTCTCTCTCCTGTCTGACGGTAAAATAACTAAGGAAGAATAAATTTCAATCATTTCTCCATCACCAACCAAAATTTACCTTTTTCCAGGCAACAGCTTAAAAACAGACCAAAATGACGAAATTAGTTTTCCACAGGCAGATGTTAATAGGCAGAAGCTGCAAGCAGTGCAGCTGGAACAGTTGCAGCTGGACAAATCAATTGCTGTGTTATAGAGCAACACAGATGCCCTTTTTTCCYAGCAAAGTGCTATACCCACAAACAAGATGAAGACTATAAGCAGCTAGTASGTAGTAATATTCATATGCTGCATTGGAAGGGGTTCCTAATAGGCAAGTTTACCCCATACAACAGTCTTTAGGAGGTRCAAACCAAGTACCGACTTTCCCTGATTTTCAGGAAGCTCTCTCTCTGTGTGGGTGGAGGTTCAGCACCATCAAAAATCTGCAAGTCCTGTTTTGTCCGGACAGGCCCAGGACTGTCCAAGGCTGAAGGGATAGGCTCAGTTATTTCCAGAAGATATGTGATGGTTTACTAAGGTCTGAGCACTTCTATCGATTCTAAGGAGACTGTTGGATGCCAAGTCACCACAGGGCATGTGTCAGTGTTTGTTAAATACGCTCTGTACACTCTTATTAATTTTACATTGACATGGTTTCAGTTGGAGAAATGCAAATGGCAGCACATGGCACTGCCCTGTGGGGAAACACAGGAAATGCCGCATATTTTAGTTAAGGGGGGGGGGCTGCTTTGCCTGTCTTCATAGACCTTTTGGCATTTTTTGCTGTATGGATAATTTCAGCACCATATCTTACTGGCCTAAGGCACCTCATGTCTGTCAGAATTTATCGCACATGGCTTCTAGACCCCCAAATTTTCAAACAAATGAAAGAGAATATCACTGCAGGAGGAAGTTTGACAAAAATAAAAACATTCGCTATTTAAACATCATCCTAYGTCCATATACATTAGTTTATGGAGACTGCTGGTGTTTGGATAGAGCATCAGGAGGCATTCAGTTCTACAGCCTGTAGGCTTTCAGTTCAAAAGCCCTGTAGGGCTCAAGAAACAGGATTAGGATGGTATGGAATGAAGCTCCTACTTGATTTGGAAGGATAAAGGGAATCTAACTGCCACAGGCAACTGTTTTACTGTAATGTGCAGAAGAGYTGCAGCTGAAAACTTCTGTGGCAAATTGCTGTTCCCAGAGACTGAAAGCAATCAGGAATGGTGAAGCATGAGGTTAATGTGATTGCAGTGGAACATCAAACGGAGAGGGCAAGGTAAGTCTGCTGCTCTGATGAGGCAATGTTATTTTGATGCAGTCATCACCTGCCTCTGCATTTTTCTGCCAATTTGCACAGTATCCATGGAGGATTCCTTTACCAGCAAAAACTTGAAGTAAAGAGATGTCTTTCTCTGCATAGTCTCTTGGCAATAGTAATCAAGAATCTGGAGGATTGCCTTGAGTATAACTCCAGATATRGTCATTAGTTACCACAATCCTTCCTCTAAAGAGGTGGCCCTTACCTCTATCTGCATTGGACCCAGGCATTAGACCGCAGTGTTGGGCCARACAGCAACAGGCCTCCCCTGCTTCACTTTTCTGTTTTAAGGGATGAAAGGTTCCTTGTTTCAGAAGTCAGAGATCTTCCTGACTCCAGATTCCATTGCATGTCCCTTGAGGAACTTGTAAAACTGCTTCGCAACTAAATTCAGAGATAATAACAGCTAAAACTGTGTTAGTATCTGATTAACAACAAGCACTACATGCAGTGTGCTTCTTACCTGGAGTTTGCTTATTGCTACAACATACTTTGAATAGATTTGTACTAACAGAAAATCAGCTTTATACTGATTACTCAGTAATCAATACTGTATCATGCATTATTTACACAGCACGAGATATGTGCTAAGTCAACAGCTGGGAAAGTCTGCACCCATATCAGCAGCCAATCTCTTCTGGCAAGCCTGTCTATGCTCAATGCAGTGATAGTCAAGTCTTTGGTTCCAGCAGACTTGCTTTTAATGCAGAAAAAAAGATCAATTTGTAGGAAGTTCAAAGTGTAAGAGTTGCTGTTTTGTGGGAACTAAAATAGGCACGTATCTTGGCTAATGCGCAGTGCAAAGCCCACCTCTGACTCAGARGGTAGGAACAGTAATTGCATTTGCTATCTCTGTGCATTAACAGATCTCCAATTCATTTCTTTTCAGGGGGACACTTAATAGCCTTCACACCAAGAAACAAAGCAGTAGATTTAAATGTTTTAGTGAAGGAAGGACTTCAGTCTGGACCTTCCACTCATCCACACCTTACTACTTGTTCCAGTAGAGTCAATGCTATCATCAAAACCTCTGACATTTGCCTTGAAAACTGTAAACTGTGTTCCTATCCAGGTAAAACAAGCCTGACTTGATCATTTAAAGTGGACTGATCCCCAAGCAGTTTATTATTTGTCATATTGAATATTTCACCTTCTGTTGGAAATTCCTGGTTCTTCCTAAGCACACTGCACTCTGYAGCCCATGTATACAGAAACCAGTTACCTGAGTAATATTAGCACCATTTCGACTGAAAAATGAGGATGTGGGCAGAAGAGCTGAACAGCCTATACTAGAGCTGCTAGCCCATGCTAGAATTCAATTTCGCAGCAAAACAGGCAACTCCTAAGAGGCTGAAAACATTAACATCCCCTTTCCACAGATAACAGAGGATCACAAAACAATTCAGTAGCAGTGACAGGAATCAGCTCCAGAATCCCAAGCCTGAATACTGCAACTAGCAGAGGTCAGGGACCCGCAGCACAACATGCAGCTCATCCTCACCCAGAACGACATCAGCCACAGATGCCTCAGGTAGGTGGTTGTGCTCTTCCCATGCTCTAAAATGCCCCTCTTCCCCCTCCTGAAGGAGGAGGGAGGACTGTTGATTTAACTAAAATACAGAGACTAAATGAATTCTGCTACACACTTCAAGAGCTCAAGATTTTGTTTTATACTTGTCTTTCCTGGGGATCTAGGTATTTTCTTCTCTGCTTTAAGTTCTAGAGACCGAGATAATATATGTAATTTATAAAGTGTTTGATAAAAWCCTGAGTTCTCTTGCTTTTAAAATTCCTTGAAAGCTACCAAAAGGGAAAAAAATGAAGGAAAGGAGGACAAGAAAATTAAAAGCCAGAGAGCACTGGCAGCTGATGAGCAGCCTCAYCACCTCAGAATTAATTGCTTCCATTGCTCTTTTCTCTTCTTAATTGAGATGATCAAAGTAGACATTAGTTCTGCCATGACATTTCACTGTTTCTAAAAGCACCTTACAAGAGTGCTCAGTTGCAATATTTCTGCATCCTTTAACAAATATATACTGAAAATAATTAAAAGACTCCAACTTAAAAACATAGAATATATTATTCTCCTTAATATGTGGAATTTGTTYGTATAAGATAGCCCAGAATTTTCATTTGTTTCAAAAATTATGCATGAATTTTATATCTATGGAAGCTATTCAGGAATTTTGCTTTTCCACCCCACAAATTCTCTTGCTCATACTTTGGAGTGCTTAACAATAAAAAATACTGGACTTGAAGAGCCATCACTCCCAGAAATAGTTTTTTTTTTTTTATCTACAAATTCTACAGGTTCCAGAAAATCCCTCCAATACAACATTAAAAAAGTTCATCATACAAAGCTTCAAGAAATTCAAGCAATTCCCATTTCTTTGAAATTGGTGACAATCCTGTAATTAATCCTGCGAGGCAAAACCAGAATCGCATTCAGTTCAAGTGTCCTCAAGAACTTCAGGAGTAGAATATCACAAGATCTGCTCAGATAGCATCTTAGAGCTGGTAAATTTGGGGTTTTTTTGCAATACATATGTACGTCAACAGAGAACAAGGAGACAAATACACAGGAAACAGGCAAAAATAAATAGGACACAAACCACAAACAAAAAAATATAGGTTTGGAATGTAAAAGAATGCACTGAGAAATTATTGTAAAAAAACAGTCTGGTTCCACAATAGTTTGCCTTTTCCCTCTTATATAAAATCAGTAGAAGAGAATGAACACCTACCGGACCAGTTCACAGAACTTCAGGTGCTTAAGTTCATGCATAAGATTGAGTTGCAAATTTTCCTTTCTCTTTCACAACAGCCTTTTGGAAAGTATATGCTTTTAGAGCCTTCAGGAAATTTAAGAAAATTTTCTACTGTAGAAACTACAAAAAAAATGCTGAATATTCTAAATAATTACACATAAAGAGAACGCTACTTAACAGCTCAGAGGAAAAGCATTGCAACTCATTTTGCTTGTACAAAAACTTTGCTGCAAAAATCAGAACTTTAATGAAAAAAAGTTAAAGCACTTACTTGGATATTTTCAGCTCCTTTTATACAAATGCATAACAATTGGTTTCCTGCTATTCTGACTGCAGTAATTTATCTTGTATACCATGAAAATGAAAATAGCTCTTGGGCAGTTTAAGTTTTCTGTCACTGAAGATTATATCAGAGCTAAGGTCTATTATCCTCTGATATTGCAGAAATTAATCCTTAAATTAGGTTAGCACATCTAAACACATTCAATCACCTAAACATTTCATCATCTTGAAAAACAAGTGGCCAGTGACCCATCTGAGAAGCAAAAAGGCACAGCATAAATTATTTGGACAAAAAACAGTTCTCAAAGAAGCTCCACCATGGTCAAATGTCTTTTTGTATTACATATCAATGTTTTGTAACAAATCCAATTTAAACTTTTCCTTAGAACACTGGTTTCTCCTTCATTTTCTGTCTTGAGTTCGGGAATTTGGCAGTTGCTGCCTACACCTGGAAGCTTTAGTAGGTCCACAGGGTTGGACTAATGATTTAATCTGATATCGTGAGGACTTTCCAGCGTTAGTTTGGCAGAAGGTTCAAACCAAACCCATCACTTAAGCAACGCTCCTGACATCCCAGGGCACTCTGGAGCTTGCTGCACCTCCCTGGCTTTGCTGAGCTCTACCRAAGGCACATCTGACTGTGCAGAAGCACCAGTAAGAACAGACCCATGGATCCATTAAGAAGATTCATCAAGGCAGGAGACTTGTTCAGGCACTCAACTCATTAACAGGTTTCTGACTTTCACAAAACCTTTAGAGCAGAKAGGAGCAGGGAGACAGACCCCTGAGTGGTTCCCTCACATCAGAAAGGCTATATGCCCTTTATGGAGGAAGTTTAACATGGGAGAGGGAGCAGGTGACAGAGGAAGTTATTTGATGCATTTGTTTTTCAATATACAACTGGACAGTTAATCCTAATTTAAGGAGCAGCAATTTYAATATACTCAGAGAAATTCATACGTGAATGTGCTATAACAAATTAGTTTGGAGTGTCTCTCAGTCTGTCCTATTGGAATGATTCCACACAGTATCAAATACTTAAACTGACAGTAAAAAAGACAAAGTGTGCAAAAGTGTGAGACTGGTGCTCCAAATGGGGGTTTAGAGCATGTAAGAGGCAGACAGCTAGGCCCTCATGGCAGAAATTCTTAAATACTTAATTCAAAGTGAATTAGATTTAAATGACAAAATTGCAACTTAAAATGTCTTTTAACCTAGAAGTTCTCCTGGAAAATGTGCGTGGGGACTGGYCTAACATGGCAAGGAAGAGACCTGAGCTTCTGCATTTCCTACTCAAGTGTCACTTGGAACTGTACTCAATTGGAAAGCACTGGCTGATACTATAACCTTCTCACTCTGCAAACTCTTCTCAGTCTCAGGCTGATCCTTCATTTCAGCTGCTCTGTTTTCATTAAAGCTTTGTGAAATGGAAGTTAAATATTTTGCTTTAGAGTTAATTAAAAGAATAAAATGTTTCTTTTGAACAGCATTCTTCCCTCCAAATCCTTTAGGAGTGTTGGGAAATGTTGGCTCCTACACTAACATAGCACTAGAATATATGCCAAGTTTTAGTCTTCCCTATTTCTGTGCTCCTCTGAGGTGAGATCACTCCATGATGACAGCAACATACACAGCACAAAGAGAAGTAGCTGCATCAACACACACTTAGTTCTGCTCATCTTTGCCCTCAGCCCAAACTGGCTACAAAYATTTCATCTGTAACTGTTCGCACAAGTCTATCTTAAAAAGTTCTCTATAAACAATAAATTCTCCCAATTACATGACTAAGCAACTCCTMTTAATTTCTTTCAAAAATCTCAAAAGGACTTGAGTCCTGTACAAACATCTTGCAGGTTCTCAAATACMAAATTTACCTCACATTGTTGCCATCAGAGCTTTCAGGTGACACCAAAGAGACAGCCTTTAGTACACAGAGTAATTATCAACCTAAGCCAACAACACTCCTGTAAATTAATCAACACATAACAAATCTCTCAGAATAATGCAGACTGTCACTTATTTGAGTGCAGAATACATAACAGGGCAGGGAATGATATTGGGAAGAAAAACCATCTTAAACTTAGATACAGAAATAACAGATCTAAACCAGATAGAGATCAATCATAGAATTACCATGGTAGGAAAAGACCTTCGAGATGATCATGTCCAACCATAAGTCCATGACCATTCCTGACTGCTAAACCACAACCCTAAGTGCCTCATCTGCATGTTTTCTGAGCACTGCCAGGGACTGTGACTCCATCACCCACCTCCCTGGGCAGCCTGTTCCAATGCTTCCCCTCTTTTTCCATATAGAAATTCTTCTTAACATCTAACCTGAACCTCTCCTGAGGCAACTTGAAGCCATTTCCTCTTATCCTATCACTAGGTATTCTGGAGATAAGACTGAGGCTCTCCTCACCACAACCTCCTTTCAGGTAGTTGTAGAGAGCAATAAGGTCTCTTCTGAGCCTCCTCTTCTCCAGACTAAATAACCACAGCTCTGCCAGCTGTGGCAGCTGTGTGCCACCACACATTTTCCAAGAGTTTCTGTAGATTTGGCTGGTCTGAAAGCAAAAAACTTCCTTCAGAAGAATCCTCCCAAGATTTACCCATATATCCTGCTCTGCRAGACTTATAAAAGCTTAAAACTTTATTATGCCTCCTCAGTATAATCTTCTGGTCATACTGAAATTGTATTAGATGCGATTCAAACAGATTTTGCCTGAATTAGGGGAAATACCYACTATAAGATTAACCATTTCTATTTCCTGAACCAAGCTTACACTTTCTATCCTTTTACTATTTTTTAAACCAGCACAATGTGTTGTTTGGCATAGTCAAGCAAATACAYTTTACATATAGTAACTTACTATATCCTATTTATTCTCCAGTTTCCAAATAATGTTTCTCAATCCCAATTTGGCATTGAAAAACAAATTCATCAAAATTCATCAAAACTCATTTTTCTCCAATTAAAAGATAATTATCTCCCAAGTAAAAATTTTCCACAGAAGACATCTCTTATCTTTGAAAACATTTTCCTTAGCAAACTGTATTAAAAGTAATCAGAGGCCACTTCACATCCAGATAATGCACAAAACTTTAAAGTGCTGAATTGAGGAAAAAAATATTTTTGTGTTCATGTTTGTTTCTGGTATTCAAAATCTTCCAAAGAAAATAAGTCTTCCAGATCAGACCTGAAATGGTTAAATACCRTTGAGACTAGCATTAAGCAATATATATTTTTCCTCTGCAAATTCTTATAAACAGAAACCATATTTAACAAAACCGAAAAATTATTAGCTTGGCTTGCACGTTGGGATTCTGGAAGCTACATATAAAGCTCTTCATAGAGAGCCAAATTGAGCCTTTATTTTATAAGCCCTGCTGCTTTCAGGAAATCAGAGTGTACTCTGCACTCTTCAGCAAAACCACAGGAAACCTGTCTATCCCACCCTAAACCACTATTTTCTGACAAGAAAAGAAATCTGATTTGGAGTAACTAGACACTAACATCAGTTTCTTATTTCTCCACTACAGTTCACATTTTTCTTTGGAAGTCAAGTATGTTAATAGAAAAAGCATTAGAAAAGGCTTCCCCCCCCCCCCCCGATGAAACAACAATCAGTCATAGAGTTTGTTTTGCAAGCCCTCCCTTATGTTAGAATAAAAAGAAATAAATAAAAATAAAAAGAGGAGCACGGGGAAGCATCATTTGTGGCCTTTCTCATTCCTGGTACCAATAACTCGCAACACTGATGCCCCAGCAGCATGGGACTTTACTGCATGGCTAATATTAGAGCCCATTAATAACAGCAGCCTGGAATTAAAGCTATAGTAATGTCATACTAATTCCTAATAAAGTATTCCCTGTAGAGAAAGAAGTTATTGTAGCCCCTTTGAAATCTCCCGATTTTCTATGACTTACATAAAACACTGTATGCAGCACAGTGACAAAAATCCTGCCTGGGTATTTTACCTGCTTCCTGCAATGGGCAAAGCCTCCCTGCCACTTTCGTAAGCTTAAGTGACTACTCTAATATGGAGTAATATCATATTAGCCAAAATCTGGCCCAGTGACCCTATTGGAGTGATCCATCCCCTCTGTTCCCTCTTAAGCATATTTCAGACCAGGCTCACCAGGAGGACACACTACTACAAAATGCCACAATTCCCCCTGTTAGGGATTCCTTTTGTGCACTAGTAACTGGGCTTAATTTTCAGCCAAAGAAAGAAAGGGAAATTGCACAGCCTTTCCATTCACTGAGGACTAAACACAGGCACAGACAGATACAAGTACTGAGTTACAATTCATTTCTCTCAYTAGATAYAAATAACAATTAATGATAATTACAYTTACCACAGTAATCACTATKACATAAATTGATCATAAATTCACTTCCCATCTCTGGGGGAGAACCTTATTGTTGAAGTGCATATAAAGAAACATCCCTAATAAGAAAGACAATTTTGAAAAACCCAAAATTTKGCCATAAACATGCAAATTCTTACCGCTTGTAAGGGTACGTATTTCATTTCCACGGTTTAACCTCTTAACACTACGATATACGGCAAATATTTCAGAAGTTAGAATTCATTCCAGACGCTTGAATGTCTGGACACCTCAGTGAGACAGAGCTTTTTGAAAGCTCTGCCGTGTGAATTGAATGCAATTGCTCTGGATTTTCAGAAAATCTAGTCTCAGAAACATGAATCCTTTTTTCTCTATCTTCAAAATTATCTGCTAGGAACAGTGCACTTGCCTTACCTACAAAAAAAGTTATTTTTTCAATGCAGCAGAAGCAGAATAAGACACATTTATGAAATTGGTAGATATTTGGTTTAAGAAGTCTTCATCTATGAAATGTTGCTGCAACGTATTGATTTTTTCCTCAGTGCTTAGTAAGGGCATGTAGAAGAGCAGGAGCTTGGGCTGATAGTTTTGAGAGTGAAAAAATCTCACTAGCTAAATAAAAAAAGGACAGCCTTCTATACCATCAAGATTTTACTTCCATTTAACCTCACTATTTGCTAATGAATAATTTCAGGAAATTAAGACAAACTGCTAATTCTTTGGTATTGTTACTAGCATAATAGTAGCAGCMGCTTCAGGTTAATAACTTTGGTAGGAAAAAAGTGCTTTGAACATAGTTTAATTTACTTTTGTCCTTTTACTTATCTAAAAATTATATCCTTAAAAATGAAAATATTATCTATTTGTATATCCGGGCAGCATAGAGCAAGTCTTACTAGATACTAGATGTTTATGGAAATCAGGAGTGATAATGCGTTTTGGAAAGGTTGTGCTTTGTAGAAATGCCATGCCTCTTGCTTTTATCCCTAAAATACTCAGATTTTCCTCTTGAATGTTGGATCAGCCCAGAATGAGCAGAAATTCAGGAGCAGCAATACACTTACTACTCAAACACCACCACTGCAACGACAGTATCGGTCTCATATCACTGTCCTGAAAATACTAGGTCTGGATCACCTAGGTCTGAATGCATGTGCAGGTGCTTGAGTATGGCACATGTTTCCCAAGCAAGTTTAAGCTCTGCTTCTGATCATGCCCACAAACTCTCCATCTATAGGCACCTCCTCAGCAGTCTTTCCTTTCGGCCATTGGGACTGCACAAGAACCAGAACCCCACCTCCAAGCAGAGTTCCCAGCCCCAGGCCRGAACATTCCGGCCTGGAGAGGCTGGGCAGGGCCGAGGGGACAGACTCTAGCTGAGCAGCCAGCTTTAGGATGCACTTCTCTGGTGKCTCCTTCTGCAAGTTGGGCAAACAGCTGCAGCTATCAGGAACCTAGTGCTTACACACCCAGCTTTCCACGTCTTCATAGCTCCAGCGGCTAAATCCCAGCCACAAATTCTGCTTTAGGATTTAACCACACTGCCACAGTTCAAATTAAGTTTTTTGAATCTCTGCAAGGACAATCTTTTGAAAATACTCAGGAGATGCATCTATTATTATGCTACAGAGTCAAGGCTTTCAGTAGTACAGAGATTCTTCCATTCAAGTGCACCCTATTTTCTTCATTTGTCATTTTTATCCTAGCTTTCCCTTTACTCATTATCTTCTTTGTCATGTATTCACAGAATTTCTCCTCTTCCATCATTTTTCTGCCTTACAAATGTCTCATTTTACTTTCTGCTTGATAAAGACTATAATTGAAAGAGAAAATAACACAACATTTATAYACTTTTCTTGCACCCTCTCAGAAAAGGTAGGAGCATCCTATAAAAAAAGAGAAATTATGATGAATTTGTTATTCCAAAAGAAAGTTGTCAGGCTAAACAGTAGTAAAATATGCAGTATTTCTACTTTATTCCTAAAGCCTGCATTTAAGCCATTCTTGACAGCACCCAAGAATATTCTGATCAAACACTGCTGTCACTGTTTAGATTGATCCTAGTAAAATAAAAGTTTCAGGAAAAAAAGGTATATTTAATTAAATGTTGAAAATTGAAGAGAATAAAAGACAAATATAGGAGCTCAAAACCAATGTAACTAACTAGTGGAAAGGATGTTACAGCAATCGAGAGACCTTTAACATTTCTTGGGCAATAATTTAATAAATCCTGTAARTTACAAGAGGCACTAGGCAGAATGTTTCCAAGCTCCACAGAGAATCTTCTAAGAATTCATAATGCAGAAATAATATGTATTAACCAAGATGAAGATTTAAAAGAGCTGTGGATAAAAGAGTCTTAGTAGCAAAAAGTGAGCATAACATTCACTATAAGACTAATTAAAGGGCAGTCTCTTTGGTGCCCTATTGTAATGACCTATGTAGGGCCAAGACCTTGCTCCTTAGCAGGCTGGAAACCATCAAAAAATCATACTGCATTTGTAAATGCACTCTCCTTTAGTTTTCCTGACTACAGCATGGCAGGCAGAAGCTGCTCTAAGTCAAAGACAATCTCCTAACAGGATTCAGCAAGGAGATTTCTGCCATACCCTCCTGCAATGCAGGGCCCGAAGGACTGTAAGTGAATGTCAAATAACAGCAAGCAAGAGACGGGCGACTTGGATGAAGTTAAGAGCTTGCTTTGAAGTCCTATCACATGCCTCTGTTAAATGCTGGTAGTTTACTAATAAACAAACTTTAATACTGCTTTGCTTATGGGACATGAGTACTGACAAAAAGAATTGTTTCTGATTGAAATGCACATAGTGAAATCATGCAGAGAAAAACCATGCTTATGGACAATACTCCAGAATCAATTCGTTACATCTCCTGCTCTTCTCATGTCCAAGAATAATAATATAGATTTGCTCAAGCATTAACAAGGATACACACACAAATACAAGTGTGTGTAGAAATTTGTGTGCATATATATAAAACCATATATACACACATATATATGTGTATATATATGTATATATAAAACCATACCTAATACTTTTTTTCTACTGCAGCACAGATGTAACTGATCAAACACGTGGGGAAGGGGACAGGGGAAACAGAAGTCACAGCATTCCAGACATGTTTACATGTTTTTAAAGTGGGCATACACTTGGATGTGCATTATTTTAATTCTGAAAAAATGACCAAATCTTGCTTCCATATAAAGTTAGCAAACATTTGATTCATAAAACAGTGATGAAAATATAATGCATAGCTTATAGATATTCTGCAAACAAACTGGCTCCAACCTAGAGATGATCTATTGATGAAGCTTTGGTATCTCAATAGCAGTACCTAATAGCTGCACAAGAACCAATCAGGTTAATTGAAACCATAGAGGATCCTCCTGTGGTTTAGTAATAAAATTTAATGTGTAAACAGGGATCTTTCCCTGAAAACGCACCCAAACTCTTATCTTTTCTCCTTAGGCACGAATAATGCCACTTGTCCTTCCTGAGGACAAGTGTCACTTAAGAGGCTCAGGGAGGTTTCTGAAGACAACTAAGCTGTTGAATGGAAATCACTGAAATCCATAAAGATGGACTATTATTTGCTGCCTCCCTTTAGATATAGTGGAGATAAAGAAAGGATAACTGATTACTACTTAGAGACTCAACTATCACCTGCTTTTACACTTCTCAAATGCATTAGGAAACCAGATGAAAGCAYGAAAGCATAAATCTGCCAGGTTGGTATTTAAGATAAGAGTATTTCCTAATAAGAAATTTTCCTGAAAAGTCAAAAAAATGGAAGAAGTCCTCTTGCTAACTTATCTAGATCACATTTCTTCTGTCACTATTTTTAATTTATTGGCTGTCATTGCATAGATGAGCTGAGTTTCAGAGATTAGGAAATCCTGGGTAGACAAATGTTTTGCCCCGGAAGGCTTTAGCAGCGTATTTTTCATATCTGTCACAYGAACAGTTTGATATAATCCCCTCATTAGAGATACTGCAGAGTTCGGGAAAGTCTGTGCAGTGAAAAGTGACGCTCTCTCATTTTGAGGGTAGGCTCAAGCCTCTGGTGTGCTCATCTGTCTCAAAAGTACACAGCRTCTTTATCTCCCACTGAATCCATGGGCATAATGACCTCAGGACTGTCCAGGAGGAAGTTGCTATTTCCCCCCCAAAAAAATCTCTACTAAGCTTTGTGCCTTTTGAATCTTTCATTTCTAAAGAGACCATCTACCTTTAGATAGACCTGCTGCTCTAGAAACCAGAAAATAATTAACCTGCAAAGATGAAAAATTTTTGGAGGCAGAGCCTTTGGTGACTGTTTGCTCACGCAGCCAATGGATTTATTAAAAGGCATTCACAAAGGCCAGAAAGAGGCTGAACAAAATATAAAGAATATTATATGAGTAAGAGGTGATACATACAGTCTTGAAAGYCCATGATGCAGCAGTCTGACCAAGAATAGAATCAGTGCTAGGAAAGTCTGGAGAGAAAGAAACACTTTCAGGATTCTTTCTTTGTGACTAACATATGGATTTAACTTGCTTATACTYAACTCCTCTAGAACAAAATATTATGTTAAGTATGAATTCAAGGATCGCTATACATTCAACCCTGACATAATTAGTTTTTCCAGCTTTTAACGCCRAGGAAGAATTGTAGCATGCAATCATTTAAGTTAGGCTTTTGCATAAGCGCCAGTCTTACTCAAAGATGGAGTGTATGCACCATAAAAGGAGGACAGGGGAAAGAATTTTATGGGGAGGGACTGTTTGTTGATCAGACCACATACAAATCCTCCAGCTACCTGCTTCCACAGAAACATTGCTGAGGACTGCGGTACAGTCTCCATCAKGCCAAAGAGGAACCCTGTCCCCATTTCCAGCCTGAGGAAACGGGAACCTCCTCAGTGGCACACGCACTGGCTTTGCGGACGCACTGTGCTTGCTCCTTCTCACCATTAGGACCCGGCCTCCCCAGGCTGACCCACGCATTAGCRCAGCACTCACCAAAGGACTGGTGTCCTTCCCCACACAGGCAAGTTAAATTCAGGCTTCAGCCTCTGGTCACAGCTTAAGTTGATCAAAGGTACCATTCCAGCAAGGAAAAGGATTAAAGCCAGCCCCGAGCACCCAAATACTTCTGTAAAGGCAATAGCTGCCAAAAATCTGCACGACAAGTTTGAGTCTCGGAGCATAAGGAGAAGGTATAGTGGGTAGTACAGGCTGTAAAAAAAAAAACCACATCCATAACATTTTGCAGTTGCAGGAATGAATATATGAAGAGCACAGGAGAGCTGGCAGAAGCATATGAACACATCTCAAGGAAAAGGCTGTTTGAGGATTAAGAAAACCAATCTCTTTCTCCTGTGCCCAAGAACTGAAATATAGAARGAAAGCATTTTTTTCTCCCAGAGACTGTTTAAAGTGAATAGATAGAAAAAAGATCTGCAAGACAAGATCTGCAGTTTGAATAAAGAATGGAATATTTTTGTTTTCTCAGTTGCAAGCTCTTAGCTGCCATCCTTGTGATGAGGCTACTGCCATTTCTGTGGCTTACCCTACTARATAGAGAAAATATGTGCTAATAACAAAGTGAAACTGTATTTCAGTTGCACTAAGGTGCTATGCACTCCTTGCTCCAAGCATTATCTTTTCAGGCACTCATTGCTTTCATCCTTTTCACCTTTTCTATTAAAAAAAGCAACATCTAGGGTTCAAAATATTATTCATCACTGATGACCTACCTGGCTGCAATGACTGATTAATTTTTTTCCCCCCCTATTACCTTACTCCTTAATACCTGTGCAGCTTGTACTCTGAATATGTACTATTACAACTATGTAAACTGAAAACCAGTTTAGATGGRGATTACTCTTAGGTTAAGTACTCCTTTCAAATGATGGCCTGTTTTAGCATTAGCTGTTTGAATTAGCTGTGATTTTAAACAAATGAAGGATATTAGCTCTATGATAATAGAATAATTTCACCAATATCATTTGGAATGACATTTTAGGCTTCAGGTGTTATATACAAATGTAAGAGTAGTACTTTCAATTCTTTTTGCAGCATGAAACCCTGCAAATTTTCAGGCTATGCCTGAATTAAATTTCACAAACTTTAGATTAAAAGCCACCACGTGCCAGGAAACACCTGCCTTCCTCTCTTGCCTTAGTGCAACCCAAGTTGCATCTCTCCTGCCACCATCAGACAAACCTTCAAGAGGAAGAGCTTGCAATGCTACAGCATTGCTACAGCTAAAGAATTACTTTGTTCTCTCCCATTAGGAACAGGTAATTTCACTTACAATAAGAGGGGAGAAAAAGAAACAACCAAAAAAGAAAATTAAAAGTCAAAACCCAAAACTCAATCAAAATCCATGCGCGCATTAGCCTCCGTTCATTAAGAGGTCAGCTAATTAGAAGGGTTTCATGGAAACATCAATAGTTTTAGCCTGATCTCTGCAGGTTTATTTTGCCAGTTTGGCTAGCTCTCTGAAAATATAATCAACTGGCTAAACAGAATTTCAGCTACGATATATGCTTTAATTATAGAAACCTGAAGCAAGCTGCCAACTTGGCTTATATGACAAAAACCTTCTCCAAATTGAATTAGAATATCACGTCATTACATCATTAGTACCATAGTTAAAATGTATCACTTCAGCTGAAAGAGGAAAACATACTGAAAATGGTCCACCATCAAAAAATAACATTTTAACTAAGATAATGGTTTTCTTAAGAGTTCTAGCAAGTTGAGGTGGCAAACAGCAAGGGCCGTGAAGAGAAGGATCCCAGGAGCCATTTTGGTTTGTTTGCTTCTACCAGTTCATTCATTTTCCAATTTTTTTTCTATCTATTCACTTTAAACAGTCTCTGGGAGAAAAAAAAAATGCTTTCCTTCTATATTTCATTCTTTCTGATTATGACTTTCAGAACTGCCTCGCCATTTGGGATGCCAATATTTTCTGAGTGTCTGGTTTGAAAGATATTTAAGGGAATATGACTTTCAGATTTCMTAAGACATTTATATTTGGATACCTAAAAATATAAAAGCACAAAATCATCAGCTTTTCTTTAGAGTGTCTAAAATTACTCACATTGACTTGACTAACTTCCAAATGACTGTAAAACTACAGCAAACAGCTTGAAGTGATGAGAGAATTTCAGAAGACATAAAAGTACAAGTCTAATTTAGATACAGAACAGGAAAAGAAAAGGAAAAAAGAAATTGGTGAGATTTCAAAGAGCTATTTCTGTTCACCTAAGGCAGACTTCGCAGTCAATCTGGGGAACTGATCCACTGATGCATCAGTGGGTTGAAACTCAGGTATTTCTTATAAACTAATGTATAGCAGTACCATTTTTAAGGGCAATAGCATAAAACATTTCTAAAACAGTAATAGCAGACAGACTTTCAGGTTATCCATCAAAGGAAATCTAGTGAGAAATAAAGTAAGAGTTCACTGAAAATGAGGGGATTCTGTCACATTAGGCAGCACTGCCCTCTTCAGTCAGAGAGGCATCGACTTTGCACAACACAGGGAACCTTCTTCACATAATAGCAAGGTTTATTCAAACAATAAAAATAATATGCCRTGATGTCATTCACTTATTTGGCATAAGGTTCAGATGCTTATTATATGCATACATACACAGTACAAAGACAAAATACCTTTCTTTATACCCATAGTACTTGTGTCACTTGGACACTACGGGCTTTTGACAGGGTCCTTTGACAGGAAGAGGCCATGGGAGAATCACAGAAGGAAACATTGTGCTGCAAGAGGGAGCAGACATGGTTTGCATCCTCCTTCATATCCTCCAGGGCTACCAGAAATAATCACATCTCTTAAGAGACTTGAATATACCCAGTTCCAGTGCACTGAGAGGCATGACTAGCATTGGGAAACRTGTCCTAAGGTGAAAAATATACATTTCCAGGGACGTTAGGATTAGAAGGCAGCAATGAAAACCCCAAATGATTCAGAGATCTGAATGCCAGAAGACYCTTAATTCAGTCCTCCTCTCAACCTCATCATGTGATAATTAACTGAATTAGGATTTAAGATGTGTCTAATCTCACATAAAGCTGCATTAAAGCAAGCTCAAGGTAAAATAAAATCTATTTTATTTCCCTGAGCTCCACTATCTTTTTCTTTCTTCTTTTCCTTCCCTCCCCCAGATGGATATAAACTGCATTAATYATCACCATTTCACTGCTCGATTTTCAACTCTCTGGCTTTACCAATGGAGACAAGTCGGTCATTATCTGGAGGCATGTCACACAGAAAAGGGACTTCTGGCAAAGATTCTAGGCAACCTTGAAACAAACCACTGGAGCAAAAATAAGACTGTGCAGCAGCTTATCTCCAAGAGGCAGCAGAACACAAAATCCAAACACTCCTCCTCATGCAGACCTAATTCCCAAATACTACCCTCTGCAACAGCCCCTCCAGATAGAGGCATCAACTTGCCTGGCACAGAAGTTCACAGGCTTGGGCTATATCAGATCCTATTTTGGAGGGGCAGGAACTATAGGAGCRGCACATTTACTGCACCAGCAATATYYATCCCTCTGTGCTTTAAGTCCCACGTGGGARAATATATTTACCTYGGCTCATAATGRCCCAGTACAGAAAGTTAGCACCTCCACTAGCAACGCTTGTRCAGACTGCGCCCTTTCTTACCAGAAAAATATAATTAGGTTTTCACTGTCACTGAATGACTTCTTGTTTGCAGACAAAGGTCCAAGTTGATCAGTAAGGTAGATTTTTTTGAAAGTGGACTTGGCCATAGCAGCAATACAGCCACATTCATGTGGCTATTCTGCCACATTTGTTATCCAGTTAATGCAGCTAATGGCAAGAAGCACCAGTTGGTTGCAGATGTCACAGTATTTGTGGTGTTTAGGTAATTCGGGAGCACCATCGTGGGGCTCGCCAAGCCCACTTTCATGTGAATACCCACAAACTGTGCATGCCACTTTGCTGTCACCTCTGACCGTTCCCTGACCTTCTCCATTTATAGTCAGGTACAAAGAGTTCAKCCCGAGTCTGGTACAGCCGTGGGAACAGGTAGACTGTGAACCCTGTCTCCCGGTTCAGAACTGCAGCTCTTTGGCAGATTCCTTCGACACCCCTATTTCACTAAGATGCACGGCAGGACAGGACACTTGGTTAGGAATATTAGATGACAATCAAGTGGTTAMTGAACACACTAAGATAGTCAAAATAAAAAAAAAAGCATTTCTTTCACTTGGGTGTTTCATCGTAGCCAAGTCTATATTTAGTAGGTTACAAAACTGCATCGTTGTCTAGTTCATTCCAATTTCTTTCTCCACAGCTCCAAGCCACTCACTAAATACATTCCTCTGCATTCTCCCCAACCACTTTTTTCTCCTTTCTTAAATGTAAAGACAAGACAAGAAGAAAGGTCAGTTATGGTACAATTTCAGAAACAACATAGCTCTGACTCAAAACAGTAAAGAAAATAATATTGTGTAATGGTCCAACTGAATACCTTGTGCAATACCAGTGACAGAAGAAAGTAGCACCTTCAAAAAAGCCACATATTTTCTGATCTGTAGATATAGTTATTTTAAATAGTGCAAAGAGTTGCAAAGAGTTCAATAACTGTAAAAATTAAATCATTTATATCACATTTACATTCTCAGACACATACCTCCCCACATCCCAAACCAAGCTTGCCATCCATTTGGGGGTACCTGGAGTTTGGAGGTGGTTTTTTTTGTTTGATTTTTGTTTTTTTTTTTAAATGATGAAAACAACTTCATAAGCAGCAAAAAGCTCAAAGCTTAAAAGAAATGGAATAAAAAATATTTCTGTCCCTTTTATCTTGACGGTCCACCACATTCTACACAGTTCTCACGTTCTCATCTTATCAGGCACATTTACAATCCTGAAACAGCACTGAAGTCTAAAGGTTTGGAACTCTTAATTCATAAAGGAAAAAACCCACATACCTCCTGTGGGAGATTTCTTACCATTATTCTGTCTACAACAACATTTTAGAAACTAGCAATMAAGTCAAAACTGCTTCCAGTCATTCACTGACAATTTGAAAGAGAGGCTAAAGTGAATTGTGTTCTGAATCATCACATTTACCTCAATCAATAAAGYTGATCTAGTTTAAATTTCGAAAAATAAGTTCTCTGTAGTTCAGATTCCTCYTCTTCACTGCAACTAAATGCAGGGAGGATATTGCCATCTTTACTGACTGCAAGCTTCTGTCCAAGGGAAGGCAAACAGCTGCTAAAATTTTCACTGTTTGAATAAACAAACCTTGTGAATAAACACTGTGTCTTTGCTAAACAGAGTTGCAAGATTCAGGTCTTTTCAACAACCCCATTTTTGGTTTTAAACAGATTTTCAGAGTTTTTAGAAGTCAGTCTGAAAGATTCACATACGTGCATAGGTTGATTATCAGAAATATCTATATAGGATTTGTTATTAGCAAAGAAGAATTTGATGCTCTTTCTGGGCTACCTATCATTAGATATTATCAATTTCTATTCTTTTCTCAGGACTCTCTTACCTGCTTTTCTAACACTGAAACAAAAAGCAAGTTTCTTCCTATATTACAGATGCATACAAACAGGAGCACACTAATACGAGCATAACTGCTCATCTGTGACTGAGCAAGTCAACAACTTCCCTCCATTTACTGGAGGTGAGGAAGCAGACATTTACCCACACACTATATAGACACTATAATGCCTAATCACATTATGCTTTGATGTTGAAATATATATAGGAGAGGTCTCTGAGGATGCATTTGTGAAAGCTAAAAGCAGTGTTAAAAATGTCTCTTAAAACACAATAGTAATCTGTTGGCCAATGGGAAAAAATCATTTGGAAGCTTCAGTTGAAAAAGCAGCCCACACTCTACCGGTTTCCATTTACCTTCTATTTCTGACTGGCAACATTAGAAATAGCTTTGCAGGTTTACAAAGACATGGCAGCCCTTCTCAGAAACCTCTTGCTCTGTATTCTGAAAAGAACGAAAAATATAAAAACAGAAAAAGCTTTAAAGGGAACAAAGGAGAATTACTTTAAATGTCAAAACTTGTTAACTGCACCAGGACATGCTTCCTTGCTCAAACCTAGCACAGGGACACCATCTGTGTATGGATGAAGTTCCCATGCTGGGAACTGAGGAATTCAGAGGCTGAAAATCTGCCTCTAACTTCTGTCAGAGATACATGGTAAGGCCCAATATGCTTTTTTACTGAGCAAGAGTGCAGGTTGAAGATGGAAAGGATGGAATTAAAGGAAGCTGGAGCTTGCCACCAATAAAGATCTGGTGGTTTAACTAGGCAAGTCTGTCAAATTGATCCTCATTAGAAACCTGCTACTGTTCAAAACACACAAATGGCAAAGTTATAGCAATATAGTGGAGGTGCCTGTTCCTTTTGCTCCTGGAGGGCAAAGATGAGCAGCTGAAACTGGGCTGTACACAGTAACCAGCTCAGCTAAAGCTGGAACACATTTGATTGATGCCTGAAATRTCTCCTTCCTCCCCATCCATGCTTATTTTACAACATGGATAGAGATGATCTATCCCTCCTAGACAAGGGTTTCACTGCCTTACATAAAAAGATGATGACATTCAAGAAATATGATCTCCTAGTGATATTCAATATCATTCCCTTTGACCAAATTGAATTTTGCACAAAAAGGTCTTCATAGGAAGGAAACTGCAAGCACTGCAAGCACATTTTCATTTGCCATGAGCTTCATGAGTGAGGACTGCAGGATGCTCACATGAGACTGAGGTGATGCCAGAGGCATTAGGCTTGTCATTAGGCATACATGCAAGTAGGATTCCTCACAGCCCTTCACTGCCTTATGGGAATTCCTTCCCATGAGCCTCAAAACAAGCAGACGCTGCAAATGGCCACACAGATCTTAATCATGTTCCATTTTCACAGAATGGTTAAGGTTGGAAGGGACCTCTACAGATCATCTAGTCCAACCCCCCTGCTCAAGCAAGGACACCCAGAGCATGTGGTACAGGGTGGCATCCAGGCAGGTTTTGAAGACCTCCAGAGAAGGAGACTCCACAACCTCCATGGGCAGCCTGTTCCAGGGCTCTGTCACCCTCACAGGAAAGAAGTTTCCTCACCTGGAGATGGAACTGCCTGTGTTGCAACTTACACCCAGTCCCTTGTCCTGTCACTGGCCATCAATGAGAACAGTTTAGCCCCTTCTTCCCTACATTCTCCCTTCATGAACATATTAATCAGATCCCCTCTCAGCCTTCTCTTCTCCAGAGAAAACAGGCCCAGCTCAGTCTCTCCTCATACGAGAGATGTTCCATTCCCTTAATCATCCTGGTTGCTCTTCGCTAGACCCTCTCCAGAAGCTCCACGTCCCTCTTGCACTGGGGAGCCCAGAACTGCACACAGTACTCCAGGTGCGGCCTCACCAGAGCTGAGYAGAGGGGCAGAATCACCTCCCTTGACCTGCTGGCAACACTCCTCCTGATGCAGGCCAGGATGCCATTGGCCTTCTTGGCCACGAGGGCACACTGCTCACTCATGGTTAACTTGGTGTCAACCAGGACTCCCAGGTCCCTCTCCGTGGAGCTGCACTCCAGCAGGTCAACCCCTAATCTGTACTGATGCCTGGGGTTATTCCTCCCCAGGTGCAGGACCCTGCACTTGTCCTTATTTGAACCTCATGAGGTTCCTCTTTGCCCAACTCACCAGCCTGCCCAGGTCCCTCTGGATGGCAGCACAGCCCTCCGGAGTGTCGGCCASTCYACCCAGTTTGTGGATGATACCAAGCTTGCTCAGGGTGCAAGTTCTTTGTCCAAGTCATTGATGAACAAGTTGAACAGCAATTTTGATAGAGATTGGGGGAAAAAAAGGCATCAAGAGGAACACCTGAAATTAACGAACATTTCTGTCAAGAGTTAAGGRCACACATGTTAGCTAAGATTACTATTAAATGCAAAGATCTATACAAAATGCAAGGTTTATACACTGTGAGGTGTGAGAGTCTAAGGTCTGCCTCAGATTATGGACACAGTCTACTGTCTTCAGTGATTGCAAGTGATGGATCATGTGCAAACAGACCCCTTCTACACTACACACCAAGCTGAGTCACTGCTGAATTACTAAGCTGAGAACAAGCAGAGGCTCCCTTCTGAGATATCTGGATGTCTGTCATCCCAGAAACTTTTTTTTGGTTTTGGTTCACCAGTGAATTTTGGTTCACCAGTGAACATTTCCAATGCTGAAAGATCCCTGGGTACATAACATGTTTGCCTTCTCAGCTGCTTAGGCAGAAGGTGGCAAATCACATACAGCTTGAATTTTGACCATGTTCTTTTTTGTCAAAAGGCTGCAACTATAACAGAACAAAGACTGGGGCAAGACATTCATGCCTACAGTCTAGCTGAGCATATTACCACTATTGGCAAAGACTTATTCAAAGCAGTTTAAAACTCTAAATTTGGTACACCTAGCAGCATGGTTGACATAAGGAACTCTACTGTTGGGACAATTCCCTAAGYATTCCCAGATTCATGGAAAAGTTCAGGACACCACAGGGCATTTTGCTGCTGTTACTGCAAATACCCAACTTTAGAAAGCTGCCAAATTGGGAACAAGGTTTGTGGGGACTAATGCATAAACATGTCCTGGATGCAAGGCAAGGACTGATCCCACCAGACACTGAAGCAGCACTGAAAAAGCATCTCCTTTTCCTAGGTGTTCCGTTTCACWGAGTTGGTTTTTAGTCAACTTGCACCTCATCAGACATTCATTCTGGCAGAAAAATCATTGCAATTGGCTGCTGCTAATGGTCTGTTACAAATCCAACAGCACCAAGGCAGGTATTGATAGCGTCGGTGGGGAGATATTCTTCTTGTGTGAGGATCGTTATAATTCTGCTCCTACGCTATAATCCTGCAGATAGCAAGTCTATTTTCTCAGCACCACAAGGTTATTTCCTCTCAAAAAGCATCCCGTGTGTCATACGGCRAATTTAAGAATTGGGGACACTTGAAGAGTTATGGAGATGCCACTCCCTCATCATTTGGGGTTAGCTTCCTCATTGAAAGAATTGACAATTATTCCAAACTAGTCATTTGGCTCCACAGCAACTGCAGATAGCTAGTCCTCTTCACAAGTCTTAATGCTCGCAGCAGCATCTTACAAAAGAAAACTAAAGAGAAAAATTGTTCATAGAAAAATAAAATCTTATCAGACTATTATATATGCTGATCTGCCTAGGACAATATTTGTCTAAGCATGAGCATTTAAATAGCTCCAGACCAATAGTTGTCCTTTCCTGTAAAAATCAACTGCGGTCAACTATTTATCTCACCCCCAAAAAATGATTTACTCCCAAAGTAAAATACTTTCTATTCAGAAAGACTTTCACAATAGAAAACCATTTATACTGCAAAGATGCACATGAGCTCTTGGAAGAACGAATCTTTAAATATGAGATGTCTGATGTTACGGTCATGTGAAATAGCTCTGTAGAATAAACATTAGGAGTTGTCATCCTCTTTGATGACAGGCTTTCAGGGAGCCTGCAAACACCAGAAGGTATCTGACACATAGTACACAGCAAATATATCTGAAAGCTTCCCTTTGCAGCACTAGAAAGTGATATATTTATATAAATATATATATAACTGTTTTGAACCACTCAGTCTAAACTAAAATATGAAGGGGTCTTTAAAATTCACAGTGGGGCCCACATACCTGAAGGCAAACCCGCATAAATGCATCACCACAGAGAAATACAAGAGCTAGCTCCAAATGAAAGAAGGGAAGGAAAAGCAAATAAATGCCTGCAGAGAAATAAATCTGTAGAGCAAATCCTCATGTAGGTGCTCTGTGCATAACGGAGAAAGAAACAAGACAGTTACATTCTGGACAGGAGGAGCAGGCAGAGCTCAGACACGGCACACAGCCTGACTTATGCTTATGCACAAGAAGCATTCGCACAAAAACGACATTCATTTATTTCCCAGCAAATGCATTTAGGCCCATAAAATACACAGGCAGGCGGAGGGGGAAGGGAAGGTAAACCAAAATCTATTGCTGCACTCTCCTTTCCTTAATCCTCCCCAACACTAGRAAATAATCATTGCTTGCAGTGATCCATTCAATAAAATAAATACACAAAACTAAAATRTCAACTGGCTAGAATCATGAAACAAAATAATAAGGAAGATGTCATGCACACAGCTAATCTTACCTAAAATATAATGCAGATACTGCCAGCCAAATTGGAGAAACATTGCCAAGATACTGCCTAARCCATTCAATAGGGAGTCTATTGAATATCACTATTAAGGACTTCCTTGAGCTTCAGGTTAAAAAAACACAGTAGAAACAGGCTTTTCAAAGGAACATGAGACCTCCTGACTGCCCCACTGACAGTAAAACAAGAATTTCATATACAAAATTTACTTTTTAATATACAGAATTCATTTTTAAGGTTAGATTACTGTGGTAGGTATAGTGACACTGGACACTAGTGATATGCCAATACTATTTCTTTATTCTCGCCCACTAAAACTTGCCTATTCAAATCAAGACCACACACATTCCATCTAAATTGCCTGCAAGTCATTTGGGAATAGCAAGGAAGCACATGCAGAGCAAGGTCCTATGCAACATGAAAACTAACAACAAGTTCTAGGTTATATTTGTCTTTGAAAGAAAAATGGATGTACAATCTTCCTATAYAGCAGCCACTATTCAAGTATTTCTCTAGTAAACTATTATCACAAGCTTGCAAACAAATGTATTTAGATGAATCACTTTTTATTATTTGACAAGTGTCAGAAATTGTATATGYGGGGTAAAAAAACAACTTACTGCTATCAGTTAAAATCTCGTAATATTAAAAGGCTCTTTCCCCCCACCCTTTTTGCAGCCCATTTTTCTCCTATACCATTGCTTAAAGTTAGCTATAAATGGCAAACCTTTTCCATCCCTTTCATCAGATAAAGCGTTTGGTCTTTGTAAAGTTTTTCAGGACTAAAGATTTCTTAAGAACCCCCAGATTTTTTCCCCAGGGAGCTTGGATGAGTTACCAGCACAGACTGCACACCCTATAGTGTGTACAAAACCCCAGGCTGACTTACTAACCACTGCAAATACTCGTGCTCTTTGGGGCTGGTGGGAGGGAACAGCATAAAGACCAAAAGCAAATTTGTCAGGCAGTGTAGAGCAGAAGGTTTATATAAACAAAACRCTGAAGTCCTAAACAGCCACAGAGATTTTCCATGACTTTTTTCCAGCTTAGATACAATTGTAAGGTATTTATGATTAAGTCATTGGGTCTTTTCTAGACTTAAAACAGTCTGTCTACTGTAGGGCACACACTCGATAAGAGATCCCTCTGAAACACGGGAACACTACTTCATGCCAACAACTTCTTCCACATCTTCAAAAGCAGGCTTTTGTTTAATGGGGTAATTTAACTTTTTACAAATTGTTCTGATGTCTTTGATTTAGCCCAGAGAGTCTGTTTTTTATTAGTTTCTCTTTTTTTATTCATCTTGCCCTCTTCAGGAAAAGCTTCCTCTTCCTGCTGTGCCCAATCTCATTTTCTATTATTTTGTTTGAATCATTCAAACTTCATTCCCAGAAGCGAAAAAGCAGTGGAATGAATGCATATTATTGATGATATGCTAAGACACCAGAGTTAGTCTATAAAAAGTAAAGACTTGAAAGAAATCCTTATGTTGAAAAAATTCAAACCATACATAAGAGCTTTAAAAAACTTGCAAAGCCAAAATGTAGCATTCCAATAAACTGGCAAAAAACACCTTTTACAGTTACAAAATTTAAAAGCACAATTTCTTTAACTAAGTGAATAAAACGTGCTGGAAAAAAATGTTATTGACAAGCTGCTCAAGTGTCCAACATCTGTCTTTGAAACCTCGCTTTACTGAAGCCAAACCCACAYGAAAAACAGTAAAAAAAGGACAATAATCATTTTAGATTCTTTTCCTCTATTCTCGCTGTTAAATGAATGTCCTCTGGCTAAGGAAAATATGTGGAAAAGAATTGTTACTTCCAACATAGTTTTGTTGGGAACTCTGAGGYGCAAATGCAAACCAAAGAATCAGCTATAGAGGAGAATTCAGCATTTAAGAGCAATGGAAACATCTTCCGTGTTACTTTTAACATTCACCTCTTCCCTCTGAAACTTATATCAGCAGCATTCACACTCAGACAGCAGCTCCTTCCCTTTCCTCAATATAAGGGCTGAGATTCATGCCTTTATTAGAATAGGTTAAAATGCCTGGGAAATAACTTYTTCATACACATTTCCAGTAGTTCGTACCTGGCTGGACACACCAAGAGCTATGGAGACAGACCCATTTCTACACGTGCCTCAGTTCAATAGTCTAATCCTTTCCCTGGTCTTACAATAATTTATACTCATTTCTAAATCTTTATTAATCCCCAAGCAACTAACACTGAAAGCACTTGTTACTTCCAGTTCAAAAACATTACAGCAACATAACCATCATAGCTTGGCCTCAAATTAAATTGAAGGGCAAGCATTTTTAAATGTAGGAATAAATAAAGTAACACTCATTCATCATTTGGTCACAATCCAATGAAATGCCTTCAATTAGATAAACTTGCATTATTTATGTACTAGAAATCATTTTAGCATTGATGAAACTCACGCTGGTTCAGGCTTTTAAAAAACTTTATTTCCCCTCAATATACTGCACAAAGTGACAATTTCTTACAATCTCCACTTTCAGAAATTCTATAATTTCCTAAACTTCTGACCCTATGAATGACATAGCAGGTTTACTGCAAAGCCTAAAGATATTTAGTAGTGAAACAAGAAACCATTTTGACGAGGTGGATGAATCACCATCACCTGCTTCCTCTCTGCAGCCCACCAAGGGGGATCMAAGCCATGTGCTGTCACCTCCACGTAACTAAACTCTCCTTGCGAGCGCCTGCTCTTCCAACGTCCTGTTACTGTCCTTAGCACTTGTTGCTCTGTGTAGTTTACCTCTGCTCTGCGGGACATGACATCGCATATACTGGACAGGACCTAGTTTGTGCATCAGCTAGATGTGTCTCTGGAATAAGAGATCAGACATTGGAATAAGAGATCAGACATAGCAAAGCTAACCCTTTACCTTGCAGTGCTACTCATTAAACAGTTTTAGTAACTATTTTCAAATTACTTTGTGTGTCAAATTCACACTAAATCATCTTTAAAATGTGTGTGCTTTGAAATTATTCATAAACAATGCATCATTTCTATATTCAAAGTGAGCAGTTTTAGTAGAGAGGTAATGAACTCCTTTAGATATATAATTGTATTAAAAATGCACCTTCTGTCAGGAATTAGAGTAAGTGAATATTTGATAAAGGCTCCCCAAGCTGATTCTGCAGACTCTCATTTCTCTGATATTCAGGCTTTGCAATATTGTTTAATCCAAAGCATATGATGAGACAAACAGTCAAAAGGCTATAAAATCTGGTTTGGTTTGAGAAAACACAAAAGCAAATAATAAACCAATTTTAGAAATACATTGCTTCAAGGACATTTTGGACAATTGTGTTTTTCAAGTGTGTAGCAATGGGACAGCATAAACAGCTGAAGTGCGCTGGGTTACTGCTCTATTTTCTTTCCAAGCAGAAAAAAATTAGGACAGACTCCTTGTGTCTGGAGATAGTGCAAATATCTCTGTGCAACAAATCACTTGAGAACTATTTGTATTCCCTTATCAAGGCAAAAGCAATCATGACAACCCCAGCGAGCACCTCCAGAATAATAGGGGAGGGGGGAAGAAAAAAGTGGATGATACAGATACATTAAAAGCAACAGATGAAGCTATGTCTGGCGCTCAAAAAGACCAGAAAATGGCCATTCCAARGCCAGATTTACGGTTCATATCATGAGGAAGAACCTACTCATCAGACAAAATACTTAACGGACAAGAAAGCAAGACTTTGGAGTTTTCTGACAAAATGACGAGGTTTCGTCTTACATCGTCTTGCAGAGAATCCACGTTATCCCTTATAGCTTTAATCTGCTTTCAGCTGAAGGAGGAACACCATTGCRTTTCTTAAAGCCAAGCCACAGCTCTCGCCCAGACCATGTGCCTTGTGCCTGATGTTACACAGGAGAAACTTTGGTACTTCTGACTTTCCTTGAGAAGGGCATCCAAGGACACTAGAGAATACAGGGGAACTGCATGCCCAGATATTATCACAGAATGGTTAAGGTTGGAAGGGACCTCCAGGGATCACCCAGTCCAACCCCTCTCCTTCAGCAGAGCACCTGGTACAGACTCAAAAGATCAGCAAAGGAGGACACTCTGCAACCCCTCCAGGCTAAATCATCTCATTTAGATATATAGTTTAAAAATAAAAAAGCACAGAATTACCATTGTCAGGTTTCATGARTGCAGCTGCACACAAAGAAAACCTTGAATGCTTGGGGAAAAAAAGTGGCTGCTGAGCAATAATGCCACAGAACACCTTGAATAGTGTGAATTTCCTATTCATTTCTTTCACATTGTATTTTTAGAGAAAATACAACTTCAATAGCAAGCATGTTCTTGATGATGATTTCCAATCATTCTTAAACATCTGCCTTCTAAAAGGCAGAATCAATATCACACTAAAAAAAGCCAASCCTATACAAGGTGACAGGAGTAGAAAATGTAACCACAGGTCACACCTTTCAGGACCAAAATTTGGGGTTTCTGGAATATCTTGATTTTGCTTTCACCTGTCCCTACTATTAATTCTTTACCTTTACAAAAAGAAAAAAAATAATATCCTACAGAGTATTCTTTCTCTATGCTTTCTGATGTCTGATAAGACTTCTGCAATATAGTATAAAAATCATGCTTTGATGAAAATTATTCAAATAGACTTGCCACCTGTCCTCACAAGATACTTAAAAAATTAAAGACAGTAATGTATAAAAATAAGATTTCAGTAAATTATGTACTATTCACACACAACACARGTACAACTACTTTTAAGTACAAAATACAACTCAGCTTTAGTTATAAAGCTTTATTCTCAGGAAGATCAGAGTGATTAAAGAAAATGACAACCAATTTCCATGCAGCTATCAAGATGCCTCTCATGCATCCCTGGGCACATCTCTTGGCATGTACAACAGCACTCACAGACACGCTGAGCTTCCGAGAAATAGGAATTTTATTGCTGGTGTTGGGAGAGAATCACCCTCCAAAGCTAGACAGACTCTCAGAACAGTCATTCTCATTTTGACAGCTACACCTAAGAGACAGATTTATTCAGGCTTATTAATTCTGACTGAAGATGACCTTAAGTGCTGCAGCTCACGGAGTACTGCATCAGCAATACTCAATGATGAGCAAAGTTACATTTTGCAATATTAGGTGTTATATTTTTATACATCCTTTTGCATGGTAAAAGGGATGAAATCATTAAGACTGAGTRGCTAGGACAAGAAAAAATGAACTTACAGAAAACAGAAGCACATACAGCACTGGGGTGAATCTCCCTCCCCAGAAAGTTTGCTATCAAATCTCCCCCATATATAATGGCACAAGAGCCCTCCCTCCTGGACACACACCTGAGATTCCGGGCAAACCACCTGTACCATTGCTCCATCTTCACCGCCAAAAGGCACAAACCCGGCCTCGGAGCTGCCTGTGCTTCCAATGAAACAGCAGAAACAAGCTCCTAGTCTCAGGTTTTCTCACAGCAGCTTCAAAAGGGAGGTTTTTTGCACATTCTTGAAGCAAGTGATTACCAAGGAAGCAGTGCAGCCAGGCTGGCTACGTTGCAGTTACRACTTGGGAACCCAGCAACTGCATGGGTGGGTCAGCTGGATCATGCTCACACATGAGCTGAACACATGCATGTGCAGACCAGAAGCAGTAGGTGACCACCGCTGAAATGGCCTGTGATTCAGTTGCCTCTCTCCAGTTTAGAAAAAGGCATCCCACAACACACAAGCACCTGCAGGCGGATTTCAGGATCCTGAGCTTTCTGCAAGCAACGGCAAGAAAAAAGAACAGATATATCACTTGTGTGTCTAGATCAAGACAAAAAAAAACAAAAAAAGATCAGCCTAACAAAGCTGCATGAGAGCCATTTCAATAGCCCAGTGTGCTGCACACCACAATTTTTTTTTTAAACTATAGCAGTACAAGATAAGGAGCCAATATTTAAAACCACTAAAATGCAAGACCTGTCTGAGGATATAAATGGAAAAAGCCTCCAGACTTGCATTTTTCATTAGAAAAAGTAACCTAGTTTTCAAAGGAAATCAAARAGGGGAGGGAAAAAAATCTACTTGCAACTAAATTACCAATGACATGTGGGCGAACTTGTGTCTGTGAACCTGTAAGCGCATCTAGCTGGGAAAGCRTGACTGAAGACCAGACACAAATCGGGACTCTTGGGTCCATGCTAACACAATTTTGGACACAGAAGGGGAAAATAATTCCCTGTTGTTTTGTTAAGTTGCCTGTGTTCTGCAAAGGTAATGTCACTCCTATCCCAATAAATAACTTKTTTGCACTGATTTCGACGCAACAAAATTTTATCCTCTGAAGAACAGTCAACTACCCCTCACAGCACATCTCTAGGCTTCCTCTTTTCTGGAAAGAAGGGGAAATAATCCCACATAAATACAATCCCTTCCAAAATGGCTATGGATCAGACATTCAAAAGAGCCCAAGGAAAAAGCACAAAAGACAAGAGATTTACAGGTACCTTTTTCACAAAAGTTCAGTTACTTAGGAGTGCAGAGTTTAGATTTAAGTATACATTATATGCTCATGAGATGAGCATGGTTAGTTCCACCATTAACTAGTGTCTGGATGAAGCGCACAGAGCAAGGCTTCCAGCACCCTCAGAAACAAGGGGAAAAAGCATCTAGTTTCTTTCAAACTGATCTGTATTCAGAAATAAAGAGGAGGAAACAATACACAATAACTTATTTTTATGAATGTCAGGAATGACAGTGCACTTTAATTTTGTAGCCAGCCCAAATTATGCCTGAGCCAAATATTTCATTTTAAGAGTCTTTTTAAATCTTTCCAAAGGCCTMATTTTATGTGTTCATGAAATAACTCACTATTTTTTTAGCTTTCAAGAATGGTAATTGCTGTAAATCTTGTAAATTAGCAGGAGTAGTACCAGCAAGACACTCTGTTAAAATTCATCTACATTGTTGCTGGAATATTTACTGGGTAGTAAAATATTTAAAGGAAACCTACAACTACAACTCAAAATGCATTTCATTTAAAAAAAAGGTTTTTCTAATAGAGACAAAAATACTAAGAGTCTGATAAAAGAAATCATCTAATCTTGAGCAGAAAAAAAAATATCTTAGGTAGCAGAATAATGTTAACTGGATGATCCCAGTTGCATTTAATTAGTTTGCATAAGTACATTGTCTCGTTCTCTGCCATAACTGACATTATCACCATTTGCACCTACAACAGCAACGTCAGAACCAGCCCGTTGCCTCTTGATGGATCAGGCACCTTCAGAGGTCCTTGACCATGTTTCCTTCTAGCTCCTGCTGCAGAGCCAACCTCCTCCTCTTCCTCATGAGGATCACCCATCCTCCAGTGCCCCGTGCTCATCTGTGCCTCCTAACATGCTCCAGTCCAGCTGAGCCAGCAGACTTCTATTATTTAAATTTAAAACATTCACCACGCTCATTCCCCCTCTACTCTGCCCCTTCTTAAAACTCACTTGTATTCCCTGCTCCAGCCGAGGGTCACAAACAGCAAGGATATAACAGAATTTGTTTGGTGCAAACATGCAGAACATAGCTTGGTGCACACTCATTATATTCACATCAATCCGGGGCTTTACTCTGCTTTTATTTGGTTAAATTATGTTTTACAAGCAAAAGCCACAGAAAATAGTGCTGACAAAAAAAAGAACTAAAGCAGCAACCGCTCATTTTCAGGAGATGCAGTTTCAAATTTGGCTCCTCAGAACTGGAATTCAAATTCTTAGGCTCGTTCCGCAGCATAAGAGCAAACCAGAAAGCACTCTGCAGAGAGGAACAGCCACATTGTCACCCCCCTTCCCGGGGGGATGATTTTTTTCCCCCCTCCAATTGAGACCTCTGCTCTGCAGAGCTTTCTGATTGCTCTAACTCCAGGTCAAATTCTAGGATGACAAAAATATCCTCCCAAAGGATAGTTTGCAAAATTCCTCCCAAATTTCCCTTCCATCTTAACTCATTCATATGGGAACTCACAAATAAACATGCACTGCATCTCTTATCCAGGGAAAATTGATATAAACTACTGACCTGCATTCTCTGGACTTGCATGTTAATGACTAATATATAAATGTCAAAGCTACAAGGCAGCAGACACATATCCCATCCTACACATTCTGAATTTTACATTATTTTTCCTCCTATTCTCCGTGGTAACAGAATTGTTACCAAAGCACTCTTACTTCTCCAAAGAAGTGGACAGCATTTCATCTCTGCTGCTTAACTGAGTAAGTCATGTACAGATGATTTAGCCTCAGAACTGCAATTCTACCGACAGCTACCCATCCAGGCTTACATTTTACTCACAGCTCCAACTCATTGCATACGATGTTCATCTTCACACTTAATGTGCATCACCCTTGCAGTTTTGGTGTTTGCTCTCGGGGAGCCGTGTAAGAGGCTTCAGGCTGCTCCATGGGAAGCACGTTTGTCACAGGCTTCTGCCCAGGGCTGCTGCTGTCACAGCTGGGGAGTACCTGGGCAGCCTCCAGGCTGCTCTCTGTGCATCTCTGTAGGACTACAGGGCCTGGTGGGAGTCTTTTCCTCACCCTTTCCTGAKGATGTTCTTTTTTCTTCCCTTTCTTTGAAAAAAACACAGGTCTGAATAAGTTCTATACCAGCTTTTAGAATAAGTCACTYCAAAGTCAAAAGAAACTATATCAAACTAAACCTAGTTTTCTGTCATGTAATAGTCATGCTTAGTGTCTTCCCCAAGGAAATAACAAAGCAGTGGGGGGGAGTGGGAGGGGRACATCCTACCAAAGAATTTAAATCTTTCACCTTTCAAATAGAAAGAAACAAAGTCCTCCATGTTCCTCCCATTAGTCTAATTTAACAAACCAAAGACACTGTGGATTGTTATTCCACAGAGGCTTAGAAATTAACATTTTTCATCTTGAAAATTTGCATGTCACATGAATAGTTTTTTAAATTACATACCAGGCAAGATAAAAAAAATGAATTATTTTGCAATACTCCCATCCTCTCACACTGCGAGAGMCGTCTCACAACATTCCCTCTGCCCTAACCATTCCAGAAAGCTGCAGAAAATCAACCACCTTACAGGGCAAAACCAAGACTGAAACCAAACAGGACTGTCAGTATCAGAAAGTAACAGGAAACCTAAGAACTCATTGTGCTACATTTGTAGCAAAGTCAGAAGTTGGTATTCTATAGCGTAAGTAGGAACTGGGGGGAAAAAAACGCATAAAGAGCAAGAATAAACTTAAATTGCAGCTACAGCCAAACAGCACACTAGAAAGCAGAGATCAACTRGTAGTTTTCTTGTGTACTGCGAGCGAGGACTAGTCTGGTTTAATCCAGAACTAGTTTCTACAAGAAAAGAATGTTCTGCTGAAGAGCAAAGAATAACCAGCTCCAGGACTAAAACTAGAAGCARAGCCTTAAAGATTATCACCTACCTAGCAGAGAATCTATAGGATCCTGGACTGTCAAGTTTGAGAACACTCCTGGTGTCACTGAAATCCGGGGAAATATGATATTTTGGGGAAAAAAATGAAGATATAGATTAGCTTTGTGAACTTCTGCTAAAGGTGGTTTATGTACATCATTGTGAAAAGATTCTCCATTTCCCAAGACCCATCTTCTTTTAACAAAATTTTAAGATGACTATAAAAACAAAATACTCTGTATTAATTGGAAAAAAAGCAAAAAAAAAAGCTATTTTCTACATAACTTCATTCCCATTCAGACAAAAGAATGACTGCTCCCCCCACTAGAACAGGATCAAGTGACTAGAAACAAGAATATTATCTACTAATATACTMTATATCTCATTTAAATCACAAAAGCTATTATAAAATATACTCYGGCAAAGCAGAAATCTAGCCAGAAACCATGACCAATTACCTAGAACTGCCACAGTTATTTTTTTCTCTATATACAGTTTAATCTGAACCAGGGTAAGYAGGTTAAGTAAGGTTAATTAAAGTAAGCAGGTTGCTGAGCGCAGTTCTGATCAGAGGAGAGGTCTTCAAAACCCGCCTGGATGCCACCCTGTGCCACATGCTCTAGGTGTGCCTGCTTGAGCAGGAAGGTTGGACTAGATGATCTCTAGAGGTCCCTTCCAACCTTGAATATTCTGAAATATTCTGAAATATTCTGAGAGGCCACCACACAGCAGGAACACTAGAGTAAAGACAGAAACATCAGCAGAAGGTTCCTCTGCACCTGCACGGGCATTGCAGTCTTCCGACCACTCCTAGCTAAGCTCTGCTCTTCTCAGGCCCGCGTTAGGCRACACTGCCACCAAAGGTCCAACCACCACCAGCACAAGACTAACAAGGAACAAGACACTAGTTCATTTGTCAGACCCAGCAGTATAAACTCATTCACACCAGCCCTGCTGACCCCTTCAAATCTAAATTGCAGATTAAGAAGCAATTCTGATCCAGACTTTCATGTTAYGAGCTCATCTTTGTTTATGGACTATAAATTCCAGCACATACCAAAATGCAGTCACCATTTGTGCATCATGCAAGATGCTCCCAAGGAAAAAATCTCTCAAAGCTGAGACTGTCACAGAAGCCCTAAGCAAAGTGCTTCAAGTTTCCTTTAAAGGGCTTTAAATCGTCAGAAAAGAGCTTTGGAATCCATAGACTACAGACATGAAAGATAACTTTGTAATTCTGCTGTTTTGAAAATCGACAAGAGAAGAACAACTGGCAGATCAAGAATTCAAGAAAAAGATACTTGCACAGAAATATACCAAGAGGCAAGTATAATGATACAAATGCACTCATGAGACACATGCATAACTAAAGGAAAAAAGGAGAGGAGATGAAGAATGCTTAGAGAAAAGTAGACAAAGAATATTTTTTTTTCCCCTTTACTCTCGAAGATTTAAGGGGAAAACAAAACTATATATTCACTGAACTTTTAAAATAAGAATCAAAATTAAAATTCCCTTCCCCTTAAAATTGACTTTAAGCAAGTTTGTGGTAGAAGTTTCTGCTGTAGCCCCAGATTCCGGCAATCACTTTTTTTTTTAAAACATATTTCACAAGTTAATAGCAATAGGACAACATACCTTTAAAGAGCGCATACATACACACACACACACCCATATAAGCTTATCAATTGTTAAAACTACAGTTATAATAATAATATACACAATTAATGTAACAGCATTTACATGTTGCTACAAACTTTTTTTTAATTTATTAGTCCAGCATATTCATCTAAGTTTATGGTATATTCATCTAAGTTTATGGTAAATAAAGTGTTTACATGCTACTTAAAACATCCTTTTTATGGAAAGGCAGCAACATAAGAGAGAGATTGCGTCTTCAACTATAAAACACTTCATATTCACAGTGCAAAAGTGGCTTGAAGATTTGTCAACTTCATCAGAAAAGTTAACAAGTACCAACTAGCATTTCAGTTCATCTCCATTATCGTAATCACGTGCTTCATGAGCACTAGGCTCTCTCACAGCATGCAGGACACAGGCTTACTGATGAAATGCTACTAGACGAACAGAATAGCAAATGTAAATGAATATGTACATAAAATTATACACATGCATCTATGCTGTTAAATAGATCGGGCTCACTAATGCAACTAACCCCAAGATTTAAGTAACCACCCCATTAACATATTGGCATATTAACTCCACCAAAATATGATAGAAAATACAGTTAAATGTGGTCCGTAATATACATGACATTCTGGGCCTTCAATTATGCAGCAACATTTGCAAAGGAGCAAAATTGCAAAGGTCGCTTTTTAAAAATGTAAGTTCATAGTCAAGTAGCAGTGCCTTCAGCTTTGAGTTTTAAGAACTATAACGCAATGGTCTTAAATCCTCCGCAATGCCCAAATTAAAGTTACATAATTTCAGCTCCTGCCAAGCTCAAGTATCTGCTTCAGATAACTCAGGACAGCGTTTAGAAAAACTTCTTTCACTATTGTTTATGAAGGTAAGTGAGAAGCAACTCCACTGAGGCCAGTAAAATATGTTTCCTTWTTGTAAAGCATTATGGAGCTGATCACAGTTAGAAGTCACTGTGCATGGTCTGTCAACAGTGAATTTATAGTCTGACAACATATAAGCAAGAAAAATGAGAACAATGCTTGCTTAAAGAGCTGAACAATCTACTGGTATTACAAAGAGAAAATTAATAATATAGACAGCTATTGTTTACRACTACCTGCAAATTTCTCAGTGTGTCAGTCCATGCAGTTTATCCTGAAAGTATTTAAAATAACAGTAAATGGAGGTGTGATTGCATTGGTTGACTAGACTATAGATAAATTTAGGTTGATCTGTCATAGTTAAAGATACTTTTTCATGAAKAATAGCAAAATTCTTCCTCTTCCCACTTCCTTTTCTATTTAACTGCAGTATATCTCCTTTTGAAACTAGGCCTTGCAGAAATAATTAGTTAATTGATATAAATATCATAGGATAACAGACCTATGACTAACAGGTTTTCAAGTTTCTTGTTCAAATTAATTAGAACTTTTTTCCTTATTTCCTGAAGCATTACACAGTAGTCCAAATTTAGAGGCAAATATAGGTTTAAACCAATGGTGCTTTGGCTGCCTTTGATATCCCACCTCTCGAGTACCTACATCACCGTATGACATCAGATACCTCAATGCCTCCTCTCTTCACCATTACCTTATCTACGTAGTACAAATCCAGACCTCTACCTGCCCCCCAGGACTCMAGTTACAGAAGAAAGAGTATTTAGAAGAGCTCTAAGGCAGTCAGACTCTCACCCTACAGCCTGAGTTTACGCTCTGCTCTCACTCATGATCCTTGTGTCACTAGCACCAGCATGGCCATGGCTGGCAGTTTCCCCCAACACACCTAAGCAAGCCTGACATTTCATTAGACCTGCTGTCTTTGTAGCAGGCTGCTGCTGAGCTCTCAGCCCAGCAACCTGGCTGCCTAATAGAGCTCTCACCACCTGCATCCTCTGGTCTTGAGCAGCCCTGGTGCAGCAGTGCTTCAGSCAGTCACTTGGCTTCGGGTGAACAACTATGTTGCCTCACAGAAGCTCCTTGCATCAGGTACACAAAAAGTGCCTCTTCCCTGGACAGGTGATAACTCACATCTCACACAGCGGGACAAACTGAGCAACCAGCAGACTGTAACTTGAGGAAAAACCAAGGAAGTTGTAAACACTCTCAGARGCTTATCAACATTCCAGCCTCTCCTCTTTCCATCCTCTACCCTTACTAGTCCAAGCAAAAACAAAAGAAAATTACTAAAGATCTTAAAAATACCCTCTGGAGGTATTTATATATATTTATATATATATATTTATATTTATTTATATATACCCTCTCTTAAAAGGACCCTCTGGAGCCCTCCCATTCAAGGTCCCTGAATTTACCTTCACGAGCAGCTTCCCTTTCCCAGTGCCAAAAGTTATCACCACCAAAAGAAAACCTTCTGATGACACACAGCATAGGCTCCCTCATTTTCCCCCCCCATCCCCATGCATGGCCACTGCTTTCCATGGAAAGCACAGAAACTTTGCTGTCAGMTGTACTGGAAAATGACCATCAAGTTCAAATTGTATCAAAGGAAATGTATGGAAATACACAATCACATTCTCCTGACTTCTGTCAGAAGTCAAGAATTAAAAAAAAATATATTACAAATGTTTTGAAACCAGGCTATATTTCTTTGAAGTCTCTCACTCAGTTTTGTCAATGTTTATCTTAGGCATAAGATCTAAGCCTATGTCACTGAGGTGCCTATTTTAATGAAAACACACATACAAGCTGTACCTTGAACACAAGCCTAGAAGTGAACCTGCGGCTGAGGTGATTCACTGCCCCGGGCAAGAAAACAGCACCTTCCTGTTAGTAACAGCCGAGCTCACGTCATCCTCAGGACACCATTTTACCTATACAGAGTGGGATGGCTTGTGAACACAAACCAGCCCTTTCAAACCCATTGTACATCACTCTCTTCAGTTGGTCATTTTAGTGCAATTCTATCTTTTAAGTACATCAAAAACAAACAAAACTTCCAAGATTAAAATATGCTTCCAATACCACTAGGTTTAAGAGACATCGATAACCTTTCTGATGTATCTAAGTCCAATGCATCACAAGTTCTAGTCTACTACTACAAAATGACCTTCTCCTAGGAATCCTTACAATATGCATCACGATTTTTGAAAGCAACTGAAAATCCACTGTTGATCTTTTAAAATCAGTTCTACACCTGCGTTTTTCCCCCTCACAGATTAAGGGACCAYGAACAATATTCAAACTTAATCTTTAAAAATAAAGAAGTGTTTAAGCCTTTGATTACGCACTTTCCTCAGTCAGGGTGAGGAACAGTGTTCATTATTCACATAACTAGAAATGAAGCGTCAATGGAAAACTTTAAAAAATATGAAAAAAGATATAAGACTAACCCCCCACCACCACTTGTATGTAACCACAGGAGTTCCTTCTGCATTGGGAAAAGTGAACAAAACAGATCAATTTATCTAACCATTTTAAAAAAACATATATTAAATATGCTTGTGCATAACTAATGCTATATAAGGGAAGAGACAGACAGAAAATGTAAATCTTACACCTGCCAGATATTGCCTTTTGGAAAAGGCCTTTTTGCATGTTACATATTTTCAGTCACAGCCTTGATACTCTGCCAGACACTGCAGTGAGAAGACTCCAAATCCCACTYACAGTAAGACCAAAGGAAAGTTATCCAATAATCCTTTGCCAAGCTATATAAAAATGAACAGAAATGAGGAAGAAAAAATAAGTTAGTCAACATTAGCCATACAAATTAAGCATTGTATTACAAATAGGTTTAGGGTAAATAGGATGGTTCCTAAATATTCCTACGCTCTGAAAGGCTCCTTCAAACACAAGTGCAGGCAACCAAGCAACAACTGTTACACTGAGATAGGTTAAAATGCAAGGAATTATAATGGCGCTCACTGTAATTAGAAACTAAATGGGTCTTGGTGTCTGTGATAACAAATAAGGAGCTTTACATACTCCATTTTATAGGAACTGTTCAAGGCAAAATAAAATAGCTCTTATTCCCTATGCAAATGCCAGACTCAAAACCTCTAAAACACATTCCGTTTAGTAATCCTTCCCATGTCTATTTTGTATGACCTTTGTTAGRCTTAATTAATGTTGCAAAATGCTTTGAGATTAATGAACAAAAAATGTTCTGTCAAAGGAAAATATTAGTGGACACACATTTTTGCCTGTGAAACATGTTACGGTAGATACAAAGGAGTCTTCACATTTATTAGAAATCATTCATAAGTAGCAACTTCGGAAATAATTCACACTAAGCAAAAATACATTTATCTAGATATATTTCCAAAATTTCAATTTTTAAAATTTACTTTTGGTCACTGAGCACACTCAGTGAGCACTATGTTCAACTTGTTTTCATGAGCAATATTCATTCTACAAGTGTATTTTCAACTTGCAGTCTAATGTTYCTAGCAAAGATTTGACACTAGAATCTTTATAAGTGACTACCCAACCTAAAACACAGAAATGACTCTTGGAAATTCCTATGGCACCTTTGTGGGGATGAATATTTAGGGATATGAATTACAATAACACTGTATTCTCCCTCTCTCTCTCTACAAATTAGCAGTAAACCRACCTTTAAAGCTTGAACAAACTTGCAAATCCAGGCCTATAAAACCTCTTCCAGGTTTGAAACAGAAGCAAAACACACAATATTTCAATTCAGATTGAGAACTGTGAATATAATTGCCTATGTTAATTATACAACACTAAAGAAAAAAGATGGGTTGGTCTTGTGAGGCAGTGAGTAACAAAAAGACATAAAACCCAGAGCAGCTGGTCAGGAAGATCGTCGCATGTAAAAATATTGCTGCAGTGCAAAGGAAATCTCCACTGACTGTATCCTCTTGTTTATAGCATATCAAGCTAACCTCAAAGTTAATTAATATAACTAAATATAGTGACAAATACCACAATAATATTTTGTCTGGAAAATCATCAAGGATGATCCTAGAAACTAAAGCTAACAACTCTGCTAGATATTAAAAATTACGGATTCAGTAAAGACTTTRGGTTATCTCATTTAATAATTTTTTTGTGCTGTAATATCAAATAATCCCTCAATTTTCTTCAGGTGATAATTATTCATATTCAGCACTAACACTGTATTTAGACAAAATCCTTTTGCAAATATAAAACGATGCTGCTGCCAGGAAAAGTACTCGTTTTTTCCACTACATTTTCACTTTTTGTTACAGTTGTTTCACACTTTTCCATAAGCTAGCAYAAAAATTTTTGTACAGCAACAAAATGAAGTGACTCTGTGACTGACCCACCCAAAAATTTTTGGAAAAAAAAAAGTGTTCCTTAAACTATGTCTCACATCAACTACTCTTGGGTTGTATTTATCTTTCAAACTCACTGCATCAATATCAGACCTAAAGCAAGGCTTATACATCTGAAGCCTTGACTAATTTTACAAACCCTATATAACAAAACAATAAAAGATATCACTTCACCTAGCAACTTTGTATCACAGTCTTATACTATCTATGTCTGCAATAGCACTATAACAAATAGCACCTGTTTCCATAGGACAATTTATTTCACAGCTCTGTTTTACCTTTCAGCATATTATCTGGGCTTTTCGGAAGCAAAAAAAAATTACCTTCCTAAAATAAGATTTTTAAAATCTTAAACAAAACAAAAAACTAACATTCTCTGCCTTATTTTATTTCCAGGCTTTCTACYTTTCAACACATTAAATATAGATACTTCACATATTGTGGCTTCCTTTTTGGCTTCCTTTCCCCTCCCCCYCTACTGTTTTTAATACTGTTCTCCATTTCATATAGAATAGATTTCTAAATTTCAGAATGCTCATTTTGCTAACAAAATAGATCTGTSATATGTAAGACAAGTTAAATTTACTGTTATGAAAATAAATGGTTTTACAATTGAGAAATTGGTCAGGTAAATAACCAGTATTGTTTAGATACTGCTGTTAATCTACAGTTTCACTAGAAATGTGTAATTACTATCAATTATGTAATGCCTCTCAGAGATTATTTTTCAGCCTTTTTCCTTCATTAATTGGCATTTTACAATGGCTTAAGCTTGTGATGACTATCTCAATTACCAGTATTCATCTAATCTCATGACTGGAGGAAGATCTCTCTTAATTGTAACAATTCTGCAAAATATTTTATCTTGGAAATAAATAATAAACAACATGTCCTATGTGATAGTAATTTTTTCTCCTCCGACTCCATTTTATGACATATTAAAGGAGTTTATGATAATAAAAATTCATTAAGTACATGTCATTTTAATGTTGAAATACACCTGTTCCCCTCTCATAGAATAGGTTTGAGAAAGTCAACATGACCTATATCTTGGTTCTAACATTATTTCAGTAACCAGCATGATCTGCTTACTTTCATGGCCCTATACTTCTTTCTTGCACCAAGATCACAAAAAAATAGGCCTCACAAATTATTTCTTTGTCTAGCTGTTTCCCTACTTGTATTTTTACCAGTCAAAGAGGAGGAATATTCTTTGCAAAGAAAAAAAAAAGATGTGCACCATTAAGAAAGCATATATGGAAAAAATTATTTCCAAGTCATATCCAAAAACAAAACAAAAAATACATATTTATGTTATGATTAAGAAGATAACCTAGGAAATCTAACTATAGTAACAGGTTTTTTTTTTTTACAGTAACCAACAATTGTGGATATAAAAAGATATAGATGTGAATTAAAAGCTTAGATGTAAGGCAAATTAGTCTGCTTCTCTAAGCTCTACCTGCTTGTTTTTCCTCAAGCAATTGCTTCACATTTGACAGCTCTGCTAGAGCCTGTTAATAGGATGAAGGTATCTCATTTTCAAGTTTCTAAAGTAAATATGCATGTTAGTACAAATTTGTTCATTTGTTTTTACACAAAYAAAAGGTATGGACTGGTGGGTGATACCCATTTACTACAGAAGCTTTCAAAGGGAACTGCAATTTTGTGAGACTGAAATCTGTACAGGACAATTTAGTATAGATTATAATATGGACAGAACAAGCAGGCAGCTGAATAAATAYCATCTACATAGAAAGTGGGGATTGGGGCATCAGTACGACTTCCATAATGGGAAGTCCTATATTACAAAACTCCTGATGGTCCATGAAAACATCAATGAGTATGTGGACAAGGATGATCTGGCTCAAGATTTAATTAATAAACAGCTTTCCACAAAATCCCTATACAGATAATCAAATGGGAAAGAGAAAAAAGTTTTGAGCCTAAAAAATTAGCAAAAACTCCTGTTTTTATAAAATGTGTAACTAGACTAATAGAGGTAAATGGCATAAGTCTACCAAAATTCAATAAAGATCGGACAGAGCTACATTACTCACAAAACACAAGGTCAGTGTAGATCATTCAAAACTACACTGCACTAACTCCAGTTGCAGCAATGTGGGACTCACAAGATGCCCTTTAAGTTATTAACATGTTATCGTGGTAGCCTGATTCCCTTGCATTAAAAGGCAGGTGTAGGAAAGAAACTCTGCACAAATCTACTGCTTACTAACTGAAGTGTTTTATGGAGTGTTTATAAGTGTACCTAGAGACCTCTTGTATTGTAATTCATAGATTAAAACCTTTGTAAAAAATAAATCTTTGTAACTAATTCCTCTTTAGCTTTATACAAATACTTTCCTTTGATACTCTTTAAAATTTAAAAACTTCTTCAGTGAGTCATGTTGTTCTACCTCTTCTTCTTAAATGAAGATATTTACCTCTAAACACAGCCTTATACAACTACTTATACAACTAYAACTGCTCCTTAATCACTCTCCTTCCCTATTTGCCAAAGCAGATATTTTAAGTAGTAACTAATGTAATTATGTCTTGCTGTTCAAATTCATAGCAGCCACCCCACACTCACAAAGATGGTATGTTGACATGCACATAAACACAGGCTTTCTAGCCTCCTTTAAGTAATATACATCTCTGAAAAAAGGACATGGAAAAAAAAATATTCCATCCTCTTAACACTGTTGTGGTACAACCAAAATTCTTTCTGGTTGAAAGCAAACAAACAAAAACCACAACTACAGCTTAACTTTAAAATACTGTATATATATTAAAAACCAACCATCAACCATAGATGCATACCTGGAAACAGAAATTGTCCAGAAGAACAGGCATTCTCTTTCCAAGCACAAACCTCCYCCTCATACCTATATTTAAGCTTTTAACTTTTAAATATAAACCCCACCACCCCCCAAAAGAAGCTTAAGACAGCAAGCAGCAACACATATGTCTTTATCACTTGCCCTACCCATCTTCACTGGCCTTTTATCCATTTCCCAGAGCTAAGGCCATCAGCTAAACCTAACCTGAAACACCTGTGTCTGTGGTCTTGTGGTGATATAAATTAAGTGCACACATTGACTCTTGCAGAGTAGTAGTCCCTACTTTAAATGTTGAAATGAGTTTGCAAGGTGTGCTTGAGGCACTGCAGAGACTGGGGAGCGCTTTGTAACTTTATTTTTCCCTCGCTTCTGAACTGTTTTCCTTCTCTGTGTCAAACAACGCGGCACTATTGCCTCCCGCGCCCAGCAGCAACCGCCGGGCTCGTTGCGCAGCCCCGGAGCCCAGCGCGGGCACCGCAGCAACGAGACACAAAATGGCGGCCGCCTCACCCCGACAGCGGCCCAGCACTACAGCTCCCATGGTGCCGCGCGCGGCCGCCCTGCCTCGAGAGCGGCCCAGCACTACAGCTCCCATGGTGCCGCGCGGCGGCCGTGGCTCCCGCCGCCTCTCGTGAGGCGCCGTCTCGCGCTCGCGAAGGTCGCGCAGGGCAGAGCGCCGCGGAGCCGCCATCGCCGTCGCCATCATGCTCGCCGCGGCGGTGCGCAGGTTTGCCACCTCTGCCGTCCGCAGGGGCCACTACGAGGACGGGCCCGGGAAGGTGAGGCGGGGAGGAGGCCCCGGGCCGGCCCGGGGGTGGCGGGGAGGAAAGGGCCTGCGTGAGGGAGGGCAGCGGCTCCTCGGGGACGGGGCGGTGGGAGAGGCGCCCTTGGAGGACACTGCGGCGGGCGAGCAGGCACCGCTGCGGCGGCCACGGCCYGGGCCGAGCTCCCGGCGAGGGGCAGCGCCTTTTCGGGGCCCGCGCGGGTGCCCGAGGGGCGCAGGCCCGTCCTGCCGCAGGCCCTGCCCAAGGGGAGCCCAGGGCCCCGCAGGCCGCGGCGGGGCTTGGTCTGCACTTGGCTCTTGTGCTCCCAGCGAGGCCGATGTGGCCGGGCGCAGGCTAATGGATGTCCTTGAGCCAGTGTCCTGGCCGGCACTGGGGGGCTCTGCACTTTGTGGCGTTCTGCATGCCCTTCACTGCTGCCTTCGGCGCCCGTGGTACAGATGATGAGTACTGCAGTATGAGGGGACACAGTGATACTGTAAACGCTTTCTGATGTACCATAGCATGATGTCTTAAAATGCTACTAAAAGCTAAYTGTGCACACCTAATTAACATGGGCATATCCAATCAAATGTTAGAAACGACCTTTTCAGAATGACAGGAAGTACATACGGGAACAGTTTGCATAGCCAAACTGGATTCCCCGTGCTCAGAGGCACTTAACTGGAGAAGGCCCTGACCCAAACTGGTCTCCTTGGGCTCTACTTGGAGGTGATGAACCAGGTGACCTGCAGTGATCGCATCCAGTCTAAGTGGGCCTCCCTTCACAGGAGGGAGGAGAATTGTTTGATGAATGAATGTTTTGTGTGTCACCTTGAATCTGCATGGCCCTGGGCATCTTGCTGTTATCAAGTGGTGAAGAAGCAATTAAGTTATCCTATATTAATTGCAAAGTTAAAATTTAATTTCTTTTCTAGAATATTCCATTTTCCATTGAAAACAAATGGCGACTACTGGCAGTAATGTGTGTGTTTTTTGGAAGTGGCTTTGCTGCCCCTTTTTTTATAGTCAGACACCAGCTCCTTAAGAAGTGAAGAGGATGGAATGTACTCCTGCTGACTGGGTAACTGACTTTTTAAATACTCAAACATTGTGGGATCTGTGATCAAAACAGCTTAACGTGTCAAAACACACCTACAAGTTGCTGTAAGTAACAGGCCTTCCCAGACCAATTGCTCAGAATGTGTGGTCTGAAGTTGCTGCCTAAACTGCTTAAAATTGTGAGAATAGGTTTAATTTGTTTCACATGACTGCTGACCTGTCTCTTTTTCCTGTGAATTCTGACTGCSCAGAGGCTGTGTTTTTCTGCAGCTCCTTGGTGGCATGCAAATAGGCCGTAGAGTGGCAATTTGCAAAAAAATAAATAAAAACAGATCCATCTCCTTTAGAGCAACTAGGCTATACCTAGTATAGTCTGTAGGAGTATCTGGCACACGTGATGTGGACACAACAGTATGAGGCAACTATGACACTGTAAACGCTTTCTGATGTGCCAGTTAAAGGTGGGAAACAGAATTTCCTGAAGTTCCATTTTACTGTGGTAAATAATGGTGATGCCCATGCACAGCACTCATTTGTTTGCCATGTAAAATGCACTTCCTAAAACAATGTTTTTAAGGCTATTTTGTCACAACTGATGCTATAATAACTGATGCTTCAAGACCGATGACCTCTGCAAACAAAGTAAGCCTCCAACACTGTTTGGCCTCTGTAAGCATGCTGTTTGCAGCTGAAAGGTTTCTGCAATTTATCCAAACTTAACTGATTCTGTTTTGCATATAACTGCTAATTCCATAATTTGAGAACTATCAAATCTTTCTGGGAAATGTGGATGACCCAAATATCTCTTGGAAGTGAATGTAATGCTTACTGGTATCTCATAACTAGAAAAAAAGTATAAAGTTTATTGCCATTCTGATACTTTTAGCTACTTAGCTTTTCTTTCTCTTTTTTAAAGTTTTTAAATCTGTTAATTTTTCCACTTTCTCTTGCAGCATTGAAGCCTTCTACACAGCAGCTCTCAATGGAAAAAGGATGACTGCAATTGTGTAACATGCTGGATGTGTCTGTAAATAAATCTTTAATCTGACTGCCCGGCTGTCTGTTTTGTGAAACTCCTGAAGTGCTTATAGAACTGGAGTACAGTCCTTCAAACAGCAATGAATTGACATTAAAGACCAATATTTCTCTCTAGTTCTTACTTATTCTCCCTTTTCCCTCCATCCTCTTAAAGATGAATTTAGGTTTAATGGAGTCTTAGAATGAACTGGGTATTTAAGTCACTTAACATGTTATGTGGATGTCTCGGTCTTCACATTACTCACAGAGTCACGATGTGGGATAGTTGAGCCCATACGTCTGACAGCAGGTATACTGTCAGTGTGCCACAGAACTTGTCTTCAGTACTTCAGGTTGATTAGTTGGGAAYACTCTTAACTTGGCTTTGCTTCCATGCTTAAGAGCCTCGAAAGAGCTTCTGTTGAAGCTCTTCTGTGAAGAGCTGTTGACTGTCTCTTGAGTAAGCTCTTAATAGCTGCTGAGAACACAGGAGTTGCCCCTGTGAGGACATATAGTTGATTTCATTAGTCTACAAGTGGTAAAGTGGCTAGAAACAAGTGTAGCAGCAATGATTACCACTGCTGCCATAAAACTTTTGATAAAGAGATTTTATAGCTTATAAAAACTTAGTAATTACTTAAAATTAGTTGCTRTAGGGAAAGAATCAGTATTTTTAAATTTTTAATTTGAGAGCCTTAACACTGAATCATTAAGGGCAATCTCAGAACTAGCCCGACAGCTAGTGCTGTCAGAAGTTTTCTTCCAAACWGAATATGATCATCATTAATTTAAATTAATGGCCTTGTTGATGACATAGGCAAAAGTCCATCTTCATTGCTGTCATAATACAGGGATACATCTACTTTTTTATCTATCTTTTTTATCTATTATATCTTTTATCTTTTTCATCTAAAACATCTATTTTTCAGCAGCTCTTGATTGTGACTGGCAAACCACATTACATCTTAAATGCCTTAGCCTTACCAAGTATTGGTTATGCTCTACTTTTAAATAATGATGTTTTGAGTTGCTTTCTTTGCGTGAGGCTGCGTGTATGGTTTTCCCCTAAAACAAGCTGCTGTTCAGTAGGAGCAGGGTTTGCAAGATCTGTCAGTCCATAGACGTAAAGGCATCTTTCACAGATGTGGGGGTTTTAGTGTAGTTCCAGCCTAGGCTAATACCTCTTGATCATCAAATAAGATCAGTGGAAATGTATATAAGAAATAGAAGTTATCACAGTGGTAATGAGGTGTCCCATGGTATCTTCCTCATGGTATCTTTAAAATTATGGCTAGTTTTAAAACACACCCTTTAAACAGGGTGGGAGTCTCAGTTGCTTCCTGGTGCAAAGGAACAAGTCTGGCTCTGGTGTGCAAAGGAATAAGGGAAGCCCATTACAGGTAGAAAATTTTCCATCATACAGTGTATGACACTGTATTAAGTTTATATTAAGGGATTATATTGTTCTCTACAACATTAGTTGTAGAAGTTGTAGAAGCTCCACCTTCAAACTTTAAGGATATGATAAGAGAATAACATTTTTGTAGTTTCTTCCCCAACCTTTACACTTAAGTCCCTAATAGATTAGTTAAGATCCAACGTCATATGTGAAGATTTTTCTTGATCTGCTGTTCCTTTGATCTTAAGATCTTTCTGAATATCATTCCCTTCCTTGTACTTTAAAATATGTTTTTGAGCATGGGTGGCTAAACTTGAATGGTTATATTAGTTGAATGTTTAGAGTCTTCTTTCTCCTAGAGTGTATTCTAATCATCTCTTTTATAGCATTGTTATTAGTGATGATGGATTAGAGTCATTTGGGAGCAAATTGGTCTCCAAGGCTGCTAGTTTTTTAGGACTGATAAAATTATGACCCTGTTTCAACCCCACCACCTTATAAAAATTACTCATGAGTATCACTACTAACCTTTGATTTCATGCTGTTTTTATTTAATCTCTGTTACTGCAACTGTAGGACATACTGTGGGGTAAGARCTGGAACTGCTGCACTAAGAGTTGCTTTCCAGCTTGCATCTRTTGTACACTCCTGTTTGCCAGTAAGAATAATATAAAATTAATCCACATCCTCCCCRCTTTGAGTAGATTAGCTGAGTAAATGTATCATGTTAACCATAAACTAACATTTGATAAACCCATGTTTATGGGGTCCCCTTTCTAATTCCTTTAGAAAAGTATCATTAGTTTTTCTTTCCAGGTTTAGTAGAACTCTGTAGCTTTCTTACTCTCATCTGTTCACTCTTTTCATAGTTCCCTATAAGAACACTTACTGGATTTGAGCTAGACACTTCACCAATTATTAGTGTGTATTTTTTAATGAATTGCCTGTATCTTTAAAGTTTCCAACCAACTAGCCCTTTCCTCCGTTACTGTGATGTAGCACTGTTCATACTTTCAAGGCTCTATCTAATTTGTTAAGAATGGGACTGTTGGTAGGCKTCCCTTGAGCAATTTTTAGAACTCTCCAGTGCTACCAGTCATCAAGTCCATAAATTACGTTTGACCTTATTTCAAAACTTCCAGCTCTAACAGAAGCAGGTTATCAGATCTGTTTTATCTTTGTTAATGCAAGCTGAGGTATTCTGGTCACGTTACCCAGACTTTTAGCTGAGGTATTCTGGTCACGTTACCCAGACTTTTTTTTTTTTACTCACTCAAAAAAAATGAAGTAGTGAATTTGATTGTTTTGGTAGAAACAGTTTTCATCTGCACCTATTAATATCAGATATGACAGGATTTAAGTTTAGTTATTCTTTAAGACCCTCTACTCTTCTGTAGTCTTACCAACTGCTGAACAGGTTACCTAGAACTAGAGAAACTGGAGGGAKATGTACCAAACCCCCACCCTACTACTACTAATCATTGCTCACGCCATCCTGCACATTCAGCTGACACAGCCCCTCAGTGGTGAAAGACTGTGGCACCAGAATAGAGCAGAAAAAGTGATCACTGGTGGAAAACCCTGTGTTGGGTCAGGAAGAAGAAAAAAAAAAATTTTTTTTGAGATAACAGCAGACCTGGTTGCTTGTCACCTCTCTCTTTTGTTCAGGAGAATGGGAGCAGCCCAGCAACCCCCACTCAATATCTGAAACTATTGCATTTTTTTTTCCCATTTTTCTAGGTAGAATGAGAACATCCCACGTGGTGCCTGGAGCGTGRCACACCGCTTGCATAGCAAGAGGCRCTCTGGCATTTKTGATTATGTTTTCCTCCCTTGCTGTAGAGAGGTTAACATCTTTGTTGCCKTTTTGATTACCTACTCCTGTACGCTGAGCAGATGTTTTTGTTCGTCTGCTCACAGTGACACTTGCCTGGGTGATCACGATTAGCTCCGAGTGTGTCGCTTCGTACCGTACGAGAAATGCAAATTGCTGATTACCTTGCAGTTTCAACATGAAGGAAAAGTAGACTATTATACAGGAAAAGGGGGAAAGGAAGGAAGATATGTGGAAAATACTGCTAGTTCCACACTGAAGAATTTCTACTGCTGCCATCTGGAAGCTGTGACTGCCGCACAGTCGACCCAAACTGCTGTTAGTCAACTGAAGAGGRAGGTTGGTTGGTTGATTTGGTTTGTTGGATTGTTTTCAATGGAGAAAAAAACTCAGAGCACCAACTTTCGACAGCTCTTCCAGTAAAATAAAGATCAGAGATCTTCCTTTTTCCTGTAAAGAATAGAAATGTCAAAGTTTGCTCAATTACACCTTGAAGCATCAGGCACTAACCCATGTTGGGGGCATGGCATGAGGTTTGATGCACTGCCCTTCTGAACCAAGTGAGAAACCTCTACGTGACACATACTGGTCTGTCACTACATGTGTGATACTGGTGCACGAGAAACCTGCCTGGGGCAACTGGGCCACGTTTTCCCGGTCTGAATCTTAGCTCCCTAGGCTAACCACAGCCCTTTGAAGGGATATGATGCCTTAGGCAGTAATTAGACCATGAGTTATTCACACACACAAAAACTTTGTTTTTGTCATCAATTAAGTAACACAGCACAAATCCTTTCTAATATAAATTAAAGCTACTCCATTACTGGGAAGGAAGGCCAGGGTTGTCTTGGCAGCCAGAAATATTTATTTCTGCTGCACATTAACATAGGAACACAAAGCAATTTAGAGGTTTATAAACAATTTGGGCCTCAGCAAGGAAATATGGAAGTGGAGTTGCGGTTGCCACGACAACCAAGCGAGGGGCGGCTGGTGTGGAAGGGGAGTGGCCCAACGGCTGGTGTGGGAGGGGAGCGGCCCAACGGCTGCCAGGCCCCAGGCCGGGCTAGCGCAGAGGAACTGGTGCTGCCCTTTGGAGGCCAGGGTTGTGCACGGGCTGTATTGCAGCTGCCTGGCTGACTGCCAGAAGCCGCCTATAGTGGTATCTTGGGTTATTACTTAAAAACATTAAATAGAATTGTCAAGGATAAATAAATAAATAAATAAATAAATAAAGCACCAGAAGATGTGATTCTATTAGCTTCCTTCATCTACGGAGAGGAAAAAAATACTTTTTTTTTTTTTTTCTCTCCTTCAGTTTCACGGACAATAGAGCTATAGAGGGTGAAATGATTCACACAAACACACACACACACACACACACACACACACACACACACTCCAAAGTCATAGCAGAGCTGGGACAGAATCAGCTACCCTGTGTTTTAAGATCCCTGCCCATTCTCCTCACACCGGAGTATGTCATATAGCCATAAGAGGTGTAAATCATTATGAAATTATTATTTTGTCAAAATATTAAATATCCTGACAAGGGGATACGAATGGATTCTCCACGTTAAGGTGACCWTGCAGTGGGCATGGGGAACACGGTAACAGGGCAGCCGGCTTTGTCAGGCAGCTGTTCTGAGCGCCTGCTCCTGCAAACGGCACGTGCCAACCTCCAACCAGCTTGACTTGTTTTTATATAGCAGGAAGGTAACTATTAGTTGTTATCCAGCATAATATGCTAGTAAGTTTGACATCCATTTAAATAAATCTAAAATAATAGTATTTAGAGAAATTACTCTGCTGCACTGCCCATTTGCTGTTTCAGCATTCGATGAATAACSTTATGCTCTTTTTTTAATGCCACTGCCACCTTTTCCATTAGCTATGTGGAGCACGCACTCTGAAAAATGCCGTTGTATAAATAGTGTTGCAGAGAACCTAACTGAACTTCTAAGAGCCGGCAACAAAACCTAGACCTGTACCTTGCTGGTAAAGTGATGGGAAAAAAAACAGAATAGGAGAGGTTGAAGGCGAGGCTGAGGGAAAAGATTGTGGTCAAGGCTTATGAATATTTTCCCCTACATTTTTTGACTGCACCATTGGAATCTGGAATTGCTCCAGATGCAGCATTGCAGAAAATTGTTTCCAACCAAACAGTGACAGCTCACTCACGTCTCAAGGCACGTTGAGCTCTCGGATGCCTCTCCCCAGCCCAGCTGGGAGTTTTAAAATGCCAGCTTTCCAAAGCTGGGGAGGGAGACAAGGTTGGCATCCTATAAACTGTATCTTCCCTTTCCAATTTGGTTGGTAGGACCAAGGAGGGGGGTGGATTCTGCAAAGGTTTTGAAGATACTGCAGCATTGAACGCGCAGCTGTCTCGCTGTCTTGGTAGGGAATAGAGCTGTTCCTTGCAGTTCTGCTCTACTGCAAAGGGAAGGTGCCAGTGACTGACAGCTTATTTGGAAGAGACCTAATCTTAAGTAACGGCAGACGTGCCTTCAAAATTAAACTTTATGTAAGTCCTGTCTTCACACGTTGCTTTTAGATTAAAAGAGTCCTTTAATTTGAAATTACTAAAGTATCAGTTCAATTTAAATTCACCTTCAAAGTCAATTACTGTAAACCAAGTGACCAGTTACTCTAATTCTCTTAACAGTGCGTCACCTAGAACTTAATTAATCACTACTTTAACTAGTTCATTTAAAAAAAAAAAAAAAGAAAAGAAAAAAAGCTAATTCAAGTTAATTTTCCCGAGGTTTGCTAAGTAGGCAACCTTAAGAATGACMTGTGCAAAACTCAGAAAGCTAAATTATCCTGTAGTGTTATGTGAAAGAGTGACAATCTGTATTTCAGGGCTTGTTCTAGTGAACACTTAAATACAATTATATAAAACTAACTCTTTACATTCAATGGAACATAAACTTAGGTCTGCTATCCTAGTAAAACATCCTAGCCATACTTCTCATGCAATATCCCTTGCAAGTGACCCTTGAAATTTAGGATAGCCCTAGAAGGCAGTACTGAGAGAAGACCCACATCAGTCTATACCTTATATTCTGTTGGTTAAAATTCTCTCTCAGGAAGCTGAGGGAGAGTTTTAGACTGAACCTAAGCCTCTCGTATCCTGTATAAAGGCTTCCCTAGATAGGCAAAGACCACGTCCTGCTTCTTTCTCCAGCTAAATGCGGAGAAAGCAGTAAATGCAGAGAAATGCGGTTGTTAGCAGTAACCATGCTAACACCTCCTAAATCAGGTCACATAGCAGAGAAAATAACTACATGTTCCAATTTCAAAAATGGCATTGCAAAAAAAGATATATTCTAGAAGGATTTTTGAAATTATAGGAGAAAGAAAATGCAATCTGTCATCAGTGACTTAAAACATTCATTTCTTCAGTAACACCAACAATTTTCAGATGGGATTACTAAATGAAGTCTTCGGTCTGCCTTAGAAATCAATGACCTTTGAAAAATTAGTGACCAAATAGAAATAGTGGATGACTCAGGGTAAGTTTATTGACCAAAGAAAGAAAACAAAAGATTTAACACCTCACTAAAAATGAAAGATGGGAGGGGACCGCAAAATAAGAGATACAAAGTTAACATTAAAATGGCCCACGTCTGCAACAAACCAGACCTCAGGAAAAGAACCCACAGCAGGATGTTCTTTCCTGTCCACCTATGACCTATTTTTTCATAAATAAATAAATAATTCTGCAAAGCCACTTAGTGAACACTAGACCCATCTAGAGTAGATAAAATTATACTTCCAAAAATTAAAAAGTCAACTAAAGGTCAATTTAGGAAAATTTTGGTTTGTGTATTTAAAGACTATTGACATTCACCCAAACATTTTCCATTTCCACAAAAGTTTCTTTTTCACTGGCCATTTTGATAGCACCTGTACACTATGGTTCCCTGTTGACATTTCCCTATTCTGTAGGGCTTAGCCATAAAACCTTAACTTCCTGTAAATTCATTCTTTGTAAAAAAGGGGTTATTTTCACAGCTCTGCAGTATCCGAATAAATATTGTCTATTCCTACCTCATGTCTTTGCGCAGTTCAAGTGGTCTCGTATGAAAGTCCAAAGGACCACAATTATTCTCATATMTCATTTTCACAACAGACGGTGGTTTTACACTGCTGGGCTGCCATAATAAGARTTAGAAGAAGAAGAAAATTGAAATATATGCTCAAATATTTGCCAAAAAATTAAATTTTATGGAGAGCTGCCAAAGAAAAGGGAAAGCATTTCCAGTAAACCACCCAACAAATACTGCTCATTCATTCCAAGAGCCTAAAGACCGGAGTATTCCATTTGGTAAATTCAGATGCAAGAGTACTTGGATTAGATATCTTTTTGTGTAGTTACGTGCAGTTACTCAATTTATCTGTAGTGTCTAGAAAATAATTTGTCAAATGCCAGACTACCTTGAGATGCTGTTAGCACTAAAACATCACCTGTCAAAAAAGAAATGACTTTTCCATAAAGTGTACTTCTAAACGTTGATAAACTTATGTGAAAGCAGATAAGAATAGCAAGATTTACCATACAAGAGAAGCGGTGTCTCTGCACCATCAGGTACCTTCACATTCTCTGATGAATAAGCAATTGAAGCCGTAATTGTTTGTGCATCCCTGCAAATGTCAACAAAATCAAACATCTGTCAGACCAGATGAGGAAATATGACTCAGTTAATATACTTAGCACTCCACTCATCCTTGAAAAGGTCGCTGAGACTTTAACAAGCGGTGCAGAGCTTACTAGCTTCTGGTAAATGACCRTGTTGCAACAATAAAGTTATGGCCATGCTTTGCTCCCCTTCAGCTGTCATATTTGGTTAAGAAAACACATTGTATTTAGGACAATCCGTTCAAGTCTCCTTTTCARTTATGACTGACCTTAAAATAAAATCATTTTTACCTAAGTAATGCTCACATCCCCCTGTGACAACCCCCTAAAATAAGCACAGAGCACAACAAACATACAGAGGCAGCATTTAGTTTTTGCCCACCTTCAGTGGTAACAAACAAAAATTCATGCACAGTTCAAGAGTGGCTTCAAGCCATCAGCTACTAGCAGGTATTGMTCGCCAGCCAAGCACACAAGGGCTAAAGACCCTCTTGATTACGGTTTGGCTCGGTGCATCACGCTCCTCGATCCAGCTCCGAGTCCTGCCGGAGACGGATCATGGCAAAGCCTGCTTGTTATCCTTACTCACCTTCCCCAACAGGCTGTTTGGGGAGCCCGTGAATGTCTCCCTTAGCACAGAGCTATTTAACTGCAATCTGATCTTTTAAACCCATTTCCAATGCCCTTCATTACTCTCCTTGTCCTACATCCAAAGTAAATGCTAATTTCAATACCATTTAGGGATGAATACAGGCACGTTATGAAAGAGAAGATCATGCCTGCTTCAGCAGGCAGCGCTCAAGTACAGGCTACAGCTCCTTGGTAATATACTTAATTTTTTGTTTGATAGCTAATACAGCCTAATGCAAAAATGTAATGCCTTGGGTCTCATTTGACTATAAAAACCCCTGACAAAGTGTTAATATTCCTGGTACTGATGAGTTCCTTCTGTCCCTGCTTGAAATAAAGAAGCTAAGCCTGGAAGATACCGTTATATAAGAGATCAAAATGATCAACATATGTCACAGAGTGGCTGGCAGGCTACATGAGCACAGATGCTCCAATCAGTTGATCGAGCCTCGGGCCAGCTGGTGGGAGCTGGCCCAGCTCTCATTCCTCTGTTCTTCTCCCAAGTATCTGACCCCAGAGCCAAATCTGGGAGCTGGCCTCAGAAATCCTTTCGTTATATATGGTCTGGTTTGGGTCGATATGTTAAAACTCTAAGTAAGAAGGTATGTGCTTTGGGTAAAGATGGTTTTGAGGATTAGATGTATAAATTAGGGAAGAGTTTATACAAATCCTGTAGGGAGGAAKGGAAGGGGAGGGGGTGATCTTCCTTGCTGCTTATTTCAGACATGCAAGAGATCCACAAGCCCCAGAGAGGGTAATGCTACTTGCAGAAAGCTTTTTCAGCCCCAAATCCCAAACCACTCCATAATGTCAGCTTGGTCTATACCTGCCAGCAATGGGAAATACAGATTACAACATTCAGTGCCAAGATTGATCAGTGTTCTCAGATGGACGACAAGCTGATTTGTATATCCAGTTCATTCCCAAGGACTCTCTTTGGGAAATAAGGAGGAATTTCAGATGGAATTCAGCTAAGAGCATAGCCAGCACTTGCATCAGGTTATTACTGCATTCTCTTTCAGGCTATTCCATGTGTTTAAGCCAGGCTTTCTTACTGCTGATACACTATTGGTAAGCAGAAAGCAACATCCAAGGCAGACCAAGGTATCACTATGAGGTGGTGGCCCATGACATTTAAATCTCCCATTCACGCGATTAGCCCATAGGAGCATTTGTTCCATTTGGCATCCTTCATATACACCATCCTAAAATATTTTGTAGTGTTTCCCCCAAATCCATATCATTGCAATATAAGTACATTTGCAGAACAGTAGCACCTTTACTTCTTCAAGCTGYATTATCACTCAGCAGCAAGATGAAGGATGGACAAGCCTAGTGTGGGCCTGGGAGCATGTACCATAACGGACCGTGTTCTCAGCTGGAATAAATAATGTTTAGTGCTTTACACGATGTGGGAGTGTGACTCCCATCTCACCTCAGWCACACATCAGAATGAGCCATGGCACTGTATGGGGGCTAGAAATGTTTCTGAAGGAGGTGGAAGCTCTAAGGTGTTGAACTGAGGGGCAGGGGAAAATCCAGAGGGTCTAGATGAGTAGCAGCGGAAGATCCGACTTGAGTCAAGACTGATGATTGAAGTAACAACAAAATAGAAACAAGGCAGGCTGCAGTGACTAGGAGATTCCAGTTAGCAGTGCAGAGAGCTTTTGCCAGGCAATTAGAGATCTGGAAGAGCTATACACACATCAGGTAGAATTAGCGAACAAGGAGAACCTCATCTTCATCATCACATAGAAATAGAGTTATCCGGAAAAGAGAAAAGCAAGACAACAACCCCCCCGTGTTTTGAAGGCCTGCTTCCTGCTCCTTTCAGTTCACACGTACTGCCTGTCCACATGCCACAGTGCTGCAGTCAGCCACATAGGCCAGCTGCCCCGTGTTCATATGGTGTGGCCTTCTGGATCCCCTCCCTCAGAGCCTGGGCTACTTGAGAGCACAAGACCCAAATTCGATAATTAACCCAAACCTTCCATTTCTTTAGGGGGAGGCAAGTTCCTGATGAACAGAAAGCAAATATTCAAAATTCCCATCAAAATTCCCGTAACAATGAAGGTCCAAAGCAAACAGGACTTTTTTTTGCTTTTGCTTGCACATTGCATGGACAAATTCAGAGAGGATCTGTCCCTCGGTACAAAATAAACATGGCAGCCCCAGTGCARTGTGAGCTCCTGACCAGAAAACAAAACAAAGCAAAAAAGCCAGGGGAGGAATTCTCTCTTCTGCCCCGCCGTCTCCTTATATGTTTATCTGCTGCTATCTATCCTCAAAACTGTGGAGGCGAGACCACCTTTGTCCTCAGCCAGTAAGAATGTTCTTATGAGAGCAAGGTTGAATATTAAACAACTTTTTACATGCACTTTAAAACTCTAATCTTGTTTCAAACCTGGCAATTGCATGATTAATCTCCATCAGGAAAATATATTTCTCTTTGCTTTATATTTTTACTCATTACTAAGGCTATTTTTCTACTTTGGGCCATATTACTATTTCATTTACTTAAATTGTAATGATTAAATCTGATTTGCTACTCCAAAATCTTAGTCCTACTGAAGAGTAATGGATATAGTACATAGTTCAGTTAAGGAACTGATTTGCCACATAACCTCTATTAAGTAATTCAATTTATTTCAATAAAACTAGTCAGTACATGAATGAAAAAAATCTATGGTAGTCTCGAGTTTCTACACAAATCATAATTTTTTGAACAAGCACCAAAGAGAGATTTTGACCCCTTCCTGAAGACATGACTTCTCACAGCCAGGAGTTATAAAAAAATTATGCAAGAAACGCACAAAAAAAAAAAATCCATAAGAAGCTACACATATTCTGGCTTTGCAACTATACAACTACGACCTTATCCCTTCCAAATATATAAAATCCAGCTTGAAAATACAGGAAACAGGGTTTCYATAACCACAGTGAACATAATTTCTCTGAAGAATAAGAAAAGAAAAGCTTATTACTAATAAAGTATTCTCACTTTAATCATGTTTCCTTCATTACTTCCATATTTTAGGTGATATAAAAGGAGGAACAATTATTGCCTTGTTCACTTTGATTTATTTGGCTCAAAGCCTCCTTACCTAGGTAATGTAAAATAAGCTGTGCTACATGGGTCATTTATGATGTGATTTAATAAGATGCTTTTTATTTCTACCCTGCAGGGAAACATATTAGTTTGCGAGCATCTGGCAAAAAAAAACCATTTTTTCTTTCATTCTCTATTTTATTTGAGTAGAGTTCAGCCTACAAGGTAATTTAAAGCTGCAATGCACACATTCTCATCAGGACAATCTACTAAAACAGGACTTCAAAACACACATAAGAAAATGATGCCCGGATGCCAACCTAAGAATAGTCATTACTACAGGCTTGGCCAGTTCCTAACTTCCTAAGGATATTTGTGTGTAAATTAAGACTTGTTCTTTTTCCTTGTCTGAAGTCATTAATGCTTTTCCTTAACAGCATGTGCCCTTTACAGATAAAATTCCGTATGTGCAGCAGGTACATGAGGTAGTCCTGTGGGTATAAAGCAGGGCTAAGAAATTGTTGCTCTGCAAACATGCTGCAAAAAATGCAGTCAAGTTTACTAGGCTCAGATTTACAAAGTCATTATAAGGAATTCGGGTCTCTGCTTCAGCTTTTTGAGGGTTCATTTAACTCCATACAGTGGCAATTACACTTAACTATTCTGCATTTGTGGCAAGGAAGTCAAATGACTGGGTTTTCAAGAGTGATTAGAAACCATAGGGGGAGATCCCCTGTACTGCCAGTGGAACAAACCCAGCCAGATGCCAGTTTCCAAGCATCACAGCAGTTCACACGGTAAGTCCCTGTTTCCTGTCACTCTGAGTTCTCTGGGATTGACATTTGAAATAAAACTGTATCTGCTTAGACTTATCCAGAAAGTGTTTTTCGAGTGAGAACAAAATAAACCAAAACACATGCCAAAACACATGCCACTTATTCTTTCCATTCCTAAAAATAAGTAGCACTTCACTGCACATTTCTACAGATAAACAAAATAAATCTTCAACTGTTTCCATTTTTTTTGGTCTATATCTTTATGTCCCAGCACTGGAGACTTATATATCTAGCATGGATTTTTCACTAGGTTTCAAGTACGCTTTAAGATCCATTCCAAGGGGAATTTATAATCCACTCTTTAAATGCCCAATTCTCAGAGAATATGGGTCTATAAGAACCTGCCACTTCTGCAGTGTATCCGAAGTTAATCCCCTCATGTTTGCCCTGTCTGTAGCAAGCCATGGTGCTGGCGCAGATGGGCGATCCTGAGCCCAGCCTGGCGCCCTAGTTCAAAAGCAGCTGAAGAGCTGGGTGGCAAGTCACTGAGGTCTGTTCAGGACGCCCTCATGTGCTCCTGCATCTGCCAGAAAGTGCAGAAATTTGCACATGGTGGGAACAGACTTCCCAAATACTCTCTATGGCCTCCAGCCAACACAACCTGGTGGAGTCTTATGCTAGGAATCTCTGAAATAACAGGAAACCTATGGAGATCATTACACCATCAAGCCAATGACACTTCAGTTACTTTAGACTGACACCARCCAATTTCTAAATAATCATTTCTCTTCATGTGATCTTATAAGCTACAAGATGTAAAGGTCTGGCAGCTGGGATTTTATGAGTTTTCCTGCTCCCTATAGCTTTCTTAGCTCTTACTTAATTCATGTACTAAAAATCTACTACCCAGTCATCTACGTTTTGGAAATGTGATAGCCAGACCACAACAAGAAGCTGCAAAGTCTGAATTCTTATAAGGCTTTTGTGAGGGATTTAACCAACTTTGCAAAGCTGCTAGAACAGCGCTGTTCTTTATTCTTTGTTCCCTCTATAGAGTTGAAACACACATTATTTTATCTGTAGTTTACTTTATCTGYAGTGTATCCACTAGTACATCCACGGCCGTACTAGTTTAAAATGAGAAGGGGTAAGATATTGGAAATTATAGATAGCTTCAGGCCAACTTTACACTCATTTTCTTTCTGTAGCTCAGAATCTCTATTTCTACATCTACAATCAAAAGGACTACAGTTGGAAAAAGCTCTGATTTGGGATGTCATACATTGAAAAGGCCAAAAATTATGAACATTTCTCCAATGTATGCCTGTCAGTGTTAGTACATCAGAATCATTCATGAGATAGCACACATGGTACCACATCTATGCAGAGCTGCATCTCTCAAAGAGCCATGCTGACATCCACTGCTACGTCACCATACAATTCTTATGAGAGCTATTTCTGTTTCATTTTACGTTGTCTCTTCTAACAAAACAGTAATGGAATTCCTGCCAGGTCATCATCCTAAAAAAATGAAAGCTTTATGCTTGCAGATTAAACTCATCTCATCTTTATCCAGGTAGTTTTATCTATAAATACAATGCCAGCACCACCAGAAAAGATCCTTGTATGACTCTGCAAGGAGACTTCTACTATTATTCTGAGGAACRATTCAACTTCTAGGTTTCCAGTGGTGTTCTTTCTGTTTCTGAGAAAAAAAAAAAAAAATAGTCAAAAATATGCAAATTTGAGCAATACGCTTTTTAGTATTTTTTTTAGATAAAGCATTCACGGCTTTCTAGTTAAAATGGTTTCCTCAGGAAGCAAGGCTTTTGAGTCAATATTTGTTTCTGCTACTACAGTGGTAATGTTGGTAATGTCTGATGTTATGTCTTCTGGCAGTATTTACGTATGTGAAATAAGAACACAGTAAAGCACTTACCTAATGGGATCTGTGGTTGGTACATCAATATAGTCACATAATCCATAAACACTTCTCTTTCATAAGCACTTATCAGCTTTTTACTGATTATTTAGAAAAAAAAATCATTGCTGTTCTCTGACATTATTCCCTCTATTATCTTTAGCCTTAAGTGCAGTCAGATGATGCTAAGAAACAAAGAAGATGAGCGATTTGAGGAAAGACTGGAAATGGAATATTTGGAACCACTTCAAAGCTCTTACAGTTGCAAATCTATTTTTATAAACTGCAACCCGCATGTATCTGGTTCCAGATGGGGCAGGGAAGAATCACAAAATATAAAGACTGAGAAGGCAGAGAGCTTGAAGGAAAAAAAAAGAAAAAAAGAAAGAAAAAAATGACACTGAGGTTAAAACAGTATGTGTCTTTTTTTGTTGTTGTTCTTTTTGTTTGTTTGTTTTTTCCTTCCTGTTACTGTGGCCCAAAGTTTCTTTCTTTTATAATCTTGATCAAGTCACTTAATATCTCAGGGCTATACCTACTGAGGAACTGATATTTTAAAATCCCTATCTAGGTCTAGAGATGTCTCATTCCTTGTTAAGTACATTTTGCCAGTAAAAAGTTGTCAAACTTCGCTATTGTGCGTACAGAGAACTCCTTAAAACTTGGCAGGGAAAGTCACAATCAGTCCTACTGCTTAAATTCTCAGTTTGTAAATCAGCTACTAAGGCATCCATTCAGTACCCACCCCAAGCTAGTTAGAGATGGTTTCCAAAAGAAAGAAAAGGCACATGAGGTCTCTTAGTTAGCTGAGTGCGTTAAATTCAATGGGAAACAGAAAACCTGTGTTCAAGGGTTACTGGGGTATCTCTGTCTACTCCATAAAAATCCTCTCTGCATTCAAAGTCCTCCTGAAAATCTCACAGATTGTAATACAGGGTGCCGTGGAAGAATTTTAAGTAAGGGCACAAACTATTCTCTGAGGAAAGTTATAAACACAGCTCTCTGCAGCAAAATGTACCYAAGAATATTGAGGATATAGACATGACTCTCTGAAGATATTCTCCACATGGTTTCAGGAATACAATGTGGATCTAGTATGGGAAGGATACACTTATTCCGTAAGGCCATCAGAATGSGCAGCCACGTCTTCGAGTAAGAACTGTCAAGTTGATGATTTTACTCAGGTGCCAATAAAGAAATTGCTTTAGAAATAATATAGAACATAATGTAAAACAATATTGGGTGTAGGAGAATTGAAAAAAAACTGCTCTATTTTGACATGTGGCATAAGACATAGGAACAATTGCAATGCACAATTAGCTGCACTTGCCAATGCCACACTGAACASCAAAAGGAGAATGGTTCAACATTTAACATGCGGTGTGAATAAGAGGGGTGAAAGATGATTGCTAGGATATTATTTGCCAATTCTGAAAGCAGAGACCCTAGGCTCTGGTAGACACTCTGGTAGAATCAAAAGATTCCTTAAAGAAATTCAAAAATTTCAAAAAGCAACTCCATTTACTGATGCAAGACATTAAAAGTTGTTCAGGAAGCATATTTTTTTGCTACAGTTCACCAAGGAACATGAGAATTGCACCGATTCCTCTATAAGATCATGTTCCATCATTCACCAAAACGAGTAAAATGAAATCTCTTATCTCCACTGGGAAAAATCTAATCGGGACCAAATGAATGTGTTGATACTGTTCTTACATAGGCAACAAAGGACTATGCTTTAATGCTTCGTGATAACAAACCTGACTACAACAGCAGACCTAGGGGAGCTAAGACAAATGGTTATAAGCAGTTATTAACAGCTAGATTTTTGTCTCATCTCCCCTGAGCCTGCTACTGTAGTTCAGTTTGCTAAAATAAAATAATGGAAAACAATCTTAGTATCTTGCTTAAAGGTTAGCATTGCGCTTTCAGAGAAACTCTCATCCTGGGCTCCCTGYTGAGCTGCTCTAACAGATAACATTTCCTTCTGAACTTTTCAAAGGCACCGGCTTGCTACGTGCTGTTCACTCACTGACTGTTTTGTGCCCTCTCTTCTTTGGGGCACACATTGCTCTGGGGGTTCATTTTCCACACAGTAGTGGCTCAGTCTCCCCTGAGAGCCTACCTAAAGCCCATGCCAAGCACACCAGAAAGAACATGCAATGTCCATGAATATTCACCGTCTTTCATCAGAATATCAGGTTAGAGGATGAGGAGATCTGTCTCGTGAACAACAGTGGTCAGCGTAAGGTGCAAGACATCGATACTGGAACAACTACTAGCAAACACTCTGTTTAAAAGCGAAGGGAGAAATGCTGGTAAAAGCGCATAGTATGTAATTCAGATGTCAGAATAATTCAAAAGGTATCACTGTCAAATTTGATTTTTTGGCATTGTATATAAAATTTACTGACAAAATTTCTCCTCAAAGCAATTAGCAGCCTGCACTAAGTGCTGGCAGCATGCTCAACTGCCTGGGAATAGGACAATAAAGCAACCCTGGGCCTCATTTTACATAGACAGGGACCTCTGGGCTTTTCACAGAAAACCACAGCTATGCAAACCTATTCTGCATCAATTTACCAAAGAAAAGAAAATGCCATGTTATTTCTTGCTCTGATTATCTAGCTGCTTCATTTAAAGATTATCAAGATAAGAATATTTATCTCATCTTAAACCTATCTTTTCAAGGATTACACATAAACAAACAAAATAATCAGTAAATACAAGGCCAAGTCACACTCAACAAATAAAACTGATCTCTGCAGAGATTTCCACAGCTACCTGAAGGTGATGTTGAKCACAGATGGTCTTTACTGGTTACTGGGAGACCTGCTGTTGTTGTTACCAATAACAGCAGCCCAGCTTCTCTTAGATGTTGGCACAACCAGTGTATTTAAGTGTATTCTAGTTAATAGTGTTCCAGGGCGGTGACTTGGTGACTTCTGAAGGCCTCTTTCATTTGCCTTCCCTGGGCCTTAACAACGTCCTGCAGCTTAAATGTGACTGCATTTTCTCCTGAAGAAAAATTACATTCATAGTGCAAGTCATAGCGATCAAAGTATTTCAGCTACTTACAGTAGCAAAACTGGGCTTGAAAAGATGCTGTAGATATTGTCAACTATCAGGTTAGAGTGTGRTTTGACAGGAGCCAATGAAAATTTAGTTTTGCTATGCTTATTTCTGAGCAATCATAGTGAGAGTTATTACAGAAAGTCACAATTTAAAGCAGAAGTGAAGAGAGAAGTTTATGACCCTTTTAGGAAAATGAGAGAAAGGTTCTTGCAACGCAAAAGCTTGTAGCATTCTTCTGCCTTTCATTCTCACAACATTCTTGACTCTGGCAAGACAAGACAACAAAGCTACATAAAAAGTTTTATCGTAGAGACAGGCGCAGAACAGGCACTCCTCTTAAATGCTTTTCAAAAAGATGGTTTTTCAAATGTGCATCGGCTTGCCTATACCTACCTCGTTATATGTTGAGGGTGTTTTATTCTACTGCTGAAAATCAGTTTGCTTACTGTTTTATCATTTCCATATTTAAACTTCTGCTAGCATCACAGCAATCTTCTAATTATCCTATGAAAACATTCTCAAAGGTAGACATGCTTGAACTCAGCAAGTCAGAACATCAAAAGCTGGTTCTGCCTTTTKCAAAACTCAAAACACAAACCCCTCCTGTGTCACCTTATTGACGTAACAATCACATCTCTCAGGCAATTTAACCTCCTTTCTATCTATACCACTAAAATCACTGGAAAGCTTTATGTGAACCAACACATATGGCAATCTTCACRTGACATTTCCTCATGTGTAATACATAGGTCCCTACAGTCAACTTCATATAAATATAACAAGTCGGAGCAAATTTTTAGGGCAGGAAATTTATGTTCTTCTCAATTTATACAATAATGTGATTTTTTTTYCCTATTTTCCTCAACTGCAGAACTGCTTTTGTTAATACTTTAACATAAATTGAGTTATGTAGCTGCCACTTCTTACTGCATATCTTGGAGAAGTCCTGTGCTCTCCAGCTGGCAAGGAGCAAGCACTGGCACTTGCAGCAAGTGTGAAAACATGTTGTGGAGCTTGTGCTTTGTGACCAGATCCTCACTCAGACTCTCCTGATTGATAGAACTGAAGTCTCCAGTTTAAGCTCAAATTAAATTCTCCAAACTGATTYACAACAGCTAGAAATCCAGACTCTTCCTGTAACTCCATTTGGTGATAAAAGCCCCATTAAAACTAGCTTTCCTAAAATCACGTTTCCCCTTTTTAAATCAACCAAGTAATAGCCTTACATATGACTGCTGAGCACCATTCCTGCAGCTCCTGCTGACAAAACAGAGCAGCTYATGGTGCCACTACATAACCACAACACTGAAGCAGCAATTTTCCAGCCCTAGGAAAGTGCCTGGGTGCTAAACAAGTTTGACGTTTGCATGCACTCGTGCTTGACACTCCCATTTGTGTTGCTTTCTTCAGAGACAAAAGTAGAAGCTCTCTCTTAAACATGTCACAGGCCAGTGAGAATTTAGCACAAGCATATAGTGAGCAGCAGCAATTTGTCCTTTCTTTGGTACACTAAGTGTTTTGCAAGTCTCATAAATAATTTTTAAAGCTACCTGCAGTGATAAAATATGCAGTGAGACTGACTAGAATATTGTGATATACCGATATTGAGAGCTGCACATCCTGCAACACGYTTTCATCGTCTTAACCGATATCTTCTCACCTCGCTTTTGACTCCCATGGAAATTCTGAATTTGTTTATTGTCTAACATCTATCAGGGAATTTACAGTATGTAGATTATTACCTGTAGGACAGCTGCACTTAGATTAGCATACAAAATATCTTGTGATGTGCTCATCTCTTCTGAGTGCATTAAAATGGTGAACTTGACTGTCCTGTCTTGTTCAGTCATTTTATTACTTTTTTTYCTGGAAAACTGCAGTATAACATTATTCTCTGTGAGATTATATCTTGACTTTACTTCATTTATTACAGAGCAGAAGGGAGGAAAAAAAAAAAAGAAAAAAAGAAAAATAAGAAACCAAACCACTAGCAGCATAAAAATTGCCTTTTGCAGACAYAACATTGTGTCAGACACTATGGGATATGTTTTGGGTTTTTCTTTTTCCTCTCTTCTCTACACAAACCCCAGGAAAATAATAATGGTGTATGCATTATCCTTAGAAAACTCATATTGTGGACACTTCCAGATCTATGAATTTGGGGGAAAAAGTAAATTTGAACTCTTGCTTCACACCCAATTAAAATGAGTGAAAAAAGATAGATCAATTGAAACACCTTGCATTTTTTTTTAAGCATTACTTATCTTCTAACACCAACAGCATRATAATTTAAACTTTCTTAGTAAATAGTGCCCTCTGCAGCACATTTTGAAATTATGCGAGATTTTTAATACAATACACTCTTTTACTGAYCCTTAAAACATCACAGGCCAGGGAYATAGTGCCAAACAGATATGATTTCAGCAGTCCTCATAGCTCTAACGTTATGTTGCTTTGTATTATAAAGCGGCAGCCTAAACATTTCTCAAGCTGCAATAAGCACCAAGAAAAGGATTTAGGAATTTACGAGAAAGCTACAGTCTCTAAGGAAGACAAAAGCAAGACACACATAAAAACAAAATSAAATCAACCATCTTTGCAATACCATTGCAGTATTTACAGCAATATAATCTGAAAAATAAAAATGCTGAATATATTCTTTCCAGGAATATGTGCATTCATACTTATGGTGCCTTTCAGCCAAGGGTCTCATTTGATTAGCATTAACTATTTACTCCTGTGAGATTGGTATAGAATATGATGTACATTTATTAACATCATTGAAGATATAATTGGTGTTTGTTTTCAATTATGCTTTTACTTTATATTTTTAAAATGTCAACATATGTTGTAATACATATTTTTATATTAAACCTCAAATTAATTATAAAGAGGATCTTTCAGCCACGATACCAGTTTCTAGGTCACATTCTTTCTTTCCTGAAACTCTCCCTGGTCTGCTGTATGTAATTTGTCTTACACTGTGCAGTCTCTTATTCAAAGAGAACTTTTAATCTTTTATGGCTGAGACTTGATAGTGCTCAATTCTTAACGGAATAAGTTCAGCCAAACAATAAAGACATGTCGTGATGAGAAAAATACAAGTTAGCCAAACATGTGTGAGGAGTGATTTTAGCTATAATTGGGGCCAGAACATTGACTAGACAACCTTGTGAGGTCGTCTTTATTTTCCAATTCCATTTTTTGTTATTCTCTCTGTGAAAAACTTTGCTTTTCTTCTCCATTGCATCAGTCTGCTCCAACAAAGATCAACATGAGTTGCCATACTGAAGACCTATCATCATTAAATATGTGAAAAAAAGACTACAAGTAGATTGTTGCACAGACCTAGGATATAGCTCTCAGCTAAAAAGCACCGTAAATTGGGTGACACTAAACTGCACACCACAGTATCTTCACTGCTTCCAATACTTTGCTAAGACCCAACTTTGGTATCTGTATGTTTAAGTGCTACTTGCAGTTAAAATGTTATATCTAGAGGTTGGCCAATACAAGGAACCTGACATCTGCAGCAGGACACTAGCTATTTTTTCCCACCAATGCATAAGAAATGGTCACCAAAGGAGAAAGATCTGTATCTGAAGTGCTTCCTAAAGGCTATAGGCAGGTTTCTTTCATACCAGTTTCAGAGAGCTTATTCGTAGATATGTAATTTTCCATTTTGTTTGTATGGACACTCAGCCAGTTTGGCTTTCTTGAGATTTTTTATCTCTGCCACACTTCATGTCTACAAGTAAGATTTTACAGTGCTCAGCTCAAGTCCTCCTCATGGTCTGAGTGCAAAGTGTTTCTGTKTCAGTAAACCAGAAATGGAATAAAACTATTCAGAAGGGGAATAAAACTGAAAAAGGAAGGAGTGGTGAAGAATCCACCAGGGAAGGAGATCCCAGCTGACTGTAATCCCTCAAAGCAAAGCAGCAGACCTGATTTTCCTCTTCTTACCAGGAAGAGGATGGGAACCCAGTGTGCCTCAGGCCAAGAAACATCCTCTGAGAAAGCTGTGGTAGCATAAGCCAAGCCTGGAGCTGGAGGCAAGATCTGGGCAAGCTGTAGGCTGCATTTAAGGCAGATGTAATATTTGTATTAGAGATAAGCTGACAAAGGGCAGAAGCTGAGCTCTGACATGCTCAGCACACTGATTTCATTCAAGTACTGTTGCACACAGAACTTGCTTTTCTTGGGAAAAAAAAAAAAAGTGATTCACTAAGCGCCGTAGTCAAAAAAAAAAAAAAAGCCAATAAATAAAGTTAGGGAGAAAGCACTGAGCTCAGTGTCAGAAAGACTGGTGGTCCAGTCTTCTGGGCAAACCAGACTTTATAGGAGAGAAACTGAAGGCTCATGGCACCYCTGTACAGAGCACACCTCAGGCTTAGCATGGGTACTGGAAGAGACGCAGTAAGAGCAGTCCTGGACACCTCTACAGGTGTTTCAGACACAGCCACCCACTCTATGGGCACAGTTCTCCCCAGCCAGAAAASAGAGCTCATAACAACTGAAGAGGACCGTGGGAGAAGAGAGGCATCATCTGCCTGCTAAAACTTGATAGAGGTAGCAAAAGCAGCACAGAAAATGGACACCTTCTCCTAGGGATGCCAGAGACCTCAGGTAGCCTATTGGGAAGCACTGAACTTCTCTTGTTTCGATTGCAAGGGCCAAGAGAGGACAGCTGTATTTCACCTTGACATACAACTACAGGGCAGAGGTATCTGTTACATTTCCCCTTTTCTGACAGATCTAATAAAATCAGGTATATATGATTCATTGGTAGGTGCTCCAGGAACCACACAGAACTGTATTTAAGTACAGGACTTCTAGTAAGGGCAAGGATCAATATTTCTGCTCATAAATAAAAAATAAATAAGTCAGTAGTAGCATGTGTTTTATGATCCCAACTCTGTTGCCCACATTTATTCCCATTGCTACTTAAGAAAACASTATTGTATTTTTAGACCAATGTTGTAATACCATTCATAGCCTTTCAAGATACAGCTGCAGATGCTGTTCAACTGCTAAGGAAGGGCCTGATCTCACTGGAGATACACAAATGCTAAACTAAAGGAGAGCCAGTAATAGCACTCTAAGTCTGACCTTCTTCACCACACAGATCTTATATATTAATATCTCATATAAAATGTACTCGTTCCAGCGCAATGCATCAGCCCCAGTCATAGGGCTCTGCTCCCCAACTCATTGAATATTAGGACGCCAAAAGACTGTAAGTTCCTATAGCTGTCCAAGGCCCTCCTTGCTGCAATTATTTTAAGTTGAAGGTTTGGAGCAAAGATTTTCTATTCAAGATGATAATACATTCACATGTGAACAGTTTTCTGAATGAGAGACAAAACTTTCCACACATAAAATTGACTGGTAGGTTATTCATCTATCGCAAACTGATCAGAATTGCTTTGAATCTTGAATATTCCCCCAATACTGGGGGAAATAAATGCTGCAGTAAAACATTCTAAAGTCTATTAAGTTTCAAGGTGCTTTGTCTTTTTTTTTTTTTTTCCATGAGGAGATATTTTCACCTTGCATTTTCATTTGTGAATATACATTTGGAGAGAAAGAGAGATCTCCTTCTTTGGAGATCTTCCAAACCCACATGGATGCAGCCCTGTGCCACGTGCTCCAGGTGACCCTGCATGTGCAGGGSGGTTGGTCTAGATGACCCCTGAGGTCCCTTCCAACCTTAAGCATTCTTTGATTCTATGATCCCTTGCTATGTCCTGAAAATTGAATTAGAYCTGGTGGTACAGTACGTAAAGCTAGGTAAGGCACATAAGAAAGAGAGAGAAAACTAGCACCAAACGAACCATTACGGTTCCTCTGCAGCATGCTGTAAGTGTCCAWGCTTGAGCAGGGGGATTGSACTAGATGATCTTCAGAGATCCCTTCCAACCTCAACCATTCTGTGATTCTGTGTGATTCAACTTGCTCCTTCCTGCTCATTCATTTTCATAATTAGACACAAGAAGATAATTGACCACAAGCAGATAGTCAAAATGGAGCCAGATATTTATAATATATTAAGGCTATATATTTTAAATTATTATATATATATATAATGTATAAATGTATATGCATAACAAAGTATTTCAAACATACTCTGAGATTTTTTCATCACTTGGAAATAAAGTGCATTCTTTTGCTTTAATATTTTAGCTATTCAGATAAGCTAGGTGTACTTTTCCTAGAAGAACCATGCTAATAGTTGAGAAAAAGTCCATTGGTTTCTCATTCTACAGCCAGTGCCAAGATGGAAATGCCAGTCATTAAAAAGAATGATTTCTCCATCCCTATTACTCTCCTTTTAAGCAGTAGCAAAACAAAGTTACACAGTTGCTATAGCTGGGCACAAAAGACTCCTCTTGAGTCAAAAAAGCGCTCATGAAGGAAGATGTTGTCATGAAGACCTGCACTATAAGCCAGGCTTAGTCAGCGCGAGAGGCCCAGGTCAGGCATGCTGTGCAGAGARCTGGCCCCACCACAGCGTTCAGGACCTCAGCAGCCGCTACACCAAAGCTGCTGCATGCAGACTGCTAAAATCTAGAGTAGCAAGGAAAAAATATTTTAAATTTTGGGAGGGCCATGTGTAACAAAAGACACAAAAGCTAATGACTCACAGAAGGCAAAATTATCAGAAATCCATGCAACTTGCTTTTTCATATTTTTAAAGATAAAATTTGCTATCTTATTTTTAATCAATTAAAAATTTTCTAAAACCTAAAACAGTGCAAGGAGAAAAAATAAGATTAAGTATGTAGCAGGCCCTTTTTCCTACTTGCAAGCATGAGTTACCACAGTCCCAGATGAGTTCCTTGCTGCCTATAATTAGAAGTAGCTAAGAAAAATAAGCTAAGAAAGCTGATTGATTTCATACATATATTTCTCAGTTAGCCAAACTAAGTCTTTAAGGTTCYCTACCTTTAGGCAAATTGTGTTATCCTACTGTACACCCAGGAATGCTCAGCAGGAKCACACAGCCTTTTACAGCAGTTAGGCCAAGACCTTGAAGACAAGCAAATTGTTTGTAAGCCTCTTCAGTCTCGTTTAGGCCTACCAAAGAACCTTTCAGTCTTTAGGCTCCGTAGCGTTGCCCAARGTCAAGAGCTCAACTGCGGAGATTGCCTCTCTCCTCAAACCTGGCCCAGTGCGGCACAAGGAGGTGTATGGAGAGGATTACAGAAGTATCACTGACAATACATCTCCTGCATCTGTGCTCCTCTATCTTCTGCTTCTCCTCAGAAAGAAAACAAATAAATAAATAAAAGAAAAAGAAGTTTCCTCACCAAATGTGGAGAACATGGCTGTATTTCAGACCAGGTTGCACTATGTGCAGCAACTGAATCAAGGGTATTAGGCAAATAGCAAAACTGAAGGGTGGTTGGCCTTTTGTTGAAGGAATGTACTGAATTTTATGGCATTGACCTGAGGAGGATAAAAGGAGAACCAAAAAACAAAACAAAAGAGGAAAAAAAAAAAAAGAAAAAAAACAAAACAAACAAACAAAGATTGTGTTGCATGTTTAATATTGACTAAAAACTATGTTTATATTGACATCATTTGGTAATAACCCTTTCTTCCTCTCTAACTTCTCTGTTAGCAACTTGCTCATTTATCTGAATTCAGAACAAATTGGATAAATTCTTTGGTTCCCTAAGTTTATTGTAATAATATAGCCATTGTATTAATACTTTTATTAAGTTCTCACTTAGGTGATCTTCGCAAATGCTTAACATTTCAGGATTTAATAAAAATGTTCCACTTAATGGTTCAAACCTTATACAAGAAGGATTTTATGGGGATGGTATATGACTTAATCTATCAATCTCTTCATGTGGACATATGGGTAATAAAAGTATATGTATTARAATTCGTTTTAATAAGAGCTATATATTAAATAGAGGGGAAGATTCTAAGAGCAGACAAGTTCATTTACAGATTTCAAAGGGACCTATAAAAAACTCTATTCATTGCCTTAATTATGTCTGCGCTGAGACTTGAATTTACTCCCTCTTCGTAAATACTACTTAAAGTTTTATATCAGGTGTTCTGCATGGAATACACTTAAAAATTAAGGTTCACAAAACTTACAACTTCAAATCAAACCAGTCTTCCAATGACCTGCATTAAAAACTTCTTGAGTCTTAATAAAGAGATGGAGAGATTCTAGTTACTTTCATTTTAAAGCACCAAGAGAACAATAATGAGTAACTAAGTGTGAAGAGCAGAGCTTTAAGTCTTTTGGCAAGTCCTGTAGATAAAGATAATAATTTTAATGACAGGTAGGTCTTCCAAGCTCTACTAATTTTTCTTTCCCCTCCCTTTTAATTTTAAAGCTGACTTGAATATTCAACTTCTTCAGTAACTAGAAAAAAACCATAAGGTACTGTCAGGRAAAAAAAAAAAAAAAAAAAGAGAGAGAGAGAGAAAATAGATATCACAAAAATAATGAAACTGGACTTCATTCAAGTAATAAGATGGACTCTGCCCCTAGAGCAGCTTTAGCAGAGATGCAGACTAGAGGTTACCTTTTAGACTTGAAGTTACCCAAGACCACCTCAAGATAAGAAACAGTCAGGAAGGAGAAAAAAMTAGTTTCTCTGAAAAGAGCAGTGGTCTGCCTCCATACTCCATATCATACACTGTTTTCAAGCAGCTTCTCAGCTAGACTTCAGTCAAAACTAATTGAGTAGCCTGATCTACACTTTATCCTGATCCTGAACAATTGGATTGCATAGGACTGTCAAGTTGACCTATTGTAGAGAAGAGCTATCTTCTAACATAATATCAGTATCTCAACAAGATACATCTATCTGTAAATAAGAATGATGTAGAAGATTAGAAGATTTTCTCCAGATGAGAACCTACCCATTGTTCATTGAATTAAGTAACTGTCTCTTGTTGGAGGACCCACAGTTTCCAAGGGATGATTTTTAGATAATACTCAGCTGAGTCCCATTCAACTGCTTCCACTATCATACAAACTTAATCTGCAACTACCACATATTACAGTAAATAGTTCAAATGCTCATTTTAGTTATCCCTKCCCCAGAAAGATGGTAACATCTTTTGATATCTCAGAAAAATATTTAAAAGTGTTGTTACTCATGTTCTTGAACAGTTTCACACATTAATTTTCAACTCCAACACAGAAGGAATTAAAATCTCAGCATAAATAAATAGTAGTTAAGAAACATCAGTTACAGTAGGAGTTCAGGTTTGAGGAAGCTCTGGCACAGACATCCTTTTTCAGACTTTTTAAATCATGCAGGTCCAAGAATTGCATGGAACGTCTTCATAGATCATTTTAGATACACACTTTCAGATGAAATTTATCTCAGAATAAATAAGAGAAAGAAAGGGACATACTGCTTTTAGTGAAACTAATCTACAATGGCATAACTCAGTCCAACAGTGCTGTTCAGACTGTAGCCTATGCTAGTGTAAAAAAAAAACAAAAAACAAAAACACACACACACAACTAACTTCTCAGGATTAGCCCCCATTTGATTTTAGAATCCGTTAGTTTAACAAATGGACTGTATTATTAGGCAACAAATTAGACAGTAAAACAGAAAGACAATTAAATTGCAATAGATTTAACTTCAGATTGCACTCTTAAACACAAATGAATGCCCTCCATCTAATTTCCTTTCTTACTGCTTGGTTGAGAAATCATTCACAGACCAACCGTCCTTGATAACCACAACATCTTCATAACAACAGCAAAGACAATTCTGTGAGACTGAATAAAAGAACATTTTTTCTAACACTTAAATTTACTTTTGTTTCTGGCAAAGTAAACATCTGCATTATAAGTTCATTAAATGTAGGATTTGCATAGGTTCTAATAGAACATTTTGTGTTGAAACACTTTCTAGGCATATCATTGCGTGCTCTACTTCCTTGCAAGCACATTTGAAATGGAGCCAAAGGACCATATGTCCCTTTTTAAGCAACAATAAAGAGTGGCAGATACAAACATCAGGGTAAGGATTCTTTCTATTTATTTATTCTATGTTAGAGAGCAGCTGCCATACCATCTAAGTCTTTATTGTGTGTTTTAGGGTTATTTGCTGGTGCATAGAGCAAGAAACATTACACGCGTTATCGAGCTCAAACATCTAAACTTTTAGCTCAAATGCCTTTTGTGCTAAGTCACTATCCCCACTTCTGATAATTGCTTTCATACTCAACATTTGATTAAAAAAAATAGAAAAGGTTAACAGCAGTCATTGCCAATTGACAGTGTTTGACTTTCTATGTGACACAGCATAAGCAATGTCAGGCTGACAAAATGTCAACATTCAACTTGATATTCTGACCCATCACCAGCCCCTTCTGTCTGACCACAATGGACAGGAATCCTTAACTAAGCCCTCAAATAAAACGATCTGATTTTCAAAGTGCTTGTTAAGCTGTTCAAAARTTTTGAAATTCAGCTCACCTGTGTAGCTAGAATCTAATATAGATATCTGAATATAAATTCCTGGTAATATTTCCACACCTGCCACATATATATGTAAAAAACGAGCTGTAAGATTATTAATTTTTCAATCTAAACAACTTGGCCTGACAGAAGGAGAGTTCCCTTTCATCTGGTGTTTTATTGTATTATATAGAAGCAATTATGCATTTATATTAGAAACATTAGGCTATGTTGGATATACTATCATCTGCCGAAGCAATGCATATGGTCATTTATTAAAAAAAGAAGTACCGAAATTTGTGCAACCCTTTATTCCTCCCTGCTTCCTTAAATAAAGCTGCAGCCTTGCCTTTTGTAGAAGGCAGCAATTCATTTGCTAAAGATATAGGTATAACATTAAAACAAAGAATTATATTAGTACTGTGGAAAAAACAGGCAATCTTTAAAAAGCCCTTAACACTTCAAAGTGAGACCTAAAATAAAACTGCCTCTTGATAACGGCTTTGTTCATTTCAGGAAGAAATGGAAACTTTTATGATCAAGATGTTCTCARTTCTAATGAACTTCTGTTACTGCATTGCACTACATTAGCTACTAGTTTGACATTTTAAAGTTTGACACATTCCCATTATCAATTTCATTSAAAAAGTAATATAAGGCCTACAATAGTATTAGCAGCAAGTTTGCACTTTTCACCACYGCTTCTATCCACCTAAATTATTTTGGTAAAATTGAAATTTATCTCTGAGACTTAAGTGAGTCTCAATGAGAAGGTATTTATTTCAGTTACAGAATTCAAATCTGGTGCCAATAATTCTGCCACTTGCAAAAGGAAAACCAATTTCACTGATACTGAATGTTTCCAAATTATGTGATAGAAGTATCAGTTCTGAGGATCTCCAGAACCTCTTTACATTTACTCTTAACAAAAATCAAAGACACATTGCTGAGAAATTGCTATTAATTTTATTTCACTATCACACATTTTCATTGTTCTCAATAAGTACTAGGGTACTACTGAGCCTTATTTAATTGCAAAAGAATGAAAAGGATTCTAGCTCATACCCAAATATTTCACCTGGAGGACATTTGTCTCAATATATATTAACCCTCTATACATTTAAAATTATATCCACAGAGAAGAATTTATAGAGTAATCAAAATGTGGGGGAGGAAAGGGGTATTAAATATGGCAATTCTTAATAAAACATTTAAAGTCAGGTTAAATTCCCCTCCAGAAAAGTTAACTCAGGTTCATCAATTCCTTTTGTTCAGCTGCAAAAGCCTCTGGCAATGAACTTAGATATCTCGCTTTAGATTACTCTTAAGAGAAATGAAACGAATATCACTCTGAAATTATCATCTTTTCACTTTGAAGAAGAAGATATCAGTGGAAGAATTTGTATCACTAATTTGAAACCACACTGCAGAAAGTTTCAGAAAATATTTCATCTATGAATGAAGCAAAAAAAATCTATTTCATTTGTTCTTGGGATGTGACAAGGAGTCCAAGTAGTTCATCTTCAAAATTAATGTTTTATGGAGTCACTTCAGAGGGCAAGTCAGTCTAATCACATACTAGAACTGACAAAAAGTCGGGACTGATGCAATACCCGCCTGTAGCCATTAGTTTTTGCACATCTAAGAGATTTGTTATGTGCCTGTGTTTAAGCACTGGCATTTCCAGAGCCAAAAAGAGCACCATGAAATGCACAACTTTAACTTTTAATAAACAAAGGCCCATGATGTCAAAATGAATTTCACTACACATCAGCTCTTAAGCTAACTGAARAGACTTCTCAGTATAGACTCTATGCTAGTCAGTCAGACCATTAGTCTGTGTAGGAATCTCTAAATCTATCCTTTATAAACTAAGCAGTTTTTCAGTCTGCTGTGAAGTTCACCCAAAGGAGATAGGTCTGGATGTCTGACTTTAAAGCTAGTTGTACATACCTATGCAGATTMATTTTTCATTCCACTGTCCCCAATAGAAAGGTGCTGCCTTTGCTACAGAACAAAGGAACGTGTAGATCTGAAACATCATCACTCTCTGCATAAAATACTACTCTTATATGTGCTGTCATGTATTTCAGTAAAAAGACCTGTCACATCTGATTAACTTCCTAAATTTTTCACAAGGCATTTTCTCTCTTTCTTTCCCCGCCTCCCCTTCCTTCTTTTGCTAAGACAGAGAAAAAAATGCCTATCAAGCTTGTTTCTTGTATAGCTAGAGGTCATCTGGCCATCCTGAAGTCTCTCCTTTATTCTCCTCATCTTTGCTGAGCATAAGGCTACACTATGCAGGTGATAGGCATAACCCATAGTAACCGGATCATTAACTCCTTGACTTTTGATAGACAGCTGGATCGTTCTAACTATGTTACACAGTAAGAAAGGAAAGCAAAATTAGGTCATTTCTACAAGGCAGATCCTACAAAAGTGAAGGTAAATCCAATAAAGACACAAAATACATTGAACTCTACAGATCTAAGATTACGTTAGTGTTTCTTGAGCCATCTGCCTGTGGTTTAATAAGTTTTAGTTTAATACGCCTGCATGTGTGTTTAACTGCACATATTGAACTTCAGTGCCTACTGACAGTCTAAAATCTCTCCTTTTTGATTTCCTGTGAAGAGACATTAAATTCACAGAAGATGACGAAAGGATAATGTTTTTTCCTGGGTACTCAGAAGTCTGATATGGCAATCTAATCTTGGCAACTAGTAGCTACAACAAATGAAATAAACTTTAAGAAAGTAAGGCTTAGAGTCTTACCTACAGTTTGAACCTCTAGAGCTTRAGCCTCATTTGTAGTGCTTTCCAAATAGTTATCTTTCTAGCTTTCCAACTCATGAAGGCAACCTTTTTACAAAATACTTCTAAAAACAACCCTCACAAACAATGCATATTCACAAGAGCCCTCCCTTACATATAGTGTGCAAACATGTCCAGTTACTTCACTTAATTAACTGATGCAACATTACTACTTCAGTCAATTGTAGCTATTCTGTCCTCCTTAAAGGTCACRGATCAGATGTGAGACAGACACTTGGAAAAGACACTTTGCAGTAATTTGTAGCTCAGCCGGCAGCTGTTGATCAATCAACATTTTTATTCTTTTAATTTTTTGCTTTTAATTGTAAAAGTTATAAAGTCTATATAAATAAGTAACAATTAACCTTAAAAAATTTCGCTTTAGCCAAAAACCAATAGCTCCCAGACAGCCTTAGTTAAAAGCAATTAGATTTGTTCCATTTCACACCCATAGTTCATAGAAAATGGGTACACTAAAGACACTTCTGTGAAGACTGACATATGCAGAATGACCTAAGCAGCAAATCCTCAAATCACAAGGCACTTACCTAAGTAACCTAATTASAATAGTAATTGGACCTCACACAGCTCTTTCCTCTTGAAAAATATATGCAAAGTATTCAGAACTGGAGCACTTCTGAACACTTTTTCTTCCTCTGTAAATAGCTTGGAGACTTTTCATTAACCTTGTGAATTCTTAGATGATTTTTAACTATCAACCAATACATTTTCATCTTCTAAAGCGCCAGATTAGCTCTTAAATTTTGCTCTTACCCTAAAAGCAATCTGTGAAACACTAGTGGCTGTGCTCCTAAATCAGCCACATGGAGATCACATTGCTCACCCAGCTGAGGACAATAACCTTTTTTTTTCTTTTTTTTTTTCTTTTTTCTTTTTTCTTTTTTCTTTTTTTTTTGGTGCAATTGGAGTGCAGAAAACAGAGGTTTCTCCTAATGGATTTGTCTCTGCCAAAATAACAACAAAGAAAATAACAACCAGCACCAGAGTTCTACTTGCAGGGACAGTGCTGCTCTTAACATATGAGAAAACTATTTTTCTTGAGACTAGGCATAAATTTATTTTACCTTCTGGTGTTTTCATCCTTAACTGTCAACTTTTCCTGGTACTGATTTGAAAAAGATTCTTACCTATAGTAGAATTTGAACATATCTTCTGAACATATCTAGTCTATAGCATCTGCAAATACTGCTGAGCAAATAGGAAAAACAGTTTTATCTGAACTATAAGACCTGTTTATTCAGAGAGGGTGCTATAAAGACAATGAGGGATTTTTCCTAGCCCCTGAACAGTTATGAAGCTATAGTGAATTCCACAAGTTCTCCTTCTATGAGCATCACAAAAATGTTTTAGAATAATTTAACTCCTTTGACAGTTGTCCTTGACAAGTAAATTCATTTATCTTTGTCAGAGATTCCCAGATAATGATATTTTCTCACACTTGAGAACGTATAAGGAAAGGACACCTGGAATTTCACAGATTGGGAACTAGGTTTGTTGCATACAGTTTGTATAGTGCTTTGCATCCTGACTTTGAGTCATGATCCACTGAAGATCTAAACACTGTACTTGTACTTGGCTGTTAACTGCAACGAGAAACTGTAAGTTCAGTGAAGAGTATGAAGACTATGTGACTAGCTCAGGGCCATGTGCTTCACGTTTACAGATTTCACTGCTTGCCAACTTTGTTCAAAAGACCACTGTGCCTGCATATTAAACTGCTGCTACCTTATCCCAAGTAAAAAGATTACATTGAACTAATTCCTAGGAATTCAATTAAGCAACACTTAATATTATTCATTAATAATAATATGGGCACCTGCAGCTTCTGCTCTTGATTTGTGAGGGCCTGAGTTTGAATTGAACCTACTCCTACCATTCTGCCTCTCCCTCCCTTGCATGGCATTCTGATCTCTTTCAAAATCAGCTCTAAAAGAATGAAGCTGATTTATCATCCTTCACTGTGTGCTAAAGCATTCTCCAGAAATATTAATCATCCGCAATAAAAACATCAGAAAATCTTCTGACCTAGCAGAGGGGTTTGAATATTGAACCCTAGCTGTCCTTAAGTGGTGAAGCCAAATCTGATTTCCAGCCTATCTAGATGTGGCTCCAGAAATATCATCCTTACATACATCCTTAGTCACTCTGGGTCTATTTCTGCCCTAGGCCATGCCTGTAAAAACGTGCACTAGTATGACAGAAATTGAAGTAAATACTTTACCTTAGGTAGAGATCATATATTTCCTATACTTCTCAATGTAAAGACTACGGGGAGAAAACCAGCAATTCATGTATTTTTTTTTCCACTTGAAAGTTGGCTATAACACTGAGTTAGCAGGACTACTAATTCTAAAGAGAAATTAGTAGGCAGAGTCATTTGAGAAGTTCTCCTTTTAGAAAAGCCAACATGTATAAAGAACAGAAGTACTCATACTGGCTGAACAGTATGCAGAAATGTAATTGAAACACGAATAATGTATAGGTTCTTAATCCTATATGCTTCATTTACAGTGCACCTTGACAAAGGATGTATGTACTTAGGATTTACATGGGGTAGAACATGCAGTGTTGATAATGAAGTTTATTTCCCAACTAATATAGAATAAGTCCAGAACCTATTGCTTGACCTCACTTCCAACTCACTCCATATTTTCTTTTGGCATCTCAAAAATAGAAAGGAACAAACAAAAAAGAAACAATCAAGCAAGCAAAAAAAAAAATCAACAAAGAATTGTGTAGTGATTTCTTTTTCTCTAACGGTGCTTGTCAATTTGTTAACAACAGCTCATGAAGCAGAATTTGAAGAAATCAGAACCTAACAATGCAAACGACTTGCAGGATGTGGGAAAGTTTTACAGCACAAGATACAGAGGTAGCCAAACAAATTATTTAAACTACAATAATCTAATTTGGAGCTACCTTGGCGAGCCTGAAAGGAAGCTCAGTAAAAGAATAAAGAATGAATTTGCTTCTCAGTACACTCTCAGTCTCAATCAAGCTCCCAGGGCTGCTCAGTTGAGTGTTAGGTACGGCGACACACTGTAACGTTAGGTTAGGTTGTATGTTGCTGTGGTTGCTGATGCTCAGTGAGTCGCCACTTCTCATGGAAGCAGGAAGAGCGGACTTTTCCCTCATTGCCGAGAGGCTCCTGAAAGCTTTAAAGACATTCACGTGTCTAGTATGGGTGTCTCTTAGGAAAAAATAAATGAGCAGCACCAGTTGTGTTTCAGATCCTTGATATATTCCATAATGCATTACAACGGAATAGGTTGTGCCCACTGGATTTCATACAGCATCTTGAGTGAATGAAAACCAGCAGCCTTCACAGAGCCAAGCATGTGCAAATAAGCTCAAACAAAGAAGGCTCTCAGGGTTTTGAATGATGACTTTGAAGTGTTCTGAATTTTGAAAGAAGTGTTTGTCCAAAGAAAGATGAAGGCTGGACAGACGTAACACAGCTGGGACTTTCCAGGGAGGCTTGAGGCTTTGCAGTTGTAGGCTGGAAAGGAGAACAAGGTAGTGCCACAGAGATCAAGATTAAAGGTCCTTAGGCTGTTTAGTTTGGCGGGGACTCACTGCCAACATGAATGAATACTATTATTTATTTTAACAGTTCTAACTACGCTCTGTTTATGGCTATAACATTTCACTAACATTACTTCCTCCTTTCCCTTCAATTCTCTTTCCCATCCTTTTATTTCACCCATTTTGGTCCTCTTTAACAGCTCACACTGTATTTTCTCCATTTATCCTCTTATTTCCAAGCATTACATTTGCCATTTTCTGTCACAGCACTGTCTCTATGCCAAAAAAATTATCTCACATCATTTGACAAATGAGGTCAAAGTATAGCAGGCAGTGTAAAAGTGTTCAAGCCAGAGGTTAGTGAATGAAACTTTTTCTCAGCTATTAAATAAAATGCTCTGACAATTTTTTCATAGTTTATTGAATTATACTGTGAAAGACATTTGGAAAAAAAAAAGTCAGTACAGGTAGTAACTTCTTCCTTCTGCCTCTTCACTCTGGAGTAGGAAGTTCAGCATGAGAGTGCACTCCCACTCTATTAGGCTTTGGCAACGTTGCTAAAATCAATGCAATTCCATCCATAACTGCAAAAGGTGAAATAGGCTACCAAGAAGCCAACCCCTCTTCAGTGCAGATTAATGCTCATGTCTTCAAGTTTTATACTCAAAGCATAAATAAGATAGAATGAGGCAGTAACCAAGAAAAACTGATTTTGGTGAACAGTCACACAAATCAAACAATAAATGAGCAGAAAATCCTCAAGGATCCTGAAAGCCAATAGTTAACAAAATTCATCGACAGAAATATATAATATAACTGTATAACAATACACAGTAGGTGATTAGGAATCAGATAGGAAGGGATTAAGGTGTAGTTAGCTCTAATTGTATAGCTGTTTTCTATCCACAGAAAGAATTTAAAAGTTACAAAATCATTTGTTTTTTAATTTGTTGATATTTTGTCATATTTTGTCTGTAATGACATGTTGTAGGTCATTAGACTTTTAGTTTTATATATATAAATAGGTTAGCATTATATTAGTAATGTTGTACGATTGCTGAAATTAAGAATATAATAACAAAATCCTGATAGAGCTATAATTTAATAATCTTGAGCCCTGTAATCATTAAATGGTGGTAATAAGAGAGACACCTATATATTTTCTTTCTAGTACTACGTGGCTGCTCTCAGTGCATGTGGCGCAATTCAGCCTCTTTACCATTCAGTCTTCATACTCTCATSCCTTCTCTGTTTTAGAATCTACCAAGTTATAAAAGATAATCCTTCCCTAAGGTGGAGCCTGTATCAAAAATAYGAATATACTAATATTAACAAAATTAATTTAAAAAAAAACAGCTGTTAGCATTAACTATAAATAGTTTATATTTGCATGGTCTGTCTAAAAGATATCTTTGACTCAGTTTTCCATCTATTTATGTTGATTAAACCCCAGAGACTTATCGCTACATGTAAAGGGGTCTATATAATCATATAGTGAGTTTCAAGCGACAGTTATGAATTTTACTAAAATTCAGCTAACTTTGATTACATGGTTAGAAGGCCAATATAACACGGAGAAAGTATAACCTTATATCTAGCGCTATTTGAATCTTCCCAGATCTGTGGGATCAAAGAAAGACCAGGTTACCTAGAAAGATCTAAACCAGCCATCCTCACCCATGGAAGATCTTAAGATCCTTCTTCTTCTTCTGTAGCGGAATTGAAGCTGTTTGCCTGTAATATATATCAGAGCCTAGATTTAAGTAGGGCCTATCCTGCCTCAGCATACTGCGCTGAGTACATTACTAGCCTAATTTGTAACATTTAGTGAGAATTTAGAGCCTTCCATGTTCTTCATACAAATCTCTGTCAGGGAATCAAATTCCACGTACTGTTTGTGAAACGCTATTTGAGGTTTTCTTCTTGTGGTGAGTACAGTCACTGTAATACAGGATCATCATTTGCAGCAGTTCATTTTTCAAGCAGAATTTACACATCCATAGGGAGTTGTATAGCTAAGCTTCAGTCAGGTTGGTAGAGAACAGCTCTATACAGAGAATACATTTGCTTTAAGCAAGATCTCTTGAAATTAAACAGTTTCTTGTCACACTGTAGAAAAAAAGAATCCTTCAATTAAGGAAAGACAGCAGAATGACAGTTTTTATGTGTATAATGCATGATTTGTTGACAAACAGTGTGTGTATTTTTACTGCAGTTTTATTTGGCAGGATTGTCACAAATAAAGTTCAGGAAGAAGCCTGTAAGAGACAAGAACAGATTTTATTTTTCTCTATTGAAATTTTTTTTCTATTGAAGAATTCGTTTATAAGAAGTATCTCACAAGAGTGTTTATTAAATTAATGCAACCTAAAGAACTTTTGGGCAACCCTGCAGGACTTTTCTTCTTAATAAACTTTTCCACCGTAAAGAGAATAGTATTCCTAATATGAAAGAATTCCTACTAATGCTACTTTCCATAACGCAAAGAGAAAGGAAGGTTATACTTTCACACTTGCTAACCTATTTTACACAGATTTGATTTTGACACTGTAATGAGAAACCTTACTAAGCAAAGAGAGGACAAAGAAAGACAGAGGACAGATGGCAGAAAGCCAACTGGACCAGCAGGCAAGAAAAAAAACAAGAAAAAGCAAGATGAGAAGACCCAAGAAATAATGATCTGAATGAAATATGTGCCTCTGTAAAGTCAAAAGCTCTTACATTTTTCAAATGGTTATAGGATCCATCTTTGAAACACAGTCCTGACACCAGTTCTTTTCTGATGAAAGGGAGTAGTAAATACACACTGATGGACTTTCAGGAAAGCCCAGTGGATGTAGGTGGTTCACATAACTGAAGGATAGTATTATATATAAATTATTTTATCTTGCCAAAGAGATGAGTTTAAATAGATTTTCATTCTCTCTCTAAAGTTACTTTCCTATGTTATAAATTTTGAACAGCTGGTAGTCTACTGACAGAAAGACCATTGACTGTTGCCTTCAAATAAATCAAATAATTTAAAAAAAGTATTTTAATGTCAACATTTAAGACCAGTCTAGAGATTCTGTGATTGACTGCTGTAGCAGGGGTTTGGTGCCCTTTTTCKGATAATGAGCTGGTTGGTGGGGGCATTGTATTTATGTAAACATTTTTTTTCCATCAGTTTGCCCTATGAGCCAATTGCCTTATATCTGATTAACAGAGCTGTTATTCCTGCTGCTGTTGTTGCAGCTTTATTATTTCTAAGAAAGACGTGTTCTCTGCTGTCCTGATTGAAGTGTCCGTGGTTGAGTGCTAACTTTTTGAAGAGGATTTAATCCTTGAGTCAAAATACTTGTGGTTTTTCTAAGTAATTGGACGATTTTTGAGATTCAAGCAGTGCAGAGCTTCCAGTTTCCACAAGCTTTGCTGTTTTCCAAGGATTATACTACATGCTAAAATGTTGACAATGTTTTCAGGTAAGTGATTGAAACTAAATGAGTAAGGCAAGTAAAGTTGGTGAAAGCGTATAGTCAGTGAAGATGTGTAGTTGGATAGGGATAGAGTAGATGGGAATAAAATTCAAAGGAGTAAAAAGCATAAAACCGCACCCCTTGATTACTCTGTTAATTCCTTTGACACTGCTGACAGTTCTCAAGGGCAGACACTTCCTGCATTCTCTTAAATAGAGGCTTTTTCTGCACTTAGATCTTTTTGTGAAGTAAGAATGTAAGAGACTTCTACTTCATGTCATTCTCTGCTCTAGTTTTGCTACAACAACAAGAAAAAAAGGCCACACAAATTGTGAGTTTTGTTGAGATTTTCTGTTTTGTTTTGTTTGATCAGCCTTTGTGGGGCAATGTGAAAACTAGGGCTTTAGTTTTAAAGGGTTAGCGTTGTTTGATGCTTTGATGCTTTTTGCAATTGAGCAAGTTGAAAGCAAGTTACCCTCTCCGCTGAGCCGCCGTTATTTCTTCCAGGTCAGGAAAGGTCCTTGCAGAGCTTTTTCTCTTTGCCAAGGACAACTGGAAATCAACACAGCCATGTCACGCACAGTGCACAGACAGGAACAMACTCAGACGATCCTCATCTTTAAGTTTAAAGGGAAGATCTTGTTTACTGACAGGAATGGCTGGCAGGCTATAGTTAGTGAGTTATCACTTCTTTCAAGGCTTATCTTTCCGCCTGCACTCAGTCAAACTTCTGCTGCACTGAACAAAAATCAGGCAGTGTATTCGGTATTTTAAGTCTGCGAATTCTGCACTGAATTGACACTGTACAKACTTTGATGTAAGTTATGATGACTTCCCCTAAATATGAACCCAGTAGGTAATGACCAGGTTCTTATATTCTCAAGTACTTGAAAAATTGCCTCATTTTTTAATTCTATTTTGTTATTCAGCTTCAGGGAAAATAAATTCTAGAGCTATTGTGCTAAGATAAAATGAAGAGGCTTTCCAACACATTATTTATGTTCTCATTTATGTTATAGCTGAGTAACATTCAAATCTTTTACAGCATTTGTAGAAAAATAGGTAGTTCTCAAATGCTTAATACCTTATTAATTGATTGATATCTAGAATTTCTGACCAATAAAATCAAGCCCTGTATCGATTTCTTTTGCCTTCTACTCACCTCCTTGCAATTAAATACCACTGACCAAATATGTCAACAGAGCTAAGGGGAAAGAGGAGTTCAGGTGTACAGAGAGGACAGCTCCACTACAYTGATAATCATAGGGCATTTTTCACCTGATCCACATCTCACATTATTACATTGTTCCATATATTAGATTATTTTCTATAGTACATGTATATTCATACATTCATATGTATTCTGTTCAAATCAACATCATGCTGTTCTCAAATGGAAAAAAACCCATCATAATCCAGTGTCAAAATTTCATGCCTGTACACATTCACAATATACAAAAATTGCTTCATACAAAGTATTAATTCTGTTTTGACAACATTGTTATTATTTGAATTAATATTAATATGAAAAGTGCAGAAGACACTGATGCTGAGCAGACTACAGGGGAAGCACTTCATGAAGCAGCAAGGGGACAGAAAATAAACACAGAAAATTATCTCATGTCATCTTATGAGCCAGTTAATATATTGCCATCAACAGCACTGCAAAAATTAGCATGCTTAAAACCTCCACTCCTCACTTTAATTAGCTTAGTATTTTGATGGGCTTTTACAATTTTTAATTAATTCAGATGCCATTTAGACTGTAGGGAAAATTAAGTTTTTATTTGTAATTAGAAATTTATGAACTGTCTATAAACGTGAAGATTTAACTAAATATTATGAAAATGATTTTCTTAGGGTTTAATCCCAAACCAGCCAGAACTGATGGGAATCTCTTCCATACCTTCAAGGGAAGATAATTGTGTACTCCTATGAAAACGTAAGTTAAAAAAAAAAAAAAAAAAAAAAAAAAAAAAAAAAAAGCTTTTAGCAGAAAATACCAGGATTGTCCAAGAACTGGAAAATTTTCAAGCTGATACCAGGCATGACAAAAACTGGAAGGGGTGAAGTGGTTAAGAACCAATGCTGATTTCTGCTCTCCCCAGATCCTCAACTCTCTGGAGCAGCAATGTGCCGAATTCTGCCCTGTAAGGCAGCATAATGAAGACTGGCAGAAAAATAAAGTGGAGAGGATGCTGAAAAATAAAGTGGAGAGGATTTTTAAAAAAATCATATTAAAAAAATAATTGAAACAGGCAGTAGGCTTGATAAAAAATCTTGTCATACATAGGAGTCTTCTGGCAGAAAGGTGCCTGCATCCAACACCTATGAACAAATGTTATAAGGTTATTCTCCAAGAGTAGGAGCAGTGAAATCACTGCTGTCCATCAGTTGATATAAATGGTTTCTTTCCTGCAAGTAGCTACATGATAAATATTCTTGGGGTTATAAAGCTGTTCAAAGAAACAAAAATCAAAATTATTCAGTTAAGTCTACTTCATAGCACACAAATTATTCAAAACAATAAGGAAAGCAAACACGATTCATGTAAAATATCTGAGCAGAGATTAAAGACTTTAAATTTCTGTACTCTAGAGAGAGAGAGAACACCCATGTGAGAGACATGATCTCAGGCTATGCATACCTCTGAGGCAACAATGAAAAGGAATAATTTACCATCTCTGCTAATGCAGAGTAATGCAACGAGGAAAAGGACTGATATTAAAAATACACTGCTAGCTTGCAAGTCAGGTTTCTACCCGAAAACTTTGCCGGTGCTCTTGGCAACGCCCTCCCTTTCTGAACATTCTCCCTTTCTGAACGCTCTCCCTTTCTTGTAGCCCCGTGGCCCAGGAAATGGGATATTGCCCTTGCTAGCAACAGTCCAGGGGCTTTGTGCTGAGTTTGCAAGGCCTCAGGCCCGAGCCCGGTCAGGCTTGCTCTGTCTCACCTTGTCCAGACCTGCCTGCACCTCCGTTGTTACTCACTTTAATTGTGACTGCCGTTTTCCTAATGCTCAGGTGGCTGTGGCCAATTTGTCTTACTTTTGCTTATCTTTATACAGCATAACCCTAGTTTTTATGTAGCTAGGAGTAACAAATAGCCGTTTTGCGTAGACATTTATGGCTGTGATGTAGCGTAGAGATGTACAGGTCAGTGCTGCAGCACAGAGAAAAGCAGCCTGCATGATAGCAGAGGCCTTGGGAAGCAGACACGTGTGCAGGAGCACGGGCACGGGATGAGAGACAGGGCACCGGCCGGCGCTGGAAACCACAGGGCTGCCAACAGCCCCTCGGGGCAGGTACGGAAACACGGGCCTGGAGCGGGGCACAGCGAGGCTCAGCGTAAAGAAGAGCAAAGAATGGAGTTTGTAAAAACATGAAAAACCACCACATACACGGCAAATGGRCATGTAACATGGACATGCAGATGAAAGAAGAGTAAAATGTGCAGGCCTGTATTAGAAAGCATACAAAAATACCCCAGGATGAACCAAAAAATAGGAAAGATGAGGAGGAAATCCCACCAACACGACACTCTTCCCAGCAAAGAAGCTGGGAGCGCTGCAAACACCCCTTTCTTGCTGGGAAAAGACCATCAAGCTCAGGATTCAGAGGGAAAAATGAAACAGCAGGCAGAGGGGTTAACACACAAGTATATGTATATAACAATTCTAGTTGTTGATACTACTCAAAACAAAAGGATTTTTACTTTTCCTTTATTTTTCCTGTAATATTGCACCTAGGCTCATCGATTTTTGTTCTTAAAAATTTATGAATTTACTTAACTATATTTCCATTTTGCCCATAATAAGCATTATGAGCACTGAGAGCAGCATAAATTTGCCTTTTTTTTTTCCCCTCTATGAAGAAAAGGAAGCTCTTAAATTACTATCAAATAATAAATTGCATCACTYAAATTTAATGCCAGAGATAAGAAAAACACAGCAGCAACTGAGTCAAAGGGCACATTATTGAGGACCCTTATTCAGAAGGACAGACTCTCATCTGGAATACATCATTTTAGTGGAGCAGTGCCAGGAATTCACCACCTGGTAGTCCAGCTTTGTCATGAGTCTTGGAATCTTCCTAAAATTTCAACATATTTGTGTTTTTATGCTTCTTTACAAAAGAGACGCTTGTTTACAAATCCTAGGGAATGGCAGGCAGTCTGGGCAGCCTCAATGTAATTGGGAGCTCTCTGTATATTTGCCAGTTCAATCAATGCACTCTTTCTGCTSTCTGCTGCTACCCGCTTTCCTAATTTACTTTCCTCAGCCCTAACTTTCTCATTCCCAGTGCAGAGAACACATTTTAATGTGAGAAAGCAGACACTTGGAAATCTAGATTCGATTCTGGTGTGCTTCAGGGAAAACAACAAAGCAAAACAATCCACTAATTCAAGTGCTTGCAAATGAGGACATTTGCTACCCCTTTGCAAAAGCCGGAGGAAGAGATCGAGGCAGCAGCCTCTGCTCCCAAGATTATTTCAAAGGAATCCAGAACCCCACTAGGATACAACCCCCTGTCACTACTCTTAACTGTAAGAACAGATGTCCACTTTCTGGCTATTAGTGGATATCATTAGATTTTATTTAAAAATCTTTGGGTTTTTTTTCCTCCTCTGGAATTTCTGAGTTTCTGGTCTCTGAAAACCCTGTCTGAGGGGTCAGTGTCTGAAACCCTGTCTGAAACCCTGTCTGAAACAGTCAGTGCCTCTGAGCCTTCTGCCACACAAGAGCAGGTCAGTGTGCCTGGGAAGCGCTGGACGTATCATGCAATTGCCCTCAGGGACCATAACTGTTCTTTTCCCATTAGGGAAGAAAACTGCCAGGGCTGCTGGCTCTTGGGCAGAGCCCAGCCTGTGCTCTGGCAGACACTGCTCAAAACCTGCCCTTAGGTAGGGGAAGGCCTAACGTGGTGATCCCAACAGCATTTATGTACTGCATCGCTCAGCACAATCATGAGAAAAATACTTTGAGGTACATTTAGAAACAGAGTGACAGCTGTGCAAAGACCTGTCAGAAACAGGTGAACAAAATTTTTTTTTTTTTTGTATTTTCAGTTCTACTTGTAAAACAAGCACACACTTTGAGAACCTAGATTTCCCAGACTAGCAAGAAAATCCAGCCTACATCACTGCTTTGAAAGGGTATTTAAATCCTTTCAGGGATTGTGTTGGACTTCGTGTAACTTACCAGAGTTGGATGTAACCTATCAGATAGGAATGCCAAGGTGAATTGCAGTGATGAAATGGTCAGTGTTAGAAACTGAGAATGTGCTGCCTTCTCTCTGGTGAGGCTACAGATCCATCCTGCCTTTGTAATCCACATTATCTATTACACTATTAGTGCTAAATTACATTGCATGCACAAAGCAACTTTGCTCTAAAATGGTGCATAGCAGAACTATCCTAGGGTTTTTTTTTTTCCTCCCAATTCACCTTCACAAGATGTTTTCTCTGCAAAACAATAACAAAGATGCAGTACCAACATTTAGGCTGGTCAGTACAGTGTTATTTTTTACATTAATCTGAAAAACAGCACGGAAGAGTTTGAAGTATTTATTTTAAATCTAACTACTTTTGTTTCAACACCTCCAGTGAGCAGCCTAAAGCTCCCAGAAACATTCCACTGGCCAGGTGGGCGAGGGCAATTCCTGGTCCCAGGCTGTGGGTCAAAGCATCTGCTCCACAGTCAGCCTCACTTGTGCATTAAGGCACTGGCTAGAACAAGACACTGTCAAGACCAGCATACAGCTAAAGTTGCTGGAAGTCCAAAAGCTGATTCCCAGAAAACACTTTACCTAATCTCAGTCTCCCGTTTCCTTGTTAGATCTAAACAGATGACTGCTCTATTAGATTTGACATTTCTATTAGGTTTGAGAAGCAAGGGAGAGGGTAGATGCCATCTTTCCRGATACTTTTCTCTGGATAAATGTTTATCTTCCTATCCCAGCAAAAACTCAAGGCTGCCAGAGAAACAAACTCTGTGTCACAACTTCAAAATTCAGGCTTTGTTTTTTAATGGAAGCAATAAGAAAGGAGTGTTTCAGATGAGTTAAAAGGACAAGAGAGCAGAAAGGAAATGAAGWCAGCAAGTATACATAGCATGAGATCCAGAGAAGCTAAAAAGAGACTTTAGAATAAATACTGGCAAGGAACATTGATTATGCAGTCCAGAGATCYCCTTTTTCAGTAACTGCTAAACCGGTCAGCTGCCTGCATGAACTCAGTGCTTTCATTCTGAAGAGCAGTTTTTCCTACAACCAGCCTTTGGCTCCCAAACATGTCCTGAGGCTCTCTCATCTCTGAGGCTAAATACCTRGGATTCAAGGGTATCCGCAGGTGAGTTGGAAGGCCACCCAAATGTAGGTAAGCCCATGGAACACTTAAGCTGATAGGGATGTTCATATCATGCCAAGCTTATGCTCTTTTACTCACACTTTTTCTAGCCTGACTGCTCTGGCACTTTTGAATTTTCAACATCCAAACTTCGAAAGAAGCATAAGCTGTTCTCAGGTCACGCTGGGCTCGAGGCTTAAGGCTCTCTCCTAGGTGTGCGTTTTAACTGTCTCCACAAAAAAAGTCCTGAGCCAATGTCTCCCAGTTCCTGAACAAATACTCTAAAGAATATACAGTTATATTGAACTCCATCCTACTACCTCCATGAGCTATAGCTACATTTAAAAAGAGGTACCTTTGAGTATTTAGGCAGCTCTATTCAGTTGTTGCTAAAATTGCTTCTGGATTCCGAGTGGACAGTGACCACCAAATCAGAGGTTTTCAGCAGTTCAGATACTCTTCTGCGCTCTACATAGCTCCAAGCTGGATCTGTTTGCACGGATCTTCATTGCCTGTGCAGACATTAGGAAGATCCATATGAGCTGTCCTTCAGACTGCCAAAGCTTCGCCATAGCGCCCATCTTTGGGCCTAGTTGTTTCACCCAACCAGTCTAGAGGCTAGTTTTTAAGCACTGTGATACATGTGTGAAGTATTAGCTTAAATGTCTAAGCCCCTTAAAAAAAAAAAAAAAAGGTCTTTAGGACTTTCTGTGTTCAGCATAACAAAACCTAAATTACATTAAAAAAAGAATCTTAGGCTTGTTACCTGTAGGTGCTTCCATCACTGTCCAGAAAGGATTTCTTCTATCATCTCTCTCCTTTTCTTAGCAAACTCTTTCTCAGTGTTCTAAACACTGACTGTCGTTTTGGTCTTATCTTTGGCTAAAGGTTAAGAAAACTCTTCTGTCTGATGTTGATCAGCAGCAGGGAATGCTTATAGCATCAGCTAGCCAGCCTCTGCTTTACCTCCCAAGAAACAAAAGATGAAATTCTCCAAGCCAGCCTCCCACAGCCTGCAGGGCCTGGGATTTACAGCTTATTTGAACTCTCCCAGACGGCAGCACACCAGGGTGCTCAACTCCACGCTAGGAGGCTATTCCAAAGGCACTTTCTCATCCTGATTTATTTGTTCTCTCAACTTCAGCAAGACTTTGTGTTTGTGTCTCTCTGCTCTTTGGGATTTTCTTTCCAGGTCCAAACACTGGACAATTTATGTCACAAGTCATTCTCATCCACCTAGCAAAACACATAAATCTAAACAAATAAGAAAGCATATGGTCTAATGGATTAGATCTATTTTATATTTCATGCTCTTCTAGAGCAAGACCTGACAAAGGCTGACTAGGTCCAAGGAGTACCTTCTGAGAACTTCCTGTATTATTTTAATCACCTGCTTTGGTTCATAAGGAAGGAGGAGCACAAAAGCACGTGCAGAAAACTTGCTTGAAGATTAGATTACCACATAARCTCTTGAACAGCAGCACTGTGAATAGTTAGGTGAATAATTACAGGTAAAAGAATATATGTCTATGGCCAGGAACTTAGATTTCACAGTCCTTGCTTTAATGTGTTTATTTGGGTGTGATGCCTGCAGCAGCCAAAATGGCTTGCCAGCAAAATCATTTGTGTCTCAATTATATAAAATATTCTATTCAGAAATAACATAGCTTWAAACACGTATGTACTTGGACCTCATAGGATCAGTTTGACTTTAAAAGCAAGGGAGACTGTGTGTTGCATGTGTGTCTATGAATATTTATATCAAAACAAATTATCCACACAGTCCCCTCCTGCACAATTCCTGATAATTCCTTCAGTTTTAATGTGTTAGCAGAGAAAAAAAAAAAAAAAAACAAGGAAGCAACCATCAGAGGATAAAAGGATAAACAGAAATCCATTTGACCAAACAAGGCGTCAGGAAGCCCCATCATCTGCACAGTTTAGCTTTGCTTTGACAACCTCATGGGAAGCTCCTGAAGAGTTAGCTCAGTACTAGCCTTATCACCAGGAAACAGGCCAATAGCTTGAAAGAACAAAAGGAAAGCCAGAATATATTTATGAAGGAAGAAAATGAGGAGAAAGGAAGAAGAAAACTGAAGAATGCTTTTAAAGAAGCCTCTTTTCAATCCAAAAAAAAAAAAGAAAAAAAAAAAGATATATTACTTCATTGTGATACACGGTTTCTGAATGTAAGATTTCATGTACTGTGGGTTGCTGAATTCAAATATATTCCCTTATCTAATAATGAAATCCTATGAACAACAGCATAAAGGGATATAGTTATTCAACTGAAATTTTCTAGCCGTATCATGAAAGATTTACAGCTATTGAAGCTTGTTAAAAATGTTTCTAAAGCAAGTTCTCCATCTTATTTCTTCTTTAGAAAATAGTTTTTGCAGAATAAGAGCAGGTTTATTTATTTCCTATAACAATCTACTAAAATTCCTTCTCCTTTTTCTCTTTTATTGCTCTGGTGCGGTGTTACACGATTTATTTACTTGAAAGTACACTCATAARCATAAAAATGTAAGAAACTATATGCCCCTTTCAATTTTAATTTGTCTGGTTTAAAAAAAAAAAAAACTCAAAATACTTGTTAATCCCCGGGCTGGTGAAACCTCCCCCATCYTTTTGCAAAATAGCTAAGTAGGAATACAATATTTTCTACAGGACTGGGATGAAGGGAGATCCAAAAAGCTAGTTTCTCATAGCAAGTTCATGAATAAAACTAGGAATAAAACACAAAACTTCTTATAAGCTTTCAGGACAAGATGTCTCTCCCTTACATCTTAGATTTGCCATATCTCCAGACCAACTCTTCCACTGGCTATTACTCAAAAACAAGAGCTCCAGAGCTTGTGACAAAAACATTACACAGAAGCTAGGAAGCAGTTGGCACCACTTCMCCACCCTGCATACCCCTGAGAATCATCATCTGGGTCAGTTAGCTCTGCGGAGAGTCCATCAAGTATAGCACCAGGAACCCACGTCTTGACCTAATGTTCCTGCAATTCCTTGCTTTGATGTAACTGATGAAGTTCTAAAAGGCTAAAATATTAAATGAAATATCTCCGCTCCCAGACAGTTTTCAAATATTTTTTTTTTAGTATCCCAATATATTTTTGTGTTTCTTTTTATTGCCATAGAATCTGCCCAATAGTTCTTCCTTACTACTAAGCTTTAGGTCTAAAGAAGGCTCCATTTGCTGCCAAAACCACTTATTTCAGTCAATTGCACTTTTGCATGAGAAAAACCTACAGGGGATTTTCTCTATGAACTTTGAGTATCTTTCAGATTTTAAGACTAAGAGCAGTTTGTGTCATGTATAAACCAAGTTACTATCTCACTTGATTAAAACATGCACTTTTAAATCGCTACAATAGGCAAGCTGATGGACATTCTTGTTTTTACGTATTTATGCGTAGTCTCCACTCTGTAAATGTTACCTCTCTTKCCTCTTCTTCCATAATTTGACAAAGCATTTGTTAAGTATTTCAACTGCACATTTAATGGGAAATACGAGATTTCCCAGTAGGAACAAACTCAAGACAATCTAAGTCTAACGTAGCATTGCTTCTTTCATCCGTGCAGGAAGAGACCAGGAATAATCTGCTAGCCTTGTCAAAATTCCTGACTTTTTTTTTAAGCAAACATTGTCTTAAACCCTAGAAAAATAGGTARATACRTATTTTAAAAATGGGGGGCCTTAAATCACACTTTGCACAACTTATTACAAGTACATATGCTGGCAAACTCACCTCTCTGAGAAAAGGAAAACTGTTCTAACCACAGGCAATGATTTTCAGTGAACTCTGGCTCATTCATGTTTGGATGGTCCTCTTGCCCAGACTGATATGAGAAAGATGTTGTAATGCTGAAAGGAAAGGTAGGAATTAATGAGAAAAACAAACAAACAACCCACACACCTGAAGAGGCATACTTTGCCCCAAAATTTTCGTAAGTTTTTCTTTCGTTCTAAGTAATGAAAATCATTTGCAGAAATATTTTTATGAGCAAGATTACAAAATACTACCAGACACAGAAATCCCACAAAAAGTCAAGCTTAATTTAACGATTCTTTAAAAAGACAAAGAGAAAATTTCTCCAAAGTTCTTCGAAATTAATTTAACACCTATTGGTTGATTTTATCTATTTTTTGAACAGTGCTTAGAATTGAATTATTTAAGTAAAGGTTTCTTTTACCTGGTTGTCTGACCAGATGCCTGAGGAATAGCCCTTATAAATTGTCATGCTTAGCTCCTAGCATTCGCACCAAGGGATGTTGAGATTTTGGGGTGATGCCATTTCATAGCTACAGCTAAAGTCTAAATCCTTTCCAYGGATAACTTACAGCTTGCTAGCATATTTCCAGGACTCAGACTTCACAATTATGCTAGATACTCTGAATTAAAAGTATAATGAGAAATAAAACACTTCTGTGCATATTATTTTATTTAATACTTTATGTGTTGGGAGGAAACTGGGCATGCAGAAAACTTCACAAGGTATTTGATTTTTCATTGTAATGTATTGACAGCAGTGTTTCATTTGCATCTGTAACTGAATGAAAAGAATAAAAGTCAAGACATATTTTTGGCTTAACATCTTTATAGCACCTAGGAACAGGGCGAATAGTCTGTGGCTGAATAGCACTGTCTGCCATAGGTTTTATTTTCATTACAGTGTCTTGACAGCAGAACCACTTAGCTACAAATTGATAGAGAAACAAGCAAAGGACAGCAGAAAAGTGTGTGCTTGAGTGTTCAAGCACCCAAGGCACAGATTTCATCTTACTGCTGGATACAGCCATTTTAAGCAGCTCTATCTATTGAATCTCAGCTTGCAACCAAGCCCTTGACACCTCTACAACATTTACATTTTGAAATTTTGCTTTATGTGTTTGCGTTTCCTAATGACATCCATGGAGCCTTCCTCCAAAACAGCCCAACAGGAGCTTTCATAAATTAGCCTGTCATTGAAAAAAATATCATGAAGGTGAAGGAAAGCAGAGCCTTACTAAATCAGAACACAATATAAAAGCACAGAGCAAGACAGCCTCAGCAGACTAACAAATTCATCAGAAAACAGTGATGAGACACTGAGAATACTCATAACTTGGTGTGGATGCCATGTGCACCAGACAAGATATTTTTCAATGATATAGATATGCATTGAAACTTTAAAGAAGAATTATGGCTGTACTCTCTCCTCCTAGTATCTTATTCTTTCCTTCAGATCCCAAACTTTTTTTTTTTTTKTGTGTCGTTTTTAGTTATGAGGAAGAGCCAGTGATTTCTTGTCCCTGATGAAACTTTGATGAAATTCAGCCTTAAATTGCATTGTGATAGAGGCATCTGAATACTTCAGGGCTTTACTTATTTCCCTGTCATGTAGGTCACTCAGAAAACCAAAAACCAGAAGGCGATCGCAAAGCATTCCAGCAGCCAGACAGGAGAGAAATACATTCACCTTTGAGGAAATTTCTCTGAAATGAAAAGATGTTGTAATAACAGAATATTTCTGACAGCCTGCAATACATAATGTAATTTCAATACATATACCATATTCATACACAGTTGTATTGAGGTTTTCTGACTCAAAAAGATAAAGAAAAGCTCAGGGACAACTGTGGTTAAATTGTAAGAAAAAAAGGTGGGGATATAAAGCTGAGCAGTCACAAATAGCTAGTAATAATGAAGGAGGGGGAGAGGTGTTATATTATTTTGCAGTGTACTTTTACATTTGTGCTTCCACAGGATACACCTAGTACAGTATATCAGTTAACCATGCTAAAAGTTGGAAAGAATTGGGAAAAAAAAAACAACGATACCCCGTGCTGCAGAAAGGAATGATACTGTAAATGCACATCTGCTTYGGGAATGTATCGCTCTCATTAAGCTCCATGTCTATAAGATCTAATATTGCAAACCAAAAATCAATATAGATCTCAAAGTCATACCTCCCTAAAAAACTGTTTGAGAAAACTTGCTCATGATTTGCATTCAATGGTCTAAAGACTGCAGCCACCTTTATCTTCAAAACAAAGGTTAAACTCTACATGGTTTATAATCTAGTCTGATGTTACAAGTTTTTTGACCTTATCCTCCCTTCATATTTTTGCCAGCAGGTATTTCTTCATGTTCATATTCATAGAACCATAGCTTCAACATCACTGGAGGTGCAGCAAGAGGTTATGTAACCCGTCTCCTCTTATGAATTATTCTGCCGTCATTTCTGACAGAGCTATGTCTCATCTCATCTTACARTCTCCAGAGAATGAACATTTAACAGTGTTCCTACACAACATAATGCCTTCCAGAGCTCCCTTGTATTTGCTGTTAGGATTATTCTTACAGGCTACCGAGGTGCTATTATTTCTGTCCTAGCCCCCATAGAAAAACTGTTTATTCCTTTCCTTACATGGGGCTKTATTTCTCAAAGGGCCCCTCATATACAAGCTGAGCTCCCCAACATCCACTCGGTGTTTTTCACATATCACTGCGTATTCCCAGCTCCAAGTGAAGTGCAGGTAACTGCACCAGGAATTGTTTCCATGTTCTGCCATTCCTGAGTTTTTCTGGGCTACCATACTCATTACCACGGCTGGAATATCCATCTCCATCTCAGATATTTGCCTGCCCAGCCTTGCTGAGGGATTTCTTCTTACTCCACATCTTYGCAGGTCCTACTTTATTAAACTCCCAAAATTCAAGGGTTTCTGCTTTAGTTCCTGCCCTTTTACTCAAATTCAGACTTTCAGCACAAAAACAATGGATTAGTCATTTATTATTTACATTCTTCTGGGCATTTTGGCAGAAATAATTATATAGTGTTATATGGTTGAGGAAGGAGAAAATCTTCCCTGTAAACAAAATATTCACTGTAGGGAATATTTTGCTCTTATTTTAGATTTCTCTGTACAAATACTTAAYGTTTAATGTTTTACCATCAGAAAATTAAGGCTAATCAATCTATCAATTGCATCTTTTATTCATATATATATATATTTTTTTTAAGTAGGACAATGCAAAGTGTTTGATGAGAGAATTCAATGTAAAGATAATTCTATGGCCATAGACCTCATTAAAATTGCAGGAAATTTAATAAACCTTTGCCAGGGTAAATCATTAGAGACCTTTCGGGACAAAATTCTGTGGTGCTGGACAGAATACTGTCCCAGAGGTCCAGCTCTTCCAGAAAAAAAAAAAAGAGACTTTAGGAAGATTATTTTTAAGGTGTTCTTCCTCTTACTGGCATGCCCCCTGACTGCCAGTGACAGTATCATGATCATATAATTGGACAGAGTATTCTGAGCTACTTGAAACTACTTTAATCATTCTGTTCCTGTTACAGAACCAGTTAGAGTCGCAGAAGTGCTACTAGATTAGCAAGTTGACCCTCCTGGAAGATTTTTTCATTCTCCTCCTAAACATGCAGCTGTCCCATCATAACCTATTCCAGGAAATGAGAATTTCAACACTTGAAACAGCTTCTCATCAAAAGCATTTTTTTCTACTCTTCAGACTATGTTATGAGACAGTTTTCACAATATATTCACTCAAGCTTAATTCTCCTAGAAAAATTGTGTACTTCCAAGAAAATTCAGCTTGCAAGTATAGGAGACTAACCTGCGAGGTTCAAGGGGGAAGGCTCTATGATGTCCAAGTTACTACCACTTTTTTAATACGAATAAAAACCACAGCATTGTTTTAACCAACCATTTCRAAAGGCAAGTTAGGAAAGCAACAGGAAACACTGCAACTAAGTTGTCCCTTTCTCTTCTGGGAGGAGGCAAAAGTGAGATGACAGCAACAGTCGTCTCACACAAGGCAGAAATACTCTCAGGGAGCATCCCCGTGCGCAGGGAAGATTCGCCCTGCTGGAAAACTCAATCAACTTCTAGCAGCAGCTCCACAAACAGTGGTGACACCTCCAAGCACTTCAGGCCTCTTGAGCTCCACTCCATGCTTCGGGGAATCATTCCTATCAGCAGTCTAACTGTGTCTGGTCACAGAAACATTTAAAGAAATGGCACTATTTGAGTAAACATAGGCTTTCCGAAATTGTTTGTGCCCTGGATTTGAAGCAGACTATGAAGCTAGGGTTTATTCTCTTCCTTAGGGCACAGTGGCATCTAGTGGTTTAACAGCAAGTGGTTTCAGTAGCTAAATTTAAAAAATAAGACTGTGTCCATAATTTCATTTAAAAAAATGATATTTACACATCTGTTCATATAACAGTGAAATTTTCAAAACACTTAAGACTTGATATCAAGAAAGATTTTTCAGTGAGAAGTACATACATAAATTTCTTTCTGAATAGACCCTGAGGAACTTGATATTTAAATGTAATGTAAAATAGATACTTACATATACTGGGCACTCTGCCCCACACTATATTTATACTTTWTACTGTATGCAGACACTTAGAAAGCAAAAGACATGGCTCTTGCAATTGCACATTTCCTGTGAATATACTTATATTGTATTTAAATGCTTTCTTCACTAGAGGTCTAGATAGATGCTGCAGGAAAGGGGAGGAATTTGAGCACTCACACTTCTCCATAACTTCAGTTCAACTCGATTAAAAATCATGCATTTCTCAGTGCCTAGAATGGGAATATAAGAGCCATCCAAAACAAGAGGTCTGTTAATGCTGGCAAGCCAGGCAACTGAAGCATTTCTGTAGCTGCATATTTAAGAAAGATGGCACTTCCTAGTATAGATTAACAAATTGAAGCCATTGTGGTAAATGGTTAAAATTCAACATACCAAATCTCTTCATGCAGGTAACTCACTGAGAWGGAATTATACTCTGAAGTTATCGCTCTCATCTAATAAAAGAATGAAATATATCTTTCTACAGCTATTTTTAATACAAAATTCTAACTGAAAAAAAAATCAGTTTGATTTTGAAGTCAGTAACTGGTCTTTAAAATGAACATTTTTGGGAAATTACAATTCCCCAAAGCAATGCTGGTGCTTCTATGGCTGATGGAAGCGACACTCTGGGATTCATCAGCTTCAGCCTCCATTTGCTTTCTTGTATTTTTGTTTCTACACATTATGTTAGTAGGYAAGGGGGGAAGAAAAGCCTTCACTATCATGGGGAAAAAAAATAATACAACAAATCACCAATTTGGAGCTCATCCTTGGAGAGCTCTATGATGATTTTGGCTRCTACCTTAAAAATTTGGCTGCTGCTTTTAGTTGCATATTATGTATTAAAAAAAATCCACAGAAGTGAATTCACAGAGGAAGCAGCTGATAGTGACTTCAATACTATAGATTCTAATCCAGTTCTCTAGGCAAAACAGAAGCTGGAGAAAGAAGTACTGTTACACAGTTGAAGAAAAAGTTATTGTTCTTCAAACTCTCTCTGTTATACAAAGCTACACACATTTTGAATTCAAACATGGTTGTTTGATGGTAAACATCTCCCTCACAGCAGGTATTGCTGAAACAGCGCATCAAGTTATACACAGTTGTAAAGTCTCATCCTTGAGACAACAACAGTCTAGTGCCCTGTCATTTAGGTGGAGGTTCTTTCTGTAKCTTCTGTGAAATTTCTGATTTCCCATTCTTTTTTTGGGTGAACAGGGAGCCTTTTTACATTTGCCAGTAGAACAAAGGAAACTTGGCCCTGCACACAGYTGAAAAATGCTCACAAATGATGACTTTTTAAAATCTATGTATTTGTATTACAATAACCATCAGGGAATGGTCATAATAATAATAGAGATCAAAATCTCTTTATGAGATCACCTAACAGAAAGCAACTAGTCCAAAACACCTTTATCCGTCTACCCTCAAATGGGACATACAACTAATCCAAAACATCTTCATCTGTCTACCCTCAAATGGGACATACATCTCTAGACATATTTGGAATGGATTTTAATCTAGTTGCTGTAATCGGTGAAGACAAAAGAGTGTAATATGAGTAATAGCTAAAGAAGCCACATCCCCATTTGGGCAATTAAGTCATGGTAATGCTAGTTCTACCATAGCTTGTATGCTGCAGCTAACTTAGACATATAAGAGCTGGCAAAAAAAGCCTTACTAAAACTGCATGTTTAGCCAAACTGCTGATATTTGCTAAAATAAGCCATACTCACCTAATTCTACTTTCTGTATCCTCTGGACATGTCCATTGCTTGAGATATATTATACCTTCTACCTACCTACTATCCAGTTCCCTTCCCYTAAAGAAGGGAAATGATTTCAAACAGGGAAACTACTCAAGGTAGTAGAGTTTTTCTAGAGTTTTCTAGAGTACTTTGTTGGTTCTTAAACTTCACATTGAACGAGGCACCAAAAACATCCAGCTGATGAATAAGAGGAAGCTGATACACAGCTGTGACTAAACCACTTGAACTTTTTTTTTTTTTTTTTTAAATGCCCCTCCAAGAGCAGCAAGGAATTACTGTGCTCTAAAACCTGCACTCTTGTTTTTCAGATGTAAGACTGAAACAAAGAGAAAACAAACTGCTTTGGTGCATGAGATCCCCAACCTGACAGAAGAAATAGCTCATGTAAGAAGAGACCCTAYACTTCAATCATTATCAAAGCATAATTAAATTTACACCTCACCTGAAGTTCAAAACGGATGGTAGGAAGAACTTCTATGTGGTATAACATATGCTAGAAATGTGTTAAGATCCCTTTGGTTGGAAACTAACTCTCAGAGYAGATCTTTCCCTAGTTGTTGTTTATTGTATGGCTGAATACAATAGCCAGAAAATCATGTATTTCAGGAAATCATATTTWAAAAAAAAGCACAGAAAGGGAGAAAAAGTTGTTTAAAGACCATCAGCACCTGTATACAAAGAATCTACTAAGATTTTTGAAGAAATAAGAGGTATGTGCTTATGAGCAAAGACAAGAATTTCCACAGCTCAGTCTATGTAAACTACAGACCAGTTGGCTACCCATCTTATTTGAAACACAGTCTCTCATATTTTTCCTCAGCAGTAAACAATATTTCCAAAAAATGCCAGTATTATAGAGTAAAATTAAAATCACAGAAGACAAAGTAGTAGTTATAATTTCCTGAGGAGAGATGTGAAAATGCACTCCATAAACTCTATTATGAGTCAGAATTTTTATTAACAAGATTAATAATTAATCTCCAGGTATCACACTAATCTAGTTCATTAATCTGAAAACAATACTGGTTATGCATACAGCCAACTCTATTCTGAAATATTAAGCCATACTCGGGGCCTTCAGACACACACAAAAAAAGCACACATATTAAAAAAAAACACACACACAAATCTCAAATCTTAGACTTGATATTAGAAAGGGCGACACAAACCCTCTTTTCTCAGTCTCTTGGCTTCCTGTTTTTCCTGCTGCCTTTTAGATGAAGAGTGTAGCCAAATACCATCGAACCCTTCTCATACCTGAATACACCCACTAGATAAAACTAGCACAGTCATTCTTAGTTACAAAAATAAAACTAAGATTTCTAATAAAACATTCAGTATGAGTTAAAATCTTGCCCATTGGTTTAGGCAAAATACCTTCTGTCAAGACTTTCTCAGTCATTCCCCGACCTGGAAACTTCAAGCTGGATACAAGATCCCTCTGCTACAAGTTGGTTTAGGAAGTGCTGCCAGACATTTTGAAATTCTGCTTAAAGCAGAAATAGTATTTGACATTTTCTGTCCACATGAGCTMATAGCGTCGGTGACATCTGGTGATTCTGTGTGTAATCTACAGGGCTTTTCCTACAGCACCTGATTGTCCTTTTACTGCAGAGAAGAAATAAAATTATTAGTGTTGCATAAAGTCARCTCAGTCTTTGAAGGTACACAAATTTGTTTGAATTAACATGTGAGAATTGGAAATAAAGTACAATCTTGCTTTTGAATATGAAATGGAGATTTTTCATAATGGAGAAATGACATTTTTCACCTTTCAGAAATTCGGTTTCAGCTAAAGCGACACAAGTCTGGATTGTTCTCTGCTGARGATTTCAAAAGGAACTTCAAATACTAGCTGCATCTCTTGGCTATAAAGACAAAATACAGAAGTTACAATTGCACAAGCTTAGTTTTAACAACTATTAAGTTACGTTTTYGAGGCTGCTGGACCAGAACTCTAACCCGATAGGCAAGGAAGCCATATTACTGTTCTTACCTTGATATATTTTTGCAAACCAGCSTTGGTGTAGAATGATTTTTTCCATGACAGCAGGAACAGGAGTTTGGTTCAGATCATTGGTCATTTTTTCCTCTATCAATTCTGAGCTCCTTTKCTTCAGTACTTGCAAAAAGCCTATCGTACTGTGGGCACTACTGAAAAATAATTCTAAATCCATCACTCTCATGTATCCTGAACCAAACAGAATGCTAAAATAGGATTAGGGGTCACCTAAGAGTGCTTTTTCCCTTTGATTTAGCATCTCCTTCACACTAAACTGCACCAGGTTATCTTGAGAAAAATAGGTATTTTTGCATGGGGCAAAGGCCRAGGAAGATCAATCTTTTATGTCTGAGAGCCCATTTAAGAGTTTGATTTTTACTGCTACTGAAGCAGTGGTTCCTCCCTGGCTGACTTCTGCCATGCAGCACCCAGACCTTTAGTGCTTTTGCACTGAGCAACAATAACATATTAATTTATGAGGCTACAGGCAGAGAAGGTGGCATAAATGACTCACAATTAGACTAGGTCAAAACCTACCCGTTATTAACACTGCAAATCCAGTTTCTGCGAAATCAGAGTAATAGAGGCAAAATACATTTATGTCCACTACTGTGTTTGAAAAGCGGCTATTATTTTCAATCAGTAACTAGAACTAGTTAACCAGTAACTAGAACAAYTCTTATCAAGAAATGGAACTTCTCTGTGGGCCGCAAAAAGTTTTCATCTATTGCATTGCTAGAAATTGCAGTATACCCTTGAGAAAGATACCATTGCAGACTTGGGAAGCGGCCCGCTGCGAGCTCTCATGGATACTTAGAAGAAAACGTTGCTGCTGACATCTTGTGGAAATGCAGAACATAACACATGAAAGATTAATTCTGTGTTCAGAGTGAATCTGAATGCACAGACAATAAAAACCTAAAATTCTGAACATTGAATTCTGGATAGAAGGAGAATTCAGCAAGGTGGTTAGCTGTCCTCAGATAGAAGTACAGCCTGCTAGAAAGCTATTGAAAGTTTCATCTATCATAAAGCACAGGTATGTTCACTACTTTAATTAAGAAATAAAATTGTTCCATTAAATTGGAAAGAGATGAATGTGGAAGAGAAGCGACTGTTACTGGTGATGAAACAGGAAATTATGTAGAAGAGAAATATAAAGAGAACCAGAAAAAAAAAAGACACATATTAGACTCTGACCTTCTTTCCTTTTAGTCTTCTAGATAAAATATGGAAGCTTATTGTACTAAAGAAGAATATGTGAGATAAAGATTTGATGTGATTTTTTTCATTATTGGCTTCCTGCACTGTCTTAAAATATTGCCCAAAGAACCATTAGGAGAATGAGGACTTGTTTATTTTTGAGAATGAACGGAATATTCAACTGTATAGAAAGTTATCTAGTGCTAAAATGCAGTGATGAATCTCAGTCATCAGAAAAGAGGAAATTGCAATCAGCCTGCAATACTGGGCRCATTCCAGACTGATATATCCTCAACATAATCATTCGACTTTAGTTTTATGCCTTATGTAGCATCTTCATTATCACCAGTTTTCAAGAGTGTGCATTATATTTTCTGCTGAGCATATACGCTTCTGTCCTATTCTATACCTAATTGCTTTATGGGCCAGTATACTTGGCTGCGCGTGTATGCATGCACACACATAAATCTATTAAAACTCTTCTTCTGATGAGCACTTTATTGATTTTTGCCTTTACTTGAAATTGCTTTAAAGGCTGAGGAGTGCTCTGTATTGTACAGGAGCACTTTGCAATGATGGTCTCGATAATGGGTCAGGCCTCAGCAGCTACACATTACTGGGTACAGTACGTACTCGATTATGTACCACCAGTACAGACTTCAACTATAAGGAAATACAGTTGCAATGCAGTGGCAAGCTGATGTTGTGACTTCGATTATCGGTTCTTCATCATGCAAACATCCACATGTCATAGCAATACATGGCTCTAAAATACAGCATAATACTTTCAACCCATGAGAAATGAATAGCAGAGTAATGGTGATGCTTATGATTTAAACAAAGCTATAACAGTGTGCATGTTGCCTGAAGSATAGTCTCGTACTGTGCATTTGTGTTGTGTAGTTTTAAGATKATCAACTTTCAGGAAGGAGAGAATAGCAGACTATAGGAAGATAGGCCTTAAACAGGCAAGACTAGGCAATAAGCCTGTGCAATTATCACCAGAAAGGATAAATTTAATAAATAATCCACTGTGCTGCATGTAGTCAAGCTATGGCACTTTAAAACTCTGTTGAAGACATTGCCTGGCATACTTGTAGAAATACATCTTGAACTGTAAGTTATTTTTTTCTATATCTTAACCAATCAATCTTATTGTTCAGTGACTGATCTTAGTTTTCTAAAGTAACTTCTAGAATTCATCACAGAGATTAGCATTTTTACTTTGACAATATAAYAGCTACAAAGGGAATAAAAGCTGCACATCAATTAAAAGCATTTTATCCAAAAGGTATTACCTTATGTGTTTGAAGTATTTGAAGAGAAAGGTGGGTCATAAGCATTTGCAGAATGGCAGTTTTACTATGTTATAGGAGTGCCCTCTACATGTCTGTATCCCCAGCAAAGTGAGAGTTACACCTGGGTTATTTATTTTTCTATATTAAAAAAGTGTCAGTAGATGGCGCGCAAGAATACATAAAGCAAGAGGGGTTTTGTAGCACCAATGAACTTGGTGCTGGGACACAAGGCTTGGGCCAGACCCCTCTTAATGATCCCCCYCAAGCCCTCCCGCAGCACAAGTCTCCCTGCAGCCAAACCTAACAAACTGCACCTATTGTTTGGGTTGGATTTTCATCTCCGTTACAAACACACAGTGACACCCTTGACCTCGGAGGATTTACTCAGGCTGTCCCCTCAAGGAGTGTGGGAGATCAGGACCACAGGGGTTGTTGAAAGAGGCATACTTAGCAACACCAACATTTCCTTCCAGTGCAAATCAGAGTCCTCTTGCAAGCACAGACATAAATGGATACGAACTTCTCTTCTGATATATGCAGCTTTTCTAATTTTGTGCAAGTTATATCCTGGTCTCTCATTCATTTTTTAGGAAAGCTTAAAAGCAAAGGAAAGAATGACCAACTGACCAACCCTGCAGGAGTTGGGTCCCTCRGGTCTAAATATCTGGAGGCCACGTACAATTATTAGTTGACTTCACTTTCAGACAGACCTGTTTCTTTAGTAACCAAGAAAGCATTTCAAAGATGTCTAAAAATTAGGAACAYTGTGATACCTGTCTTGATCATTAGAGTTTAAAAGCATCTTTTCAATAAAACAGGCAGGGGAAAAAAAATACAGCTGAAGAATAAAGTTCCATATGTTACAAACCAAACTTCAGTATCAGAGCAGCTTTACAGATCTCAAAGCAAGCCCATTAGCTTTATATGCAAACCAGTCACAGATGTTATACATCAGCTATTACAACCAAATATACAATAAGATTCTTACCTCAAAGCAATCTCAACAGCTTTGTTGACTTTCCTTTTATTGGTAGCATGCTTTCTGCCCGTGATACAACAAAAACACTTGCTGTCACAATCTGGTGCAGCAGTAAGGGCTCATTTTCATCACTGTAAAACCCTACAAGCATTTTCCTCCACTTGATCTGAAGAAAAATGAATTATGTCGTTTAGCTTTGACAGAAAAAGTGTTTATTGATGACTGGGAGACGTGCTGAGAGGTGTCCTTCCTTCCAGAGCTTGTCAGGTTTTCTTTGCATAGCCACATGTGCAACCATATCACAGTGCTTGAGTATGAAGCCATGAATACCACTAATGCACATAGCAGTGAGGCTGAAGTCACCAACCAGAAAAACTATTTCCTATCTGACATATCCTATCTATCCTAGAGATAGATATTTTTGTGCTTTCCATTTAACCACAAAGAAGTTAAAGTCTTCTGACTGGAAAATAATCTGCTTGAAAGCAATTAAAGTCTTTAATAAGGCTCCTCAGCTGGCTGAAAAATGTTTTCTGTTTGAAATTTCATCTTAGGTTTTTTCCAACCTGTTCACATTAAAGCAAACATATCTAAAGAAGTGATGCCAGTGGTGAGCAGAGAGCTTTGCAGTGAATTCCCTATCATCATGAAAGGAGAAGTTGGTACTCAGCACAGGCATATACTTTCTTCAATATGTATCATCCAAAGCAACACGATCGGGAGCAGATTTTTTTCCTGCAGGAATAATTTGTGCACTAATGAGATGGATGCATATGAAACCTGTGACGTCAATGTTTTCTGCTAAAGCAAGCCACAAGATCTTCTGTAGGAACTTCTACAGAAGTTAGAAGTCTTTAACTCAGCTAAAGGTTTTCAAAGGTCTTTTGCCCCTTACTACCACCCTTACTCTAATAAATAAATAAATAAATAAATAAATAAATAAATAAATAAAAGTTCAATTATTTAATTATCCTTGCTTCAAGGCCTACTTTGAGTCAACTTGGTGGTTTTTTCGGGCTTACAGCCAACTCCACGCATTCTCCTCTTGTCTTGAGGAAGTTTCCCATTGTGTCACTGAAGCAGTCTGTTCTCTGCTCATTTCCTAGTCTTCAAGGCCATGCGTCCTACTGCAGGTTCTTTCTGAGGAAAGCTCATTCCTTTCTTGGCCATTATAGCTTTCCAGGTTCTTCCCTTCTCCAGATATATTCATAGAAAAGATATACTTTCCTCCCTGCAGAACAGTCTACCTGATGCRGTGCACAAAGTGAGGACATACTACAGTAGGAGCACAGGATGAATACTGTATCACCCAAGGTCAAAACTAAGTCATAAATGAATGCCAACTTTGTACAGCATCCCATTTAGTTAGGATTAAACACCTGAATAAGCAGTCCCTCCCAGGATGAACTTTGTGGTAAAGAACAACAACAACAACAAAACACCATGCAAATGTTTGTGGTGGTTTGATATTTATAACACCATCCAAAGATCTGATCACTGTCTGTCCCATTTTTCCCCTCAAAAAATGAGCTGTATCTTAGTAGCTTGGAACAGACGCACACACACAAAATACAAACTCATACAAAACTATGCTGAGAATGAACAGAAAGCAGGACTTAGACTACTGAAGCCAACTTCTGCCCATTTCCACAAAAGTTAATATTAATGATAAAAAAATGCTTCATAACATTTGAAAATTAGGTATATAATGTGATGTGAAAGGGATGAATACCAGTGTGTTTGCACTGTCTGAAAAGATTACGAATGATGCTACTATTATTTGGTCTTCCCAAATCACAGTTTGCCTCAGAAAATGCTGAAACAAAGTAATATTGTTCTAGCTCATTAATTTCTATCCTCTGCTGCAGAATAATGCCTTGTGTGTGCTCTATTTGTTCCAGTCTATGCTACTTAAAAGTTTTGTAGCAGTCTGAAAAGCAGCATTCCTAGCTATTAAGGTTAAGCTTCAATAACTCAAAGACTGAGAGAAGCCAGAAGAAGATATGCAGTACTGCAAGAAAAACAATTAGAAAAAAAAGGAGAAAGAAGAATTAGGCCAGTGATTTCCAAACTCTCAGCCCATTTGCAGTTCATAATGAGATGGTACAAAATATTTAGCTCATACCTAAATCCATATCAGTCTTCTAATACCATCAGGTAAGAGACCTTTTTTGCATGAACCCCAACCCCACAAACTCTTCTCTTTGCTCAAGAACCCCAATTCAAAGTGTTTTTTGGTTACTTTAAATAGTAGCAGCTATGTTAACTGATAAGGAGGATAGAATGAGGAATAAATATCCAATGAAGTCAGGAATTTCACTGGAGGAAAGAGGAGAACATGGTATATCTAAACATCATCTTTTTGCCCGAAGGCCGACTCTGATTGACTTTAGAACTAAAGACAGCAAAATCTCGTCAACTCAATAATTCTTACAGAAATTGTGCCCTCGGACAACATCACTACCCACTGCTCATATCTTCATTAGGATAGAAAGAGAAAGGGTGGTGCTCTAGGTGACCCTGCTTGTGCACAGAGGGTTGGACTAKATGATCTCCAAAGGTCCCTTCCAACCTTAATCATTCTGTGATATCTTGCTTTACCTAGGAGATTACAGCTTTACCTAGGATGGCAGAAGTCTTAGAAGGACTAAGATACACTACCACTAAACTGATKCAATCCATAGTCACGTTAAAAGCCTCAACCTGGTTTGACAGGAATTCCTAAATCCCTGGTTTACACCAAGGATTAAACTAGCTTTTTTGAAAACATAGCTGGATTGTATAGTGATATCAAGGAAAAATAAAATTCTGGGAGAGACATGTCTGATGTAAGACAAAAAAACATATTTACTGCTGTATTGAAATTCTCTTTTGTTGCTGCTGAACACCAAAATAATGAGTATTTGAACATAGCGAGTGCAGTGGCTTACTCCTTAAAAGCAGATTTTCTGATGAACAACAAAAAAAATCACCTCTTCTAAACTGCCTAAAGAAAAGATAAAAATTGCAAAATGATGAAGGTCGAAGACAGCAAGCCATTTTACCATTAAAGTTTCACAATAAATAAAACAACGTTTGCAGTATCATATTTTCTCCAGTTTATGCAGTGAACATTACAGAATTGAAACACAGAGCATGGTGTTAGATAGGGCTGTTCTCATTTTTTTTTATTACTCTGACAGCATTGTCTTCTGTAGACAACTAAAGCTACTAAACACTTTATTTCTGGTCTATATTTACACTCAGCCATGATGCCTTTGCAGTGGAAGTAGCAGTAAGGACTAAGTAGACTACCATGGGGAGTTAAAGCCATATTATTTGTGACTGTGCCTTAAAACATAAGGTCTGTTTTTCTGTTCTCACACAAAATTGCATCTTCAAAGCATAAAAGTGTAACATCCATTGTCAACTGCAGACTGACCAAAACACCAAAAAGTTAATAACAATTTCCAATCTTTTTTTAATGTACATACAACTACATTAAAATAAGCTAATATGTCATGGATACTAAAACATTAGTAGGAGGTATTAGCAATCTTATTTAAATATGATAAAGAGACAATTCAACAGAGGAGTGAGCAAGGTAATCCCCTGTCCTACCTATAATTTCCAACACTGAAYTGACATTTCAACTAAATATTCAAGTGAGCAAAATTGTCATTGCATTCTGTCACTGCAGTATGACCCTGACCATATAATACCTAATGACCATAACCTTATTCCTCACTTGTGTTTGAAGTGTCAGAAACATACCTTGTGAGTTTTCAGAGCTCATACATTTATGCTAGTGAAAATAGAAGCTTTTTAATATTCTAGACAAATTCTACTGTACAGAGATGCAGAGTAGATCTGTCTTTCAAATTTAGCTTTCATGAACATCTCTAACTACACCTAAACACCTACAAGATAATTAGGAGTAATAATCAAAACAAACAAACAAACCCCCACCTTTTCATCAAAGGCTTGATGAGCAAGAAGGTGAAAGTGTGTAAACTACTTTCATGCCTCTGAATTCAGTGTTCCCTAGGTGCCTGTGCTAGACTTCAAAGCATGCTCTCTGTATGCACCTGCTGCATAAAGGTAGAGACACTCATTTTGCTTTAGACTTTTTATTTGATTATTTTTCTCTTAATGTTGTGCAAAAATCTGATTCAGACTATGTGCCATCTGCTTACAAAAACCCCTCTTTTCTCCCCCCCAAAATAACACCGCCATCCCATCACTGGAAGGGATTTCTGCCATGCATATCACAGAAAAGATGAATTTAATTCTAGATCCTCATACCATGAGTACATGAGACAAGGTCTCGATTTTGCAGCCAAATACAAAGAACAAGCCTTTATTTTGGTACTGCCCGGTATGTTTCCCCAGGGCCTACATGTGGGATAATAGTGGAATTTCCCAGCAGGTTCTCCCTTTTCTAACATATCCTGTAAAACCTCCTCTAGCACTTCTAGCTAGCAGGAAAAATGCCCTCCAGAACTAACCTTGGTCCTGCTCTGGGGCTTGGGCAATTGCAGAGCCACAGCCCACTGGCTGCAGACCAAGCTGGCAAAACCACTCTAAATCTCAGTATAATCTGCTTCACTTTTCTTTCTTCTGTCCTCTCACAGCTAGTGTAATCCCGCACTCTTCTCTTGTCAGAATAATTTAAGAATGTATAACCCATCAAAAACAAAGTTACAATAGCACGGCTCTAATTGAACGTGAAGTATTTTGATAGCTGTCCAAATGCTGTTTATGGGAGGCTGGAGTTTTTCAGCTTTGGGGGGAATAGTTCTCACTCATGTAAAAGCTGGTCTGCAAGGCAGGTCAGGCAAGCATTCAACTCAGAGACGAGCTAGAAAGGATTTTTCCTACTGAGATCTCTCTTCATCCCCATAGAAGTCAAGGGAGTCAGAGAGAGATTTTTCAAAGTATTTCTCTCCTTCAAAGAACTAAGATCTTACCTTGCAAAAATTATTTGTCGTGGGCTCAATTTGTTCATATCACAATGATATAATTATACTGCATAACATTTCTTATTACCATATCACTAAAAGCATATTTTTAAGATAAACTGTCATTGGTCACTTAACTGTAGGGGACTCTSTGAAATAATTTAACAGAGAATTAAGAAAACTTAGTCCTTTAATGTCTACCTCTCTAAATTTACTTCCTTSAATTCTAGCAGTGGATACAATGTAGTCTTAGAGGCTCTGAACCTAGGGAATATTAGTTAAAATTTTATGTAGCGATTTAACACGAACACTGCAGCAYTTGCACCATGAATCATTTTGTTACTTCTGTGTATGAACTAGCCATTTCTTTATGACTTCACTTTTCCATAAAAATATAGCATAACTCTCACATTTTAAAATTCCTATTATAAAAACACCAATACATTTGGAGAAAAGGAATTATTACAAAATGAACTGCATTTCTATATTAATTACAGCTTCAAAATATTACAATGTTGTGCCTGGCAAAGGCCAGTTAATTCACTGTGATTCATGCTGCCATATTATTCATATTCAAAAGAACAACCAATTGTAAAAATATTCATGAATCCTGAACAAGTAATGAGTTTTGGCATCATCTGCTCTGCATTTTTTGGTTAATGGTAATTTTCTTTTCTCYTCATTAAATAAATTCTTATAAATAATAAATAGCTTACCAGGGAATAACCTTACTATATTCTCCAACACATCACACAGAATGGTTTTGCTGTGGGAACAAATATTTTCATTTGATTATCTTTTCAACTTTTTTCTGCAGGTGTTTGCAGATATCAAATTCATTCCAGGAAAACAAGATTTGTTTGCAACTCAACAGCAAAACAAGGTTCTTATGAAAAGGACAAGCAAACAAGCATCCTCCGACAGGACCTCAGTGAACTAGATTATGTTTGYATCTCAGTTCTCTAACATTAGTCTCTGCATTTGCGTTAGAAAGGATAACCCTTGGCTGGAAAACACTCTTTGAATCAGCTACACCACAATGACTTTCCCAGGGGAGATTTATTCACACAGTGCTACTGACTGAACATGGAAGGATGAATAAACCATAATAATATACATACATATACACACACACACACGCAGGTAAAACTCTTCTTCAATCAATATCCCTCAATCATGATCAAAAAATTACAGTATCATACAAGTTTGCAAACACTCTCCCAACCCAAATATGTTGGAGYCATGTGTCTTCCCAGCCAGAAGAAGGTGACACCAATAAAGTGACACTAACCTTTGTCCTATCAACCAGATTTGAAAACTAATCCCTTACAGWTTTTTAGGGAAAACTTCTAAAGGCCTCTAGAACTGAGATGCAACATCCTAGTCTGCATCTCTCAGTTTGTATTCTAGGAATAGTTGGTCAGCATTGCTACCTGTGCTGTGAGTGCACAAGGTRCACATCTTGTCCAAGTACAGCAGAATTACTCTCTCACTAGGCTAGACCGAGTACAAGTTGCAAAGAAAGCTATTTTGGAAAAAAAAAAGTCTGCTTTTCTTTCATTTTCTAGCATAGGAGAAAAAATCTGTAATTGCTTCAGTATTTATCAAAGCAAGTTACATCAGCCAAAGATCCCATCATGCAAAGAGGATGGGTTTACATGTTATAAAAGTAAGTACCTCTTTGTCTTTTTTGCTTGTAACTATGAGTTCTCTAAAGCAGCACAATTATTCTCTAATTGCTAGCTATTACAGTACTATAGGCTGAAGAGAGAATTAAAGCTTTTATATTTCATTTGAGCTGGTCTGGCACTACAGTGATAGAATCCTTAATATCAAAGCTGCATGGGCTACAGCTGGGCCAATGTTTCCCTAGAATAGCAGACTAGATTTCACAGACTGCAAAGTAACATCTGCTATTCCAGCTACAGCTGCATGCCAAAACCTTTTACAAAGAGGCTTGTCTTACCAGATGCAGCTTTTATCATTAAAGGCCCTTGTATTGACTTTTTGTATTGTTAGTTTTTGATGGATTTCCTAGCAATAAGCTCCATTCTTTCCCCCAACATCCCCCTCCCCACCACAAAAGCAAAACAAAAAAAAAAACCCCACACACATCTACTCTGACAGGAAAAGGCAATATTTACAAAAAYACCTTAGGCCAACACTCAGACAAGCAGCAGGTGCAAGTTCCACAGCAAAGCCTGACAGAAATTACAAATCCGAATGTTCCTGCTGTGTGTTACTTTCATGTTTGTTTTCTGTGTACTATACAGTAGTTTCATGTTTAACTTCAGCATATACTGAGATGTTTCCTTGGCTTGGAGCCTTGGCTTTGGGATTGTTCCTGAAAATCTGTTAGCTTAATACCAACAGTAGTCCCTGAGAACAGTTCTGTACATGCAGGATGAATCCATACTAAGAAAGTGCTTCTCCTGTGAAAGATTACCTGAAGTCTCTTAAAAAAATAATAAAAAGACAGAGCCACCAGCGAGTTCTTCACTTTGCTTACACAATTAGACCAGTATCAGATGTCCAACAGGTCCTCAGCTGCATCTACAAATCCTTTCCCCTAAATCCAGATAAACTCCCAAAAAGATACCAAAGCAACTAGCACAACAAGATGGGTGCTCCTGAGGAAGATATAGAAGTAATTAATGGCAATTTATGCACTAATAGCAACATTATAACAAATTAAAAATGAGAGAAAGAATGAGAGATTCAATACCTTAGATAATTGCTGATTATTCTCACCCTCATGAGAAATTTCTACAGATAATATGCATGCTGAGGTAACAACACAAAGACTCGTATTTAATAGTTATCTACTTCCTAATACCAGATTAATATTATTTTTAATTTCTATGTCACTTAAAGAACTTGAATCTCAAATGAAGTAGAAATTGGACAAGAAAGGCAAGAACTTTGACAGTCAGCTACATAGATGGGCTGGAAGATAACTTCAATCCAAATGACTGGCTATTCAAGTCACTTCCTCAAGATAAGTAGCACTCTTTTTCTTAAATTAGCTTTGGGAAGGACATCAGAGCCCTCATGCTAATTTGGCACAGTTCTGTGGATAAAATATCTCAAGTTTGTGGAGGGGGAAAAAAAAAAAGTGACTCTCTTTGAACTACATTTTTTTCGAGTTAATAAATTAATATCTCACACAAAATTATTCAGCTTCACTGCTCCAGTTTAGCAAACTGCAAAGCACTGTTTCCAATCCAGCTGAAAATCCTGCAGAGAAGTTATCCTTGGAGCTAATGTTTTTTCACTCCTCCAAGTTTATGCCACCATGCTGCACTGCTAATGTATATTGCATTCCTTTAAAGAGGGAAATCCATACAACAACCACTGCCTACAATTTCAAGAAGGAAGAGCTCTTTAAATCACAAGGGGAGGTAGCAGTACCTCCCAGAAGCTCAGCGAACTCTCCCTCCCTCGTGAGTCACTCAGAATCTGGTTTAGCACTGAAGTTATAGACAAGGAGACAAAACCCATGGAGAGGATACAGTGCTGCACCAACGAGTTTTCAATTCAGGGCCTTAAAATTTTGAAAAGCATCAAAGAAAACCTTCCCACAATCTGGCTGAAATAAAATTTTTAGAAGAGCCAAGACACAAGTCAGAGCTGGCAAATAAACTAGGCAAACCAGAAAATGGAGTATTAGCATTAAAAAAAAAAAATAAAACCCAGTAAAACCAAAAAGACAAAAATACTTTCTTACTTGGAAAAAAAATACATATAATATTTCTCTCTTTTTAAGTGGTTGCACTGTAAGTATCTTACTGCTGTAACTCTTTCTCAGCACTGCTTTCAGCTGGGCCATGACCCTAGACTGACATTGGTTAAATGGAGAAAGCTGGTGGAGAAAGGAAAAGGTGAGTGTGGTGTGGTCTCTCTCCCTGCACTGCAGGATTCACCCTTTGCTGCTGGTCCCTGGTCTCAAAGCTCAGCTGACAAAGGGGGTTGGTTAGCTCAAGTGAAGGGCTGTGCTTTAAACACAGAATTTCTAGGTTCAGCTTTCACATCTGCTAAGCTGATTAGTTGTAGCTTTTTTACATAAATATGTAGAGAGAATGGTAAATGTTTTCTAGGTGTTGAATGGCTTTGCAGGACAAAGGAGACTTTCATGCTACATATTTGCATGCTTGTGGTTTTCCTTTTACTCATTAACATAGGAAAATTCTTAATTCAGGCAACAATCTTCAGAATTTATGTTCATATGTTTCTTAGGTCTTCTGTCTTGCTTTAATATATCGCTATTTAAAAAATGCTTGCCTTTAAGAATACGTGAAAGTATGTTCATGAAACCAGGTTAAAGTACAGTTTAATATTCCTTCCTTAATATTTCCTTCCGGAAACTTCTGCAATGGATGCTCTTATTTTTTCTAACAGATCACATATATGTATGTATATATTACATATATGTGTATATCTCATCTATTTTCTTTCCTTTCCTTTCTCAAAATGATCTTATTTAGTCAGCAAGCAATCTGAGAAGTGGAGCCAGTGAGAGCTGGAGAATGGCAGAGGGATAATTATCAGGTGATTGATAGAAGGCTTTTTTCCTTTTTTTTTTTTTTTATATATAAATGAAGATTTTCTTGAAGAGCTCCTTATAACACTCTCTTAAAGAGAGATATTTACTATCTTTTTCAGTAGTGCATGGTAGGCAAGGGATTAAAAAAAAAACATTTTGTGTCAGACATACCAAGTAATCTTTCATTCCATAAATGGTCTTGATGATACTGATCCAAGACAAAATAATTGGGAGACACTTCTTTCACTTGAATGGGCACTGAATCAGATCTCCAGTGTATCTTTTATCTCTAATTACTGTCATCTTGAAGAAGAAGATAGGCAAATGTGCAAGATCTCCAATTATAAAGTGTTCTTCCTGCTTGTAAACCTGCCTTTTAATGTTTGACACCATTTATAATAAGTAAGATCATTTATAAGAAGTACAATTTGCTGAGCGGTGAGGATGTGAAGTGATGTTTGCTTGTGGAAATCTTGTAGAGACCCCAGTTAGATACCATGGCAAAGTCAGACATCTGGTACAAGAATGATGAAAGGCTAGTGGCTTACTTTGCCAGTGCTGGAAAAGTCGCTTCCTCTTCTTCCCATACATGCTTGAAGCCCAACGTCACATTAACTCAGACGGAAACTGGGATGAAAAAGCAGAACATGACTGAAAACCAGATGCTGATGGATAAAAAGGGTTGCAAATGAACAACTGGTAACTTATATGCCAGAAGTTTAGCATAAGCGTTCCCAAGTATGCATAAGCGTATCAGAGGGAACTCTACAATGCTGTTTAGCCTTTATGTCTGTTTTTAACTATTATCCTTTGTTCGATGTCACAGCAAGGTCATTGATGAGGTTACAAGTGATTAGAGTTGCATCTGCATTAACAAAAATATCCTGTTCTCAGAGTAGCAGATGTTGCTTTTTGAAGAGATTTCTTTATTACTGATTTATTTAGGTTGCCCATTGAAGTGGTTTATTTGTTTATTAAAACGTACTCAGACAGGAAATATTTTAAGCTAAGTCTATGCCCTATCTCAAAGCACAGTATCTCAGACAGCCATAACAATAAATGCTGATTTTTAACTCGACAATATAAGCATCTTATACTCAAACATAACATAAATCAGTACATAAAGTTCTAAAATATGTCATAAGATCTAACAGTTTGCTGACATGATTACTTCCACTTTTGTGCTGTAGTTAATTTCTAGAAAAAGCAAACACGTATGGGAAAAATGCCATTAAACACTGATGAACTTTTGAAGCCACTGTCAAATTTGGTCATGCCTCTACTCTCAAACTAAATGAGTAATTCCATGGAAATGGATCAAATCACATCAATGTAATTCCACTACAAGTAAGAGCAGACTCGTGCTCTGTACAGCTGTAGCTCAACTTCTCTTTTAATGATAGGCCCAAAGTATATATGGAATAAGCGGGTCTTTAAGACTGTTTCCAACTGGAGAGGATATATGCAGCTGAAGTTCAAATTGCTTCTGGATCTTCTGCTGTGAGCTCACATGTCAGCTCTATCTCAATGGAGAGCTTGGCGTGAGGGTGTAGAGCAATGATAACTTGGGCATGAGTGGATGTCACGGGCTCTTAAGCCTCAGCTCTCCCTGCCACGTCTGTCCTGTAGCACGACACTCGAGTCCTGGCTTCACAGATCTATTCTAAATATGCAAACGTTACAGAAGTTCCCTGCAGCACTTAAAAGTGTCTAGCATAATTTATTGTTTTAAGAAGCAAATGCACTTGCTTCTGGGCATATATAATGACTTCCTTGGGTTGCTCCTCACATCTGGTATGATCTTAATAAAGATCATGCAGTACACTGCGTTGTTTTAAATATAGAGTCTGCCATGCATCTTCTGGTAACAAGCTATTAACTTTGAAATAATAACACCAACTACAGCAAGAATGCTAGCAATTAATGTAAAATGCTCATGTCAGCAATTTAAATATAGGTTTTAAAAGTAACTGAGTCTCAAGGCCAGATGTGGATTCCAAGACAATCAACAGAATGCACCCAGTAACTTCTGTTGTACAAGTTTTGCAAGTCTTCTATATTATAGAAGAGACATAAAAAACATATTAGTTCTTAAAAGGTATTGACATCTGTACATTTATATTTAAACAGAACTTGTACTTTAAAACACTGTTCTTGCAGGTGACATGGCAGATCAGATTTTTGCAGGAAAGTGAAAACAGATCCTTCTTCAAAAGCTCAAGGCCACAAATGACCGATAGATTGTTCTAAATGATTTGCAGGGACATATTCCATTTGTTGATTCCTGACCCTGAACAAAGGTGTCAGACCAAAAAAGACAGAAAATGACTACTTTGCTGTGTACCTTTTAATGGTTCCGCAGGAGTTCTCTCTGTGAGACTGAGAACTAAGCAGTAAAACACTCCAGGAAGAAAGCTCGTACCGTGTAAACATGACAAGTTTGGAAACAAAACTTCTCTTCAATCTCATCTTCTTAGAAACTGCCTGTGCAAAGAAATCCAAATGTGGTTAATCTTTCAAAAAAATCTACTTTTTTACTTAACTCCTAATCATACATATAATGCATATACTTTCTGCATTCATGCATTCGTTATGTATTCATTTCATGCATAATGCATATACCTGATGGTTGGAGATGTAGACAGGTAGAGAAGGAATCAAGGAGTAAAGAAAATAATAATATTTATCCCATGTGTGTTCACTTATTTTCCTCACTAATGAAAGGTAGGTAACGTTTTGACAAAACTATTGATGGTTTTCCTTCACTCAAGTATTTCACTTATATCTACCTGGCTACCAGCAAGAGGCCTTTGCAGTAAACTTGCAAATATTTTGACAAGACATGGAGGAACATCACAATAACCCAGAGCATGTAAGGAGATTGCTCTGTAAAGAGATACAGGAGAGTAGAAAATGAGCTGTTCTGTAATCCAGAAAGCCTGTAGTCACAGTACTTGGGAGTGCTACGCAGACTAATTATAGGCTGTGGAACTACTGATGACTACTCTGATTTGATCTAGTGTCAAATGAAGAGCCTCCAGAGGGAAATCCCATTGCAACTAAGTGAAATGAATAAACTCACTGATTTCAGTAGTCTGAGAATTCAACCTTTTTGACCTGGATGATCTTTTGGGCATTCTTGGCAGTTAGACGCTCACATTGACACACACGGTTACACCACCAAACGTGGTTTATAGCACCAAGGATCAACTCTCAAATTTGCATGTTCAAGGTAAGTACCTAGATCCATAGCTAAGTCAGCAGCCTGACTTAGTCACTTAGTATTTGCTAATATAAATTATTTGCTAATATAAATAATCTTTTAGTAGAAACCCTGTATTCTCTGCAGTGCTTTTTACATCCTTACACTGGGCACTGATTTCAATTATCATCTTGGTAGTTTGTTTTCAATAGATATATAGAGAAATACCTTATGTTCAGTGCTTACAATGAGAAAAAAAATTACAAAGAGTTTAGAAATCTTTTGGATAAAGGTCCATGGAAATACAGGTCATTAACATTAGCTACATGTGGCTGGCATCAAGACTCAACTTTGCCCCTTCTCCTAAGGAATTTTACTTTTAACTTCCTTATTTAAAAGCCAATATATTAACTTTGGAAAAGGCTCATTTGAAGCCGTTGTGATTATAGGAGCTTTTCCCACAACAGCTGCTCCCCTTTGTGCCTTTCATTTCAGCTTCCTGCTGGGCTACATGATAATAGTGATGAGTACGGGTGAGAATCTAAATAAACTTGCTAGACACATCTCATTAAAGAGAAACCTTCTCTATTATACACACGGGACTGTTTAATAATTAGACAATACTGTCCTTTTTTTCTTCTGCTGCATTTTCCTGGTCTACATGTATTGACCTAGTCACTGTGAGAATGAGGTAGACAGAAGACAGACTAGAGAAAGAAAAAGCTCTAATTATAGTAACAGCGAGTAATCCTCTCAGACAGGACAACATTTAAAGACAGGTTTCTACCTAGCCTTGCAATGGATGCATGTGTCAATGCTCAGMACATGGAAAAAGGTGAAAGGTAACTTGGGAAAAAGTCAGAATAGTCAGGATAGCTCTTTTGATATTTCAGCAGTAACTGATAGCAATAATAATTTAATAGCTCGGTAATTCTGACCTACAGAGCTACCATAACAGAGTAGAAAAGCCATTCAAATACATGGTAGATCTTAATAGATACCTCTGATGCCATCCTGTGTCTCCATTCTTCCTGGATCCTTGSCCATATTACCCCAACATTTTGAATAAGGAATCTGTCCTCAGAGTGCATATGCCTGGAACAACACATTAAAATTGCAGCCTGGACACTGTTAGCTTTCTCAAAGATGTCCTCTTATGCACACAATGTTATTTGTTATTTTCACTACTTGGTCCCTTTTACAAAGAGAATATTGGATTTTGATACAGGATAATCTAACACAATGTATTAGAAGAAGCACAGATTTTGAAGAGTACTGCAAGAATAAAAAGGGAAACMCTACCTTGCCTCATATTTAACTGCATTTGAAAACATGGTACAGCAGTGAACCACTGCTGCTGAAAACAGAAAATCACAGAGTGGGCAGATGGTTTTAAATATGTGACATAGCTTCTATGTGAAACATGGAGCCTGAGAGGGCACTATGGTGACTAAAGGTCTGRAAAATAAGCTAGAATCTATCTAATAATTAAAATTTTTACAGGTAACAATCTTAAAATACATGATATGAAAAGACAACTTTTGACCAAGCACTTTAGTGTTACTCAGATGATTACCATAAATGCACAGAATACAATTTGCTGATACTGCCAAACTAAGAGACTAACGTATTAGCCACACGTTAGCTGTGTGCTAGTCTGTCACAGAATCACCACTGGGCTGTGTGACCTCTCTGTGCCACTGCAGTGCACTGAAAACTGCTGTTAGGCCAACCCAGGACTATTCTTCCTCRCAACACTCAGCATCACACTGTTGTGCACTGTAACATCTGAGCAGAAATACTCTGTTTCAGAGCCAGCAGCAGCAGAGGTGGTCAGGGTAAGCAAGGAAAGAATCAGATTTTGTCTTTGTCTAGGGAGAATCTGCCTGGACAGCATCTGACATCGAAATCAAAATAACCATATTCCCAGATTCTCTGAAGCAGGCCAGGAGCAAAGCAGTTTAAAGTTGCATTCTGGAGACCAAATCTGTGCTTATACTTGCAGTTCATGCAAGCTAATTTCAGAAAGCAGATGAATAGGTTGTATTTAGCATAGTAGCTCTTTTTTTCATATTTTGTGTGTCTCACAATTCAGCCATGCGGGAAAAAAAGCAATCCATGCAAAAGTGACACTGAAGATTACAAAAAGATGGAATGAAGCAGCATCTCTCTGGAGTTCTATCTTAATACTAATGAGAAAAGGAAGGGCTCCCTTCAGCTGATGTGCAGTTAAGCAAAGCAGTGCCATGCAAGCCAGAATAATGTGCATACCATGACAACCTATGACAAAGGTCATAGGTGTCCTCTGGCTTTTTTTTTTATGAAATTTGGGGCAAATTCTGCTAGGAAAACATAAAAGCACCGAAGATTTTAGGAAATCTAAAAGCAGCATAAATATATATCCATTTCAGTTGTGCTTTTTTTGAAATTCCATTACAGGCCACAGGCCTGCGAATAGCTGTGGGATGAATGCAATATCACTCATGTTCTTGTGGGAATGTAGGTGTAAATGCTTTTATAGGACACTTGGAAACAAACTCTGAGTTCTTTTGTTATAAAACACCATACTTAACTAAAGCACAGACCCTTGTCAGGACCTGAAACAAAGGAAACACTTATGGAAAAGCTTTTCTGAGGCGTATTTGGAAATAACATGCATTCTCATACTAGAAAAAAAAAAAAAGAAGCAGTACAGAAACAGTACCTACACACAGAAAAACGAAGTTGGATTATTGCTAAAGAAGAGTGTTACCTTGAAGGCAGAGCTTTTTAGTTAACTATTGAATGGGAAGAGCTTGTCAGGAGGACAAGCAAGGGGATTAGCTCCTGTCATCTGATTTTTCTACAGAAAGAATGGATCCAGCTTATTTTTCGTAAACAAATATCATTGCATCATAGGTGTCCCACTCCACCATCAATACAAAGTCTTTAAGATCTTGAAATTTGAATCAAAAAGATTCAAAGCAATAGCAAGTAGCTAAATATTTGGA
>NW_020455138.1:699524-762025 GCF_003342845.1 Nothoprocta perdicaria
TATATTTTAGTTAGATATATATAATTTTTAGCTGTTTGCCTGGATATTTCCTGTCATCCTGCAGCTCTCCGGGTTTAGACAAGTGAGTCAGGAAGTCACACTCAAAGGGCAGCTTTCTCAAATTATATCAGTGCAGCAGCAAGGTTGGTACTTGCTTTGGTTTTGCTAGAACATTAAGTGGAGGGAGGCTAACAGAGTTTTGGAAATGTTGATGATAAAAGATTTGTAAAACTTTGTTYCAAGGCAGACATTTTCAGAGGAGCTTGCCTATTATTAAGACACCAAAAGAAAGTTGTTTTCAGAAGTTTTAAAGGGTTTTTGTACCCAGCAGATCTCTGTGATTCAGAGCTGCCACTGTGACCCATACTGCTAAGTCTTTAAAAGGTGTGCTATTACTCAGATTTTCTAAAGGTGACCCAAAGTATGTCAAAAACACATTGAAAAACTAAGATTAATTAAAAGCCTACAGCAAATAGACATGAAGACTGAATCTGTCAGGAAAAAATAGTTATGTTTTAAAGCTGTTTCATTATTTTGAAGAAGGAATTTCATCAACYCTACAGAGGTGGCAACCTCTAAAGGTGCTTTTTAACAACCTTTCATCACTGCCTTCCATGATAGATGTTAAGTACAATGTTTTAAGTTTGGCCAGGTCACGCAGTTCACAAAACTGTAATTTGACTGAAATGTTATTTTGAATGAAGGTTCCTTTTAAGGTTCTGGACTTTACTAAGCTTGAACCTGGGCAATACAAACAGTAACACAGGCTATGGACTGAATTTATTTCCACAAAGAAAACATGAACCATTTAAATGGGCAAAAGGCTATAATATGATTGCTGGAATGTAATGCAGATATTAGCAATTGAACATAAAGATATGTAGAGCACACAGAACATAAAAATAAGGATAAACAGRTGGCTTGACTATGAATAAAATGCACAATTAAATATTCTTAATGAATAATGTTTTGACATCAGAAATAAATCACATTTTTGATGATGATAAAATTAGAAAAAGTCACAAAGTGATGAGTTAGCAACTCCGTAATGTCACCTCTTGTAATGGTGAAAAGGTTGTTACTCAGATTGGAAATCTGGCCACTGTGGCTGTGATGGTTAATAGTGATTTTGTTCTCAAAAACTCCTCTGGCTACCGCCACCACTTTCAAGCGTTGAAGGACATATTCTGAAGGGGATGCACATTCAAGCATATTTTCAAGCCTTCTGGATGCACTGATGTAGATTTACCAAACCAGAACAACTGGAGTATTTTAACTTACTAATTATTAAAATATTTTTAAAATASTGTTTTTACTTCTGGAATAGAATTGTCTATGATATAAGTTAATTGTACTTAAAAAAGTGATCAGAGGAGGAAATCAKGTCTAAATTTAATAAATAAATGAATAAAACATGAATCGGATGAAGCCTTTTTCTTTCATTTCTGGGCATCTTTGACATTTTTGGCATTTTTAACACATTTGGGAAATCATAGCACCAAGTGAAATTTAAATGAACAATAAAATCTTCCCCCCAAAAAACCCRTATTAAAATAGTAGAACAAATTTGATTACATATAAAAGGAGAAACAAAAGAGAGAAAAATTCCCTCTCGGATCAAGAGCATGAAAGGAGAGGTCCATTCTCAGTGCTATCCCTGTTCCAGAAAGGGTTTAAAATATACATACACATAACCCTACACAGGTTCTCTAGTACCAAACTACGGAGTGTTTAGGTTGAATACCTTCTGAAAAGAGTCTGAGCTTTCCTCTTTTGCTATATGTTCAAYAGTGCTATTTCTGTCATCACTTCTATACATGCTAAAAAGAGTATATTGAAGCAGAGGTATACCCTTGTGGTAGACTGGGACAACAGCTAAAACACCTGCACTACATCTACCCCACTCTTAGTGCTAAGATATTCCCAAGAGCACATCYTGCTTGGAGTCTTGCCAGAAGCCTGCTGTTAGGGTCAGTTCTGCAGGCCCTCGGGGGAAGGCAAAGCAGCCCAGATGGGGCTGCTGTCCCCTAAGCTCACCTGCAGGCCCTGCAAGGCTACGTGAGCTCTGCCTTGTCGCAGGCCTTGCTCTGTCTTGCTGACCCCTATGAAACACCAGGCCAGCTGTAGCTGAGGCCCCAGCCTTTACAGTCTACCTGGCACACACACACACCTCCAAATCACAGACTGTCGGCTGGGTGCCATAGGGGAAGGAAGGTGGGGAAAATTTCACTGCAACTTCCCACTCTAAGCAGAGCAGCACCTCAGCGACTGCTGTCCTCACTGGCCTGGCTCTGGCGTGAGAGATGCCCTGCCTGCCAGCAGCTCAACGTTTTGTCTGCTGTATTGCATAGAGGATCAGCGCTGAACTCTCATGGAGTTCTTGGTCTTAAGTCATAAGTACGCATTGTTGACATGGGCCTGAAACTGTTCCAGAAACCCTAAAATTAATATTAAATTAGGGCTGCCAGGCAGGCTAGTAGGAGCTAGCGAGAAATGAAAGGCATAGGAAAGAATAAACAGCTTTTCTACAGACACACTTTAACATTTTCTTTGAATATCTGGTTCATTTTTGTGACTACACCATCTTTTCAAGATCCCTTCGCCTGACACTCTAGTTCCTGAAACACCTTCTAATCTCTCCTAGAGCAGACCCACTGACCTTATCCTGCTACTACTGCAAATGTAATAGCATTTATTTTCTCCTGCACCCCCTTCACTAAGCATCTATACAATGTTTTATCTGTGGGAGATGTGACTATTAATCTATAATGTATTTGTATTTAGAAAGTCAGTAAAGTCATTTCTAAAAATAAAAGAACAGTGAAGTTGAGGCATACCGAGCAGTCATCTTGGGGTGTAATTGTGACAGTAGGTAGAAATCAATAGAGCAATTTTTCAGCATTGATTTTTTTTTTAGTATAGGAAACACTACTGTTTGAAATACACTGAACGATAGTTTTAAAACAATTTAAAATTTATCAAAAAGGACAAATTTATCAGAAGTGAAGGGCTTGGCTCAACATCAATGGGATCAGTACTATGCCTATCGTGTTATTTCTGACTGTTCAGGCAATAAGAAAGCTCATTTGGATATGTAAAACTGACATAAACAGAAGATTTGTTAAACTATCTCCTTAAAAATTCACAATCCGTAAAACTTCATATATTTAATAGAATTTAATGTCTTTTAATATGATTTTATATTTCAGCATATAATTGCATATATAGACTTAATGCAACATCTTTCTCATATATTGCAGACTTACTATTATCTAAATTGCACTAATGAAATAACAGGATGACAAGGGTGGTAAATTTGTAAGGCCTGCATGTCAAAAGGGCCCTATTTTGAAAACAACATGTAACTGTAAAAAAAGGAGTTTTATGGACAAAAATAAAGCCATTTTTCATTTTCACTTAATTTGGCTCTAAAGAAAATAACACACAACTGATAGCTTTATACAAAACCTCTTCACCAGTCAATTAGTTTTCATGCTGAAAGATAAAGCAATCATCATAAAAGACTAAAGTCATGGAGCGGGCACCTTTTGTTCATCTAGGAAAGAGACAAAAGCAAATGCAACTGAAAATAAGAGTTCCAATTACTATAAAAGACATTTTAATTTTTTAATAGAATCAGTATTATCATTGCCTGCCCCTCTGGCCCACTGTTAGGTTTTCTCCTTAGGAAAATGCAACCTCCCCAGCACCCTGGCCAAGGATGCCACTAGGGAAAGAAGAGGCAGCTGCCAAACGCATTGGAAACCCAAAGTTTCCATCATTCCAGGGTCTGGTCAATAGGAATCGTCAGAATAGGCTTGTCTAATTGTCAGGTTGACAAGTGTCAAACACCTGCAAATACTGAACTTGAGAGGATTACATTCTCTGCCTCAATCTACTACTTATTTAATAACAGTTTCCTTTGTGGCTCATCCTTATGGAGCAACAAACCTTCACAGCACCATACTCCCTTCATTCTTAAAGAATGCCTAACACCCAGAGACTCAAAAGGAACCAGAACATTCCCATCACGTAGCATTAGGCAGTTAYCCAAGATTCAGACTGGGATGCACTCACAGCCAGAGCAGCTAAGCACTGAACAGCTTGCCTCGAGAGCCTGTGGAGGCTCCGTTCTCAGGAACATATAAAATTCAAGTGAATAAAGACCAGTAATTAGTTTTTCACACAAACCTACACTTTTTTTCTTACCTCTTTTCTGATTTTCAACTAGAACTTAAAATGAACCAGCTTGCYTACATTATAGTTTAAAAATGCTTAGGGACGATTCAACTCATTGCATCCTTGGTCTCTACAGTACTGATGCCGGTGCTTGCAGAAGTTGCTCCAGAAAGCATTTAGACTCATTAAAGAGAATTGTAAAGATGTAATTCAGCTGACCTATCTAGATGCTTGCACTAGATTGAAATAAATTGTGCTTATTTCTCATACTGAGTACAAAGGAAATTTAGGTGATTATCTTAGATGCAGACTTATACCTGACTTCTAAAGCAAGGAGAGATGAATATCATGCTAGGATGGTGTGTATAAAGTTACAGTCCAAACAGTGCTTTCCAGCAGCCAGCTGGACTTGGAGCTGACTGTATATGCGAGGTGCCTTTCTGTCTGACCTRAAAGCTCTTGAGATGCCTGTGGTATCTTGCACATCACATGCTCAGCAAATAAGCAAAGCATCCAACTAGGCAAAGTGGCACCTAAATCCTCAAGATGCAGAGTACTCATGGAACAATATTTTTGTTGTGTATTTCTTGTTTTACAGAAATGTGGTTTATAGGAACTTGGCAGTGAGAAAAGGAAGTTTTAACTTTGATGGAAATGTTTATTTTTCCTCCATAGTTAAGCTGGAAAAGCTTTCACTTGAATTTCCCCCCTCTCCACTCCCTCCCCACCAGGAATATTTGGAACAGTGCTGGGAAAGATTTGGCTCACCAGAGAGTTGTGGAGAATGGGCCTGCTGATATGAGCACGTCAAACTAGATAGACGATTTGAAAGTTCCTTAGATTATTACATGTAGAATCCAATTATAAACCACTGATGAATCCACATTTTGCAGTAGAAGTCCATCTTTAGTTTAGATACTTCATTTGGGTCCCCAACACTGGCACTGTGTCAGCTCAAACATCCTATGCCACCTACATTCCCKTTCATAGCTCCACAGCCCTGGAGGCCTTGGAAGCACCAGTCCTTGGTCTTCTAGTTGCTGCTCTTCAACAAGGTTCTGAGGAGGACTTCCCTGGTTCCAAAGCACTCTAAGGTAATTCTCCCAGTGCTTCTGTAGAGTTAAGGACATTTCATGGACCTTCCCAAGCTTCAGGATAGTATGAGAGGTGCCTGGGAGTTGGGAAAGAAAAACAAATTTTTTTTGATACAACTTTTTCCTAAAATTATCTTTCAAAATTTCCTCTGGAGTTCCAATTTAGAGTAAAAACTATAAATGAGAAAAAAAGATTTTATGGTGYCCATTAAGGAAACCACTCCCTAAATGCTTCTTCCATTGCCAGAATGCATGAATAAAAGTTTATCACACTTGTCCATGCTTTTTTACTATTTTGATGATGTGTTTAGCATTATAACAAACCTGTTAGGAAGGGCCAAGTTAACATATCAGTTTTGTACATAAAAAAGAAGTACCAGTGTCCTCACAAAACAGTGAAATATAGTGCAGACATCTCTAAGCCAGAACTGCTATGGCTACACGGAACAAAGCCAACCATGCAGAGATACTAGTTGATCTTCCTGACTATATATATATATGTATATACACAGACACACACATATGTATATATATTTATATAGTGTGTATATATATACAGTGTGTGTACATATATATACACACACACACACACACATATATATATACATACATAATTCTTTTGATTCCAAGGCCAATTCAGGAGCCTTGGCTCCAATGTCTCTTTGGTTCTCTCAACAGTGTGGCATATCATCAGGATATCATATTCACCAGCTAGATCTAACTGAGCTACCTCAAGTAATTCTGTCAATGAAAAAACAGGCTTCAAAAATTGTCTCAGGACGGTAACAGGCTTCAAAAATTCTCTCAGGTGTCATTCTATCTTCAGTGCCCTAGTTACTTAAGCTAGCTAGTATAAAATTATACCAGGCTTATCGTTATTTATTGCAATCATATTACCTGACAGATATGCAACTATACACTCAAATACAGAGAAAGTTTGTCTTAAGAACAAGTATGTTAAACTAACAATAACTTGGCTAGAAGTTCTTTTACATAGTTGAATTAATAATAATGAAATCTTATCTGTAATTCTTATTCTATAATGCCAGTTAAAAATTATTATGTCTGTGTGCATATCATAGCCAATATTCAAAGTACTCCTCAACATAGCAAATTTCCATTCACTTCTATAGAAATTTGTGATGCAGAAGGCATAAAAGGTCAAGTACTACAAGCTTTCATATGTTACTTCCTTAAAGCACTCATATCTTTTCTTGTGCCATTTTTGGTTTTCTGGGGGTACTAACATACTTAAAAGGATTAGGAACTAATTGTTCGCCAGAGTATAAAATTGCCCATCTGAAAAGTGTCATTGTGACTTCCTTTCTGATAATCTCTATATGTTTATGGTCATAACACAAAGGGAACAGCATTTGTTGAAGCAAACCAAGAGGGCTTATTCCCACCCCACGGAGGGGCAAATCCACCTCTGCACATCATACAGTAATTCTCTGTACACAGAGAAACATTGTCTCTGAAAYAGCCTTTGTTTCCTTAGCTCAGCAATTCTTACTGCATGTGTTGAGTCGGAGTGCAGAAGTTTGGGACTTTTGAAATTACCATCCATTCCCTTGAATACCTTTGAAATGCAATGTACAACAAAAGAGTGCCTTCATTTAAGCATTGTCTTGGAAATTCATTTTGATTACAGAAACTGAAAGAGTTTTCTCTAATGCAAAGAATCAAGGTCTAAGGTTGTAAAGGTCTAAGGCTGTAAAAACCTTACTATTTTCTTTTTTTGAAAAATAACATTTTTTAGTGATAAATGGTATAAAGTGAAGTAATAGTGGACGGAGGGAAAGCTTTGATGTGAAAGGAATGGGCATTTTAGGAGGAAGCTCTACTCTATGCCTGGGTAATTCATCTTGCCCCTTTCCCTCAGTTAGGATTTTATGGCACTGAGTACTAGGGGAGAAAAGTGCTGAATACTAAGAAATAATTTGAAACATATCCTCATGTTGTGCCACGTGTGACATATTCCCTCCTCAAATCATATTTAGAATTCATAAGCATGTATATCACAGCTAATACCTATCTTATTTGCAGAAGTTTTTTTTTTTTGAATTCCTGCTATTTTTAATTATGTTGTACTTAGCAACATAGTTTTAGAAGCTAGATTACAGTAAAACAGGGAACAGTTATTATTTTGAAAGTGTAATAAAATAACCCTGGGAAAACTTTCCCTTGCCTGAGGAAGAATTACTTTCTGGCAGGAGAAATGCTGGCTTTTCCACCACTGAATTAGCAGGCGTCTAACACCGTGGTAGAAAGTCTTCTCACATTTCTCCTAGGACATAACGACTGTGATTTAGGGACACACATTAGAGTTGGGGTTGCAAGGTACCCCTGAAGATGATCTGGTCCAACTGCCTGCTCTGGATATATCCAGTCAGGATGTGGCTATCTCCAAAGATGGAACTTCACGTGCAATCCGGGCAAGCTGCTCCAGTGTTTGGCCACTCTCACAGTGACAGCATGTTATATTATGTCCAGACAGAGTGTCCTGTGCTTGAATTTGTACCCCTGCCTCTCATCCTGCCACTGATCACTAACCCCAGCAGGCACCAAATGCCCGTGACCGTGTTAGCTGGAGAGRACATTTTACTCTCTCAGCCTCCCTTCAAAAGCAGTGTGCTAAAATGCTCATSTGCGAGCTGAGTGCAGGATTGAGGCACTACCAGTCGTGACTCAAGCCTTTCATCCCGACGTGTGAAAAGGCCAAGCAGACTGCACATGATATCTGAGAATTAAAACTTGCTTTTTTATCTCCGCAGCTAATTGCTGGCAAGTCTTTCTTACACTTTTAAAAAGCAGAAGAGTTCAAGCACATTCAAATATGCATAAACCCTTGAAGAAATGCTGCAGACGTGTTTTGCTTACAAGCACTTTCATGCCTTCGCTCTGAGAAAGACCAGGGCAGAACCTGTTCCCAAGGGCTCCCAAGGGAAAACAGTGAAATCAGGAGTCCCTCCTGGCCAGGCCTTGAGGCCCTTGGTGCTTTGCATCTCTAAAAGGTTAGGAGAAATACAACTTCCAGAAAATAAGGACCCAGAGGTGCAAGAAAGCCACTGATAATCCATTAGTGAACAATTTTTCCCTTGCAGTGTTTGGGAATCTTTTCATTCTCTCCAAACAACAAAAGAATAAAAATGAAATTAAAGGTTCGTTAACATAACTAATTAATTTTGGCTCTTATTCTTCATTTCACAATTTTAACCTATCAACATTCATGATTAGTTCAAGGGTGCTTCACTTTTTAATGTAATGGAAAAATATGAGGAAGAACTCATTCTGATCAGACATAACCATTATTTCTAATACGCAATATATCAACTTTTCAGCTAATTATACGATGGGAATTATCATGCTTCTCGCTATTGAAATTAAGAAATCATTTGATAATTCATCTTTTCCTAGGTTATTGAGGTTTCAGGACATTTGTTTCCCTTAATTAGGCTATTTAAGTACAGGATAAGATTTGCTAGCTGAATACAAAAATCCTTTTGGCTCTAAGAGAATTAATTGTACTTTAATTATTATTTTAACTTTTCAACAGTCTTAGGGTCTGAAGACACATATACCAATTATACACCAATTATTCCCTTCATGTGATGTGCCTCAAGGAGACTTTATTTTAACCATTATCTCTTCTCACATCTTATTGCCAGAGCTAAAATTCCACTCTAGTTAATAGTGGGGCTTCAGTAATTTTTTTCTTAATCTCTGAACTCTTGATTATGTGGTTTCATTCTCCATGTCTCATTTTTCTGTGGACAAAGCCAAGGATTGTGACACCCAAGCCAAATGAGGTCAGGCCAAGTGTTTCAGTCCCAGCATGAAGCACAAGCTGCAATGTCTAATCAGAACCCATCTTTGACRAGGGAGCTTTCCAAGTGCTGCCACACGAGCCAGCGCAGCGAGGGCTGAGCCCTTCCATGGCCAGACASACCACGGCTTTGGTTATCCGTAGCAAACAGCCATTGCAAAGGCAAACTGCCTAGGACTTGGGAAGAATAATCTCTAGAGCAGACACAAGCTAAATTAGACAAAGGAGGAGTCTGATCCTCCTGAGGGGTAAATTGCATCCCAGTTTGCATGAGTCTTTTGTCACTATCAAGTAGGGGTTTGCATAGGTGGAGCACAACTAAATCAGTTAATGTTTCTTGAATTAAATCAATATACAATTCTGTGGAATGACACAATCATTCTCCGAAATTCTCAAACTACATTGTTATACCGACAATGGTAAAATAAAAAAGTGATTGTTAATCAAATCCATGTTTTCAGTTCCATATGTTTATCTGAAATGAGAGAGATGAAGAGCTTTGCTAAAAACAAGCAGTAAAATTAATTTATGTCTGAATACGTGTAGCATAACAATAAAATTTCAGATGCCTTTATGATCCAACRTGACCTTCAGAAACTTGCCATGCAGCTTTATAATGACTTAGTGCATAACAGTTATCTATCTCCTGCTGGTCATTCTATTAAACAGTGACCTAGAATCACCCTTGCTTAATTATTTTTCTTGAAGTTATTTCCATTTCGACACTTGGTAGTGATCAGAAATTTCCACTTACATTTATTTATTTATTTCTTATCCAAGATTTATGTTTCTTTCTGAAATTCAGTATGATTCCAGATGACTGAATTAATCTAATGATTTTTCTGTAAATTTGGATTGCAGGGAAATGTTCCCTTATACGTTCCCGTTTATTCTTAAAATAAATATACTTTCATTTCATCTGTTCAAGATTGTACTTCTAACTCATTTCTTTAGTGAATGTCCTATTCAGTGCCTTGCCACGGTGACCATAGGAAAAAAAACAGTAATATCAGTGCTCCTGAAATTAAGGAAAAGGAATTGTGAAAATGGCAGGGGCAGGAAGGGTTCCAAGGTACTTGTAACAGAGTCCAAAAGGGCAGAAAGTCTTTTGTGTTTCCTCAAAGAGGGAAAGCTAACATGTGAAGACATGCACTCTTGCTATATACCATGTTACACAAGAAGAAACAATGGAAAATCAGAAGAGCTAGGAATGATTTGCAGAGCTGGAATCTTTCAGTGCAATAAAATGCTGCAGGAGTTTTAGGACCTCAGAGATAGCTGTAACTATAGCAAGGTATAGATACTGATGATACATACATATATATATATATATAAATATAAATATAAATATAAATATATATTTATATATATAAATATATATATATATATATATGAGGGTAGATTATGACTATTCCTTTAGCTACCCAGCTCAGCACTTCAGGAAAAGAACTCGCAGCTGCAGAAGGGGCAGCTTCCATTCGTTTAGAGGCACACTGGTACATACAGTGGCTACCATATGATAACAGAGGAGCCACACCGATTCCCAAAGATTGCTTCCAGCTTGAGAAAGATTCCTGGTATAAGACTAAGTCAGCCTTAGCACACGTTCCTGTCAGTACCTCCCCAAAGTTTGACATAAGGGGGTTCTTTATATGAAGCTGAAGTCTCCACTTTGCAGAATAAGAAAGGTTTACTTCCATGACTTGTGGGATGACACTTTGAACCTCGAATTTCCAGGACTGCCTCTAAATACCCTGGTTAATTTAGATCTGCAAAATGGATGTTGGTTGCTGTCTTGAGATACATCAGAAGGGGTAAAGGCAAATAGGAAAAGAAAGCTGCTATTTATGCTAGAGGACAATGCATATTGKCTTCACACAATGAGACAAAATGCAGCTCGATGCTAAAATGTGTTAAACCACGCAGAGACTGACCGTGTAGTTATTGCACAGTAAGTTTTTCCAATGAGTTTTTCCAATGAGTTTTCTCATGCTAACAGTAATTGATACACACAGTCCTGTGTTCCAGAATTAGCCCCACTTATCAGTGCTATCCATGTGGACAGGACAAAAGGATCAATTGCAGTTAAAACTTGTCAGTTTTCCTAAGTGCTTCTGGCAGGTAATATCAAAGACCTTCAGAGTGAATTTAAAGTGGATATATTCTCACATTGTACAGTTGCTCACACAGATTGAAATTTTGGAGATCACTGATGTCATAAAGGTGTTTGCATCTACTCTAGGAGGGTGGGAAGCTCCCTGTGACATTTCCTTTCCTGAGCACTGCTTCCTGTGCAATCTTTGCTAAATGAATTTGGATTTACCAAAATACACTTATAACATTAGAATCTCTTTAGATATGGACTTAAGACAGAATCTACTACTCTAAGTCATTTATTTCAGACTTTGAAAATTTGMAATCACTCTTTCTGCCATGATCCAAAATTAATCTATTGCAAAAGAATTTTATTTTTTTTATTTTTTCACTTTGTGTCTGATATGCATCTTATTATACAACACTGAGATACAAGAAAATTAAGATTCGCAGAATGCAAAGGACAAAGCTCAGATCCATACAAAACCAATTCTACATGAGGTTCCCATTGCTGTTTGACATAAATGCCATTCTAAAGAAATCCATTCTGCTTTAGAGAAGACATTAAAGAAATATTAGACATTAGGGCTTTAATTTGCATAGCCCAATTGGATGTCATCCTTCTATTCAAAAAATAAAAATGAATCAGTATGAGCAAAGAGAAGAATATATTTGGCGGGCAAATCTACTYTTGCTCTTCTAGAATATTTTGATTTAAATTAAAACTTTCTTTTAGTATTAACAAAAAAATCAGTAAGGCTTCTAATTAAAATTATTCTTTAGTCACAATCAGTCACTGAGTTCTTTATGCTCTCCTGGCTCAGGAGCCTTGTGAGATGTACTCAACCAGGGCTATATTTTAGGTTTAAAAAAGTATAAGACCACTCACCAGATGATATTTTAGCATACCAAAATAAAACTATGTGTTACAAGTTGGGAAACATCTAACCTGCATAACCTACATTATGCGGGTCTCCGTTTACCCCAGTGTTGACCAATATTTTTATACTCTTGGCATTTTTTGTATGTTTTCAGGGCTTGATTCTCCTGCACTTTAAGTTGGTACAGATCGATCGCTTTCACTGAAGTCACACCACATTACACCAGATGAGTTACAATAATAATCAAACTAAATTTATATCAGGAATGATAAAATACTCKGCTACTTTCTTCATCATACAACTTCAGTCAGCAGATACATCAATTCAGAAACTTTGGCACTCCAGAAGACAAAAAATGCTGTCCTCAWTTCTCGTTAAAATGATAATATGTGGATCAATGTTCAAGGTCAAGAAATAGTCTCAACARATGCTTCAAGACATGCTTGAAAACTTGCCATTATATTCATATTTTACGGATGTAGTGATTTCTAAAATTAAAAGGCTAAAATTCAAATTATTCWTTGAGCTAAGTACTTAATGAAACACTAAGAACAGAAGAGACAAAGAGGATTAGAGACTGTGAAATATCTTTAGGGGAGAAATATTTCTATAGAGAGAGAAAGAAAAGCAGGAGCACATGAAATGCTGTGCACAAGCACGAGACTGATTTGCAAGGGGAAAAAGCACGGTRAGCAATGATCCTTTGAGGACCCAAGACCTGGTCGCACCTTATGTTCTCTCGTCACAGTGTGGCACATCAGTGCCCTGTCCTTGAACACGGCCCGACTTTACTAAAGGAGCAAGCACAAGACTCAAGTTTCATAAGAAGTAAAGATTTTTTTGTGGAGACATCCAACACATAAAAGCAACATTGGATAAAGGCAAAAAAGATCCAGWGCTGAACAGAAGAAACAAGTACTCTGGGGTAGAGAAGCAAAAGCAGTGTAAGGAAATAGTGACTGGACTGAAAATCTGAGAGATGGAGCTTAGCGCTGCAGGAATGAAAGTGGGAAAAGGAGACAGGGTTTCTAGAAAGGCTGTCGTGGTGGGTGGGCTGGGAAATAAATCAGGAGAGCATAAGGAAAGACACTTACATGGGCATGCCATTTAAAGGGAAGAAGCAAGCTGTTGCCAATATTTTATTTACTGCATTATGCTATGGGTAGAATATCTGCAGAACTCAGAGATAAGGCTCAATTCCATGACTTTTGTAAAACTTTTCCAGTCTTGGTTATCTTTTAATGCTGCTATAGACAATTTTGTTGTAGATGTTCGATTTTGTTGTAATTCATGATCCAAGTTCAGTTGAATGAATGGTCMAAAATACCACAGATTTATTTTTGTTTAATAGGACATTCAGAAGGATTTTTGTACTTGCTTGTCCATAACAGTTTTATTAACTTTTGTGCAAACAGAAATGTTGGAAACCCAGATTGAGAAGACAGCAGTGTGCAAGCTCCTTSGTGCTTCAGAAAGAGAAATCCCTCTGCCTTTCCCTGCAGGGCCACCAGTTAAACTGTAACATAGGCAGATTTGTTCTGTCTTGAACTTCACCATAGCTAAGAGTCCTTTCAGAGGATTTGCAGGAAGAAAAGCAGGAGCAGGAAAGCATAATGGTGCAGAAGTCCCAGAGGCAGCATAGCAACATTTCAATGGAAGAAGACAGAAGCTGAGAAAACAGATTTGGCAGAGACAAAAATCAACAAAACAGAAAGTTACACAAGGCTACAAAACAAAGAAGAAAAGAATACTACCAAGAGGGAAGAAACATCTTGAAAGGAGAACCTGTCACAGCAGATGTGCCTGCCTCCCAGGAGGGGCCACTTAGCAATTACTCCATGAGCTACTTTTCAGTGAGGCTCTGGAGCTTCCTCCCCTGCAGAGAACAAGGTGACAAAAGTTGAAAAGGAGACAGACAGCGAGGGAGGCACTCTGGGTGTGTGCAGAGTTTCATTTCAAACCCTGAGTGGATTTCTACTGAAAGTTCCTCTGGGGTGGGCAGTGGAGGGGAGCAGGCAAGCTGGGAACGCCTGCTGTGTCTTTGGCAAGAGGAAGGYGTGAGGTCTCATGGAGGCAGCACAGAGGTCATTTTGATCTTGCCTTAGTCCGTGTCACTAGCCGAGCAAGCAGTGGGTTCCTCCTCTCTCAGATATGAAAATGTAGATCTGGCACTTCATTCTCCTTTTAAAAGAGAAGGTCAAAAATCTTTGTTCCTTTCTCATATATTTCTTGTATAATTTATAGTCTAAGTTTTATTTCTTTTTGGTCTTTTGCAATCCCTCTCTATCTTTTTTACAGCTAACAATCTTTTTGCACTRTATATTTCCAGTTGTCGGTATAGTTACAGATCCCAACAGCCCTTGACTACAACTGCATAAGCACTACATAAAATGGGGTTGTTTTCCATATTCTCCTCTACACTAAAATTTGACCTAACAGCAGTTAAAAAAAAAAAACAAACAAACAAAAACTCACAAAACAACAACAACAAAAACGCAGGGTTGAATAATAGCTTTATATAGAAGCAGGCTTTTCTGTGTTGTTAACTGGCTTAAAAGTTCAAGGCTCTACCTCATACATCACTGTAAGCATGTGTTTGTCATGAAAATCCCTTATATTTCTTGGGTACTAAATAAATCTCCCAGTGATAGGAGATTTGAAGAGCTTTGAAGGGATGATTATTCAAGACATGCTTTATAAATATACATATATAATATGCTACTTTGCCTTACATCTGAAGCTAGTCTGCAATAATTGCACTTTTTTTTTCTTACAGAGCAAACTTTTTCTCTGGGGTAAACTAACAAATGCAAATTTGTTATTTGCTGTATCCACAATAAAGGACATCTCCTTGATGCCATGTCAAATTACTGAGCAAGAGACTGTATATCCATGAGTTTTTCTTTTTTTTTTACTATTATTATTAACTTAATAAAGGATATTGGGTGTACCTACAAAACCTGATTTTTCTTAAGCAAGTAAAGTAATATTAAGCTACAAAAACAGTTGAAATAAATTATATGTAAGGAAAGCCGCTAATTTCATCTTTAAAATTCTCGAAATTTTCTTATACAGGGTAGATGTTCACAGCTCCTGAGCTTTGGTGACTCTGCGGGCTCTGCGGCCGGGCACAGGCGGCTGTGATTCCTTGTTGAGGAGTGCCGCCCTGTGGCTCCTTAGGCTCACAATTCCTGCCAGTAACAGACACACTGAAGGCGACTGGCTTTATTTTGGTGCAATTTTTACAGTAAATATATTCTGAACTCAAAACAGTTTCCAAATTGGGAATTTATTAACMGCTTTGTAAGCATACCTACTCCAAAATAAATAGGATAAACTGACAATTCACTGCAGCTTAAGAAGAACATACTAACTTGGTCTCCAATGTCAACATCTGTTACATAAGACTTATTAGAAATTTTGTAAGATACTGAAAAAAAAACCCTAGAATAAATGTAATAATTCAATGGACAGAGTGAACTTGCAATATATATTTTTAATTAATCAGTACTACACATAAGTACTGCAACAAGGCTGCTAGAAATTATAAATTCACAGGATATAAGAACTGAGAGTTGATTGATACAGAGTTGATATAGTTGTATTTTGTGCTTTCCAGTTTTGCATTTCTAGTAACCCAGCATAAGAAAAGAAGTTTTATTGAAACAGTTCACACTGCTATCTTGTCCAGGGTAGTATTTAGTCCTTGACAGGAACAACAAATGTATCCAAAGGAGTCCAAAGCAAGGTAATTCTAGAATGAGCACGCTTCTCTACAACACACTTGCTGAGCAATCCGGAACTTTCTGAGCTTGAGTTTAACAGAGCCAGAGGGATTTTGCTATGATGATTTTTCCCATTTACTTTTTTTAACCAAAGCACAGTTTTAACATCTACRGCATGTTGCAACAAGGAGCTTCACACCTTCACTGTAATATACAAAGCAGCCTCTCCTTTGTCTGTCTCTATGCATATAAAATATTTATAGTGATATACATATATGTGTATTTATACATAAGCAAATTCCAAATTCCGTATTGAACATAAGGCTTGTCTGCTTTTTCTGTTATCATTTTGGAACTTGCCGCCTTCTAGTTTTGATGTGTGAGAAATGGTAAATAATGACTTTTCCACCTTGTCTACTCCGTTCATATGATAGGATATAAAAGGAGGAAGGAATACAAAATAAATCAATCTGTCATTTTTTTTTTCCAGACTGAAAAGTCTGACCTCACATAGTTCTTGATATGGAAGCTATTCCTCATTTTGGGTCAGATGCACCCTTTTGCCTTTCTCTGCATACTTTTTACTTCTATTACACTTTTACAAATATAACATAGGAATAAAAATCTTTCATCAAACAGTTTCTTGCATTTCTAGAGCATTTTTTTTCAGCAATGATCTCTATTTCCCATTAATTTGGGTACTCTTTAAAGATAGAGCAGGATTTCAGGCCCAAATTCATGATCCAAATGAGATCAATGTGACTTTATACTTCTTTTTTTTTTCCCCAAGTAAATTAATTACATTCTTTAGTCAGAAGCTGACTCTTCCCTCAGACAGAAACCACCTTTGTAGGCAACTCTGTCTGTGATCTCAGTGATAAAAGAGCTGAAAAAAACACATAATTATTCATTGCTATTTTCAGTTATTTTTGTGACACCAGAAAATAATTTACAACAGAAAGCTCAGTTTTGAGAGAAGCTGTGATTTATAAAGTCCTGKCTCCCCAAAGGCTCGCCTAAAGTGTTATGAGACACAAACTTTTTGAAAACAAAAGAAAGGAAAGTAGAGAGTAGGCTTTCTAGCCTCAAGTTGAAATGAAGACAGGTCACCAGGCCTTTTTCCTGCTCCTTCTGCTTGAAAACATGAAAMGAAAGAAGATTCTGAGAAGGGTGTAAAGGAAGCTGTGTGAGAGATGGGAGGAGGTGTAAGCGGGTTTTGTTTTCAGATTCATTCTTGGAAAGATKTTTTCAAATCCATATCTAATCTTCTTAACTTCAAATTTATATTTCCTCAGGTCTTTGTATGACAGCAGGATGATCTGAGGGGAAGACAAGTCTTTTCAGTCATATATACTGGAGTCTTTTTGACTAGTTTATAGAACTTGTTATTCGTAACTGCTAGTGAATGGTTAGGGAACACATAGTTTTAAAAGCTGAAAGAGTTTGTGTTCATATCCAAAGTGATTTTGCCTGAATAATATGAATGTAACTGTAGAAATACCTTTGTCTACATCAGTATCAAGTGTATTTTAATGTAAGACATATTTGGATTGTAAGCCATTTTTCATTATTTCCTTTCAGTTTTTGTCTACTGAATATCTACACTGTGGATTTTTGAAATAGTATGAAAAGTAATATGGCAAAAATAAATGCCTAAGAGCATAAGCAATCAAATCTTCTGACACAGATAAAATTAGGACGTAGAAAATAGAGAAGATTGCTTAAGAACTATAAGTAAATGTCTAGACATCTCTGAAGTGTGAAAGCACTTTAAAATCAAGTTGCTGAAAAGATCATGGAAGTTCAGCTCAGAACACATCCAGTTTTCCTTTGAATAAAGAAAGTCGACTTTCTCTGCTATCCTTTTACTCTATTTTGGACATGAATCCAAAGGATCATAACACAGAGCAATAATAATAAAATCTTCTACTCAGATCATACTCTTTCACATGGCATTAAGAGCTGACTGCTTAGGAGAACCAGTGTAACCATATCGGCTGGTAAGTCTAGAGTTACCCAACTAAGCAATTTGAACACTTCAATAGAAAAGATCTCTCCCTTGATATTTGAGTAAGAAAGAACTACCAGATGCTCACTGGGGGAAAAGAAAATCCAAGGAGATTTGTATTCCAAAGGAAAAACTGGGAGAGGAGAAAAAACAAAGGCAAAGGCATCTTATATGAACTAACATAGTGCATGTAAGTGTTCGGTATCTTATATTATACATACTAACATATAAGTGCATATAAGATACCAAACATCCAGAACCAGTGAGAAATGCAAGGCAGGGGATAATTGTACGTGTTTGATTTAGGTCTGAACTACTGTTTACTCACCCTTGAGCTCCTCAGTCTTTAGATGTCACCACCTCCAATACTCCTCTCAGAAGAGATGCTGCATTTCACTTCCTCCGGAATGGGGATGTCAGAGCCAGCTGTGATTAGGGGTGAACACTTTCAACCCTCCCGCAGCTGTGTCTTGACCACAATTTGAAAAACACTGGTCTAAACCATTTTACTTGAGGGTAAACTAGACTGTCTACAAGGCTGCAGTTCTAGGAAAGGATTAAGCAACTGGAATGTTTGCGTAGGATCAGCATTTGACCTGGAGTGCCTCATTCAGCTGAGCTCTGAAAGGGCATTTCTGTGAAGCCCTTAAAGTCGGAGTCTGTGCTCATGAAGTAGCTGGAATGCACTTTGAAGCAAAACTTCAGAGCCCAGGAGTCCAGTGTGGCCAAAGGACTACACATCAGAGGAAGATCTGGGGAAGCTGGGGCACTAGCAATGACCTGGGTAGCAACTAGGGTTTCTGCACTACATGGTAATTTTTTCTTCCTCTACTTCTTCAATGTAGGAAAAAAAAAAAAAAAAAAAAAAAAGAACTAAGAAATAGCAGAAATAAGACTGTGTGTGTATTTAGGGGAAGTAATTTATTGTGGGAAAGATGAATTGGAGAAACGAGCTTTGCAGATACCCTGACTGCAGTGAGGTTAGTGAAGAGCTGCTCTAGCAGCCTGCCCACCTGCACACAYGCACCCGAGCACACGGCTCCAGCCGCCTCTGTCTGCCACAGGGCCACAGGAACAGGAATGAGGGCAGGAAAGCTTAGGTGAAGACAAGGTTAAAAGCCTTCTGACACACATACTGCATTTTTTTTTTTTTTTAATGAAAAAAACAACCAAGCACTGACACTTAGCTTTACTTTCCCTTCTGCCCCAGAACCTATGCTAGATCCTTTCTTTTATATCATGTAACCTCTGCTAACTAACAAAGCGAGTAAAACAGTAAAGCACATTAAATATAAAACCATCTGTCTTCTCTTTAGAAGCAAAAAAGAGAGGATAGACATCCCTATTTTTCTCAGAATCTCTAGGATATTCACCAGCAAAGACATTTTTTCCTTACTCTTCTCATCACTACTTTAATGATAAAAAGGGAAAAATCTTGTAGTTAAGAAAATAAGTAAAATCTCATTCCACAACTGAAACAGTTTGAATAATTTTCACACAAGCCTCCAAAATTGAGGGTGAGTCTGTGACAAGACCCTTAGATATTTTCACAGTTAACTCGTAGTTGTCATCCCTAGCTTTTGCTGAATTCAGCAGGAATAACTGACTCAGACACAAACTGAACCTCTTGTAGAAGTTAACCACTTCATCTAAAAATAGCAGAAGTAATCTGTACTTCAACAATATCTTTATTCTCAACTGCTGAAGAAGCATTTTGGGTGCTATTTAAAACCTCTTTTTCTTGCCTCTCATAAATGAGAATTTCCATAGTACAAGACAGTTATTTTTTGGGGTTATGGCAGTGAAGAATTTATGTAAGAAAAGATAAGGACTTTCTTATTGCATCTTATTTAGATAAATACTTAGATACTTAGATAAATCCAATTCATTGCAAGGAATGTATCACTTTAGTCCTTTACTATTTTAAAAGCCACCTACTGAAAATTTAAATAAATTTATTTACTGACATTAAATAAATTTAATAAAAAAGAGGAAGGCTATTTCCTAACTGACAAGGGGCTTCAGCTCTTGAAGACATAAGATACAATTCAGAACAGTGATCGACGGATGACTCTTGACAAGGTCAGAAGCCCGACTATCAGAAGAAAGTTTCTATTCTCTATGGGATTGCATGCAAATAATGAGGTTCTTTTTTTTTTTTTGCTCTACTGATAAAGAATAGTTTCCCTTGCAAATACACGTAGACATCTCTAAACAGAACCTCTTCACTTTGAAACCATATTTGTTTCTTCATGATAGAATATTTTGATCTCCCTTGATTTCAACCTTTTAGTATTTGAAACTTTTTCAACAGTAAACATTTTAATAGATTACTTTTTGATGATGCTTAATTATTTGTGGTAATATAAGTAGGTATTAAGTTACATTTACATTGCATCCAAGACCAAGTAACTGCACAATAATAAATCTAGATAACTGTATCTCCTACTAGCTTTATACTTGAGAGACTTTAAAAGCTAAATCTTCCTCTGCTGTGCTCTCCCTTTCYGCCTTTCTAGATAAATAAAAAATATTTTCCTTTGTACAAGTGGAAAAAATGGGTAGCTTAACTATATCAGATTAAAAAAAAAAATATTTAAACGTTTTAACAGTCCTGAAGTATTTGACAAATTCAGTTGCATTACYTTACCGATATATTAAGTCATGAGTAGCTTCAGGTTCTATCAGGTTAACATAGAAACTCAATTAAAAATAACTTCCTTCTTTCCAAACCAAAAGACATATCTGAATATAGAGTTGTRCTCCTCGAACTAAATATAGTTATGAGTAAACTCTCTAACTTAATGCTGTCTTTCAATTTMTGCTTTTCAGTTAGGTCCAGGATTGGTAAGACAACAAGGTTAATTTCTTTTAAACGTGCATCTCACTTTGTCAAACAATATTTTTAAGAAGTGACCTTGTACTGAACCACGACCAGCTAAGCAGTATCCTAGCAGATCAAGGGGAAACTTTCTTTCCCAGTTCTTTCAAAATATTGCTGTGCATGGCTCAAAAGATGTTACGGAGCTTTTCTGCTTTTTGCAAAAGAAAAGAGAACTTTTAGAGTGACATTGAAACCCGGGGACTGTCAGGTTCCACCCAAATAAATACTGTGAATTTTAAAAACTGAATTGCATGTGGYGTTGCCTCCTGTTGTTGGTCTTTTCAGTGGGACTAGCTTTTATTATTTATCTGCAAATGCAGACTTGGGAGAAGTTGATGAAACTTTATTCATTAACCTCAGATTAAGATTATAATTATACTGAAGTCAATAGGAGTTCCTCCAGATGATTTTTGAAGTGATTTACACATCACTAGGGAAGAAAACACTACTAAATCAATCTCCTTTGTATTCATYAGAATTGACCCTAAGGAATTATAGCAGATCTGGTAAGAAATGATACTTTTCAATTTAATGAAAAATAACCTCTAATTTCTTTGTTTTGTTTTGTTTCTTTTATGTGCTCCTACTTTTGAGGAACAGTGGAAATGGTAAAATAACTATAATTTTTCCAAAATACAATTAGATTTGAAGCTTATCAATCACTATTGCTTTTTCTATTTTTCTTTCTGACTTCATCTCTTCATATAGAAGACACATCAAACAGAAAGATGAAGGTAGTATTATATATTTGGCCCTTAAATTTTAAACAATCCAAAATGATTTGCATTTTGGAATAATACAGTGTGTAATTGTAAAAGAAAGACGATAATATTATACTGGGAGCAACCTTTTCTTTTTTTTTCTTCATCTAATTTTCATCTTTTCCACCTGAAATACTCCCAGTTTAGCTCTATTTCTCTTATGTTCTGGGCCCTGATTTTGCACAGCTATTCTCTTGATGATTTATGAAACATCTCAGAGATATTCCTAGAGGTCAGTCTATAACACATTTCTGAAAATCTTCCTTTTCTGTATGGAGATAAAATGGGATTTAACTAATCTCAGCATATTACTGGTGATATACTTGAAAGATTGAYCAAATTGATTGAAAGTAAGAGTCAATATTTCTTATAAGCCTAACACCAAATGGCTTAGTCATGGGTCTGTTTTCATTACCTGGACAGTGGACAAAGCAGTAATGCTTGCTTATGAGATGCCTAAGTGCAGTTTAAGAGATATTGTGCTGCTAAGGAAAATGACATAGATGAAGCAGTGTAGCAGTACTTGTAATTAGTTGTTCTTTTTGCTATTGCAGCTACTTCTACTCTAGCTACTGGTCCTCACACTTGCTCTTCTTCAGTTTAGCTATTTTCTAGTAATTTAACACCATACTCAACATCAACATCAAGAAACAGAAAATTGCAATGCATACATGGACCAGGATAAGGGTAATGAATTTAATGATATATTTGTTTAAGATTGTGGAGAAATGGATTGTACAACCAAAATGAGACTGAAAAAGTTTTGGATGGGAGGGGGCGAGAAAATTTGGAAAAYTGGGACAGAACTACCCCAATATCTGCCCACAGAAGAATGTCTATTTCAAATCTATATTTCTGAATAGAATAGGATATTTTCAGCACTTATCAATCATCCAAGTGTTGGCTACACCAGATGCAATGTTTTCCTATAGAAACAATTAAAAATGTCACTACTAGGTCAGCCACAACTAGAGCAAGAATTGACATCCAGATAGTTGAGATTCAGTAAACATCAGCTTGTTCCTACWGCTCTGCTTGTAGAAAATAATGAAAAACTACAAATAGAAGTAAATTTCCCTGAATATCTGTGTCTTACTGGGTAATTTCAAAGTCAGCAACTGTCACATTTATTCAGAGTTCACTGTTTGTCAGATGAAGAGATAAAGGGATTTGCTTAAAATTATTTCTAACTATAATGCTATTGAGGCTGTCAGTTGTTTGTCTCCATTTTCTTCCTTCAGAGGAATTTATGTAGCATTTCTCTCTTGAGGAACACCAATTCCAATGTAAGTTTGAAGGTTTCTAAATTCATCTTCTTACATAAGCATCCACACAAAGGCATTTGYTGGCCCTGAAATGAAGCAGCATAGCACAGTTCATAGCCCTGTGGCTGAACTCTCTTCTCCTCTCCCCCGAAAGGTGACCACATTCATACTGCTTATTGGGAACAGGACCAGGTCTGTACTGGTCTCAGAATAGTCCAGGCTGTATCTGGGAGAATGCCAGTTGGCACAGTCATACAGAAAATTAATCCACATTCATCTGTTACCCCATARTCGTAAAGATTTAACCACAGAAAAGGCAACCCTGCACACTAGAGTGCAGAGCTGCCCAGAAAAAGCACGGTGGTCATTTGAAGGTCCCTCCTCCACCTGAAGTAACTGCAAGAAGATGAAGCCATCTCTGAGGAAGTGACTCAGGAAAGGCAGTGACTTCATCCAGAGGGAGAAATAGGGAGTTSCCAGTCTAAATCTCTGTCAGGGAGCAGCAAGGCTTAGCTGCTTCCAAAGGTCTGGGATCTAACACGGTAGCTAGTGCTTTCGTTCTTCAACTGTTTTATCAGGATAGTGAGAGTATCATTGTGTGGGCTTGTAGATCATTGATTCCTAGTTCTCTTTTGTATGTGTTAGCCAGTAAATAATTGCCTTATAATTTTATGCTAMATATCTTGCTTGCAAAATCTTTTTACATACAGCTAAAGGTATTTGAACAAGATGACCTAGAGAATTAAAGGTAGTATTAGGCTTTTGAACACAAAATATAAATCTTCAGAATAAATGGACTCCAACCCTTAAGGTTGAGAGAAAGATGGTATTTCATCAAGCTCAAAAGATTTGTATGAGATAAATCAACAGATGTAGATAATGGAGAAATGTTAGATGCTTATCACAGAGTTTATCAGGAACTGTAAGACAGGAACAGCGTGTATATAAACAATAAAAACATCATYGCTCCGGAGAAGTCTGGTAACTGCAGAAGCAGGGAGAAGTGTATTTTCAAATAGTTTACAGAGCCTTAAAAATTTGCATCCCTCCCCTTTTCTTCAGCTAAAAAAAGACTTCCTACCTTTTTAAGTTTTATCCATTGGCCTTTTTTATATACATCTTATACAGAAGACCATATTCTTGATTGCAACCTGTCGGTGTCAACTGTTCAGGAGAACTATCAACCCACATGAAGTGCCTGTCCCCACCACCCCTACTGCCCAACTTCTGAAAGTCTCCAAACAGCARCTTGCTGAATGTTTGGAGCCTAGAGAGTAGAAGAGATCAAATGCACCCTCTGAATTTTGTTTGTACTTGCAGTATTTCCTAAGCATTGCTAGGATGGATGAACTGTTTGTCTCACCTAGTACAAACATTCTTATAGTCTCCTATAGGAAGTTCTCTAGTTGTTTTACTTTGTGGATACAAAGACCACAGAACTGTCCCAACTCCTCTTACTGAGACAACTTCTTTGCCAAGCAAAGTTGTTATAAACACTGGTTTAAGGCAAACCAGTAATTCATTATCTACACAACCTCATTAACACGGAATTGTGCCTCTGTTTCACGTAGCTCTGCCTCTGTTATCTCAATGCTGAACCTCATATTCTAAAACCTCACTCTACAAAGCCTCAGATGCCAAGTGATTGTGATTACAAGCATTAGGAAATGCTTGGAAATAGAGAGAAAAACCCTGAAAACTCATGTGTCTGACTATTAATTGATGTTATGTTTGTCAATTTTACTTCCTCCTAGGTTCCTCTTTCACCTATGATGCTTCAAGGCTCTTCTTAAAAAAATGTAGTATTTTTCACTTGCTCAACTTAAAATCACTGGTATTTCTTCTGAGGTTTCCACTCCTTGTAGGTACCTTTGTGATATATCTCTTTTTTTACCACCTCACACCTCCTTTTGGCTTAGCATAATCTGCCTGTGTTGCTTTTGTTTGCTTTTCTAGAACACTAATGGAGTCATTAAAGGTCATCTTTTTTGCTCATGTCTGATTTTCCACAGTCTGTGTGCAATGCTGTAAGCTAATATGTGAATTAACATCATGTCAATTATTTTGCAGCCTTTTCTAATTGAGCGCCCTTAATGCCCAATAATATACACCTTGCTGATTTCTATGTCAGGGTTTGGCGTTATTCTGAACCAACCTAAACTATCCTTTCTAGTTACACTATGGTTCACCACAATTTCTGCAGTTTATTTTTTTTTTTAAGATATTTTCAAATCTATCTCAGGCTCTTCAACAGAACCTTTCCAGTAATTTTCTCTCTCTTTGTACTTGCATTTATTTAGAGGAGAAAAAGTGGTTTGCAGAAGGGTCAGAAGAATTATAGGATTAATAACAGAGAATTATAGGATTAATTCCAGACAAAATCTGAAGTTTGAGGCCTACAGCTACCTGTATGGCTGAAACACAAAGGAGGGAAGAAGAGGTTAGGAGCTCAGAGGTGCTGGTGAAGTTCAACGCATGCCTGCAGTTCTGTGGCATTTGCGGGTCCACTTGAAGTACAAGGGGGAGTCAACATTTTAGGYAGAATTATTAACGGGTTTCAAGTCTAATTGCTGAGGAAAAAAAGAGAGTCTAAATATAAAACATCTTACTCTACTTTCAAACTGACAAAGGTTTTGGAAAAATAAAAAAAAAAAACAAACTGGGAGATGAGCAAGATCGTTGCAGACAAGAGAATGGAAGTTACAGAAAATAGAGAAGAAAAAATAAACAATATGGAAGGCTGTGATATGGCATATTTGTGACTATCAGCTATTAAATCATTTAATTTTCTAAAAAATGGTATTTTTGCAAAAGACAGTTGAAGGGTACATTCATTACTTATTTTCTGAAAGTATACTCTAGTCAGCAAGTCATTTTTCAAAGAGAAGTCTAAAAATATTTCTGAATAGCTTTGTTGAAATATTAAGGCAACTTATGCTTCTATGGAAGGGCTGACAAACTTCAGATGTTCTCAGAACTTATCATTAAAATGATACTTCGGGATTTATACAGCAAATCATTTGCTATTAGCTCCAGATTGACTAAATATTCACAAATCTTGATCTAGAACAAGTTTATTTCTATAGAAGTCTTCTTTAGCATAAATAAAATGAACTTTGAGTCAGAAGACAAAAGAGAATTCTCATTTGTCTTAAGGAATTTGATTTTAGGACAGGAAGCAAGTTTTCTGGCTAACTGGCACTGGCTGCATCTGCATCAGAAAAGAGACTGTCCCCATAGGTGAAAAACTATTAAGMAGAAAACTCCCCCTCCTGCATCTTCTCCAAACATAAATTCTTTATTTCTTTCCAAACAGCACATGCTAGAACCAGACCTTATCCAGCTTTGTTCAATGCTATCCCAGGACTGAGCATCCTTATCATAGGATGTTCATAGCATATTCAGTCTACATAGTACATTGATTAATTACAATGTTCCCATAAACTGTATTCTTTTTTCTCCAAGAAAAAGACTTGAATGCATCTTTGCGTGGTAAGAATTATAATTCACAAAGGGACAATTACATTCTCCTCCTGAACATTTTTGGAAATTAGTCTGGAAAATTTAACTCTGCTTTTGCCAGTGTCGGTTTTAGCTTTCATCCAGACAAATATGTCTTCTCCTGGGCAAATCTGTGAGGCTAAYGTGAGCCCACACAAACCCCACTTCTAATTCTAACCTCAGTGTCACTAACACAACCCGTTCAACATCTTATTTTTTCTTAATATTATGATAGATAAAAATCTATTGGAGCATGACATGTTTCTGTACATTCATTGTCCTACTATACTGCCTGATTTACTTAAAATTCCAAAAAAAAATGGGCCTATACCAATGGTTTGCATTAAACACAAGTACAGATACATTTCTCTTTTTGTCTTTCTGCTACGAAAGAAATGCTCCTCAGCAGAGGAGTGGAGTGAACAACAGGAGATAATAAAATCTTAAACAACTTCTGCTAAATGAAACAGTCCTTGAGGGTCTGATTGCACTTAGATATAGAATTTAAGTAGCACTCGTCATAAAAAAAAGTAAATCAACTTTTATTTTCCTTTTATCTGTGTTTCTTCAAGCAAGTGTTTCCAAGGATTCATTGCTGCAGAGTTATTAGAACTGACACAATTTCGTTCATTCCTGTGTCCTATTATAATGTGAAAGCATTTGGATAGCCCGAGAGAGGATGCAAGTGTCAGGTCCCAAACATGCTTTTGTACAACATGACTACTTACCTTGCAGTCTAGATTGATTACACAGTAACTTCAGACACCTTGCCAGGGTGAGCAGGGTTTGCTAAGGTGTTAAGAGACATTGCTCCTCTAGGAGAGAATCCCAGTTTGCTGTGTGTGGCCCCAGTGCTGATTCAAGTAAAGTTTGTTGACCACAGCAGGAGCGGTGCTTGGCTTCAGTAGTGGAGGATCAGGCGATTGGGTCCCTTCTGTGGGGAACATTCCTCTCAGAGGGGATTATGGCTCACAGGATTCTTCCTTATCTAACGCTAGTTTCAGCATTGGACTTCGTATAGTTTGGCTGCTTTCACATGAGATTTAGGAAAAAAAAGCCTCACATATTGTAATCACTTCTCCATGTAATCACTTCTCCATGTGGTTCTGTCCTACCAGTTTTTCTGGGCCAAGGCTGGGAGAAAGGCAACCTGGGAGAAGGGATGCTGAGGGAGCTGGGAGACTGAAGCACAGAGCTGCTTCTCATTTCAGCTAGATACTAATTTAAGGAAACTAAGGAAASTAAATCTACACAGTTCTGTGCCTAAATTAGCTTGCATAGCTTTTCTGTTCTACTGGTGAAAACCTTTCTCTTCTGCTATCTTGCATAGAACATTTTGCACAGAATAGTAATAAAYAGAAAGCATGAATGAGTGAGGTGACTCCCATATGAGTGAAGTTAGGGTGTACTTACAAAAGTAAAGGACATGTGATTTTTGAAAGACTAAATATTAAATATAGTATTTTTTCTCTGATGAATTTTGGGAAAAAGAAAACAAAGTAGTGTTAATAGAATAAATGTAGGCTGCCTCTACATATAGTTGGACACCAGATCAGTGACTGAAATGAAAAGACATATTATTATATACAGAAAGATTACATGAGCACAAACTACAAATTATAAACTAATCCCTACTATACTTTATTAGAATAAATCAATAAAGCAGGAAAACAACAAAATATTAAAGGAAGTTTTAAACAGAAGATGTATTTGTTAGGTGAGTGCCTTTAAGTATTGCCTATCCTCATTAGAAGGACAAGGACCAAGAAGTGAAGCAGAGGCAGGACTTTTCCAGCAAGGAAACCCTTCTGTTGTCACATGGGAATGTSTAACATAAGGGAACTGTCAAGAAATGTAGAGCATAAGAGAATGCCTACACACATAGCAGAGAAAATAACCATGATAGTTCATTCACTAACCTCAGGACAAGGATCAGGAAGTCATGTTTTAATAGACTCTGTCCACGAGCTCTGATGTAGTTACCCTCCACATACCACAAAGAGCTTCCTTGAAGTCCTATCAACCCAGCCAGCCCTGCTGGCCAAGCTTTCAGAGCCAGATCTGCACAGCTAGGTGAAATGCTTCAAAATTTGAAACACACACCATGAGCACTTGGTGACATTTTGAAAATTTTCATTGACAACTTGAAAGTTATTGAGGAAAAGAAGTAAAGCTGTGCATTAAATACTTAAGATTTCTTCAAATAGCTTTAGAAATGGGGTCATATAGGAAAGTAAAAGCAGACAGAATCAGATCTTTGGAATAAGTCTGAGATTATTCCTGAGTGGGAGAAGGATGCTGTAAGACCCTTCCAAGTTGACTATATCTTACTTGTTCTGAAAGCAGAGAGTTTTTAGCCAAAGCATAACCATARAGCATTTTTTAGATTTTCCTATTAGTAAAAGCATCTTTAAATAGATTATTTTTAATATAGCAGTTATAGAAAAGCATTTGTATTATTTTCACATGACCCCAGATCAGAGACGTCTTTCTCAGCAAGTGTGGGATTGTGACTGGGTCTTTAAAAAAAGAATGGCTTCATCATACAGGAAAGCAATGCTGCCAGCCCAGACAAGTGACACTCCTACATTTCATCACCTCCTTAAGTCTCAACATTGTTCCTTTTACTTGTGACTAAAATTAAATCACCCTGTGGTTTAAGATTTGGGGGAATTCTGAACAARGAAAACGTACACTGTGCCCACGACTGCTGCAGAAATACGATCCAAATGTATGAATAGTTTCCAGCAGCCTGAACCTACAAACTGTGTGGACTGTAGGAAAAGTGGTAGCGAGAGCTCAAGATTAACCAACACAMTTCTCTTGTCAAGCAACAAGCACCTTGATGAATCAAGCAGACAAGCATCCCATGCTGTTACATGAACTGAAGTCTGACAGTAGGTTTGTGTCTCAAGTTAAATTAAAGGTTTGGTAACTGAAGCCTTGGAGATTTTATACCAGGAAAGGGCATGACACAGCACAAGGCACACTTCCACAAGGCAGCAGCTTGGAATCTTTCACCTACAAATACACTTCAACGGGAAACACAGAGGCTTTTTTACTAAATTCGGTATAGCAATATCACATCAGCAACTTGGAGTATATCAAACAACTTCCAGAATCACTTTTTTTTCAGATAATGGAAAATCTGTCAGACATATGGCATGATTTGGACACCAGCAATAACTCCAATTTTTTGCCACTTTTAGCACTGCTTTTTCATTTGAAAAGAAGAGATAAAATATTAGCAGTGGATGCATGCAAAACCACAGCAAGCTTGTAAAAATCTACTCTTAAAACCAAACATAAAGTCTTCCGTGGGGGTGGTTCACCACTTCCTCTGGCTGCCCATGCAGGAACTTATTTAGCAGAGAGGGTGAAAACAAGAGCTATGTGCAGAGTAATTAGACACTAGAGATGACTCTGAACCAGTATTTCTTGACATTGTGCATTGTACGTTGACGTTGTCTGTTGTTTGTGAAACATAAATAAAATGCCCCGCGCTTATCCTTTTTAGTCATAGCTTATCATTTTTTCTTCTGTATAATTTGTTTTGTGTAGAAATATGAACATGAGACTGGTACAGATTTCAGCAGAAAGATAATATTTTTGCAGAAGATCACTCAAAAAGGAATTAGAGGAAAAAAAGACATAAATCTATGTCTCATGGGCAGGAGACACATCAACAACAACAATTTACAACAATGTGTTTAGTAAATATTTGTCCCACACCCTAAGAAAATATTAAAACTTAGAATTCTAAATACTAATATTTTTAGTACTTTTTCAGTTCTTTTCATATCACTGCAATTCTTTTCATACTGGAAGTACAATAGAGTACAACAGCTGAAAAGGCTTTTAAATGGAGCTCTTTTTCAGGCAAAACCCAAAACATAATAGTTATCTTGAAGGCAGCACAGGCTTGTGGAGCTTTCAGTCTAGACACTCAACCAAAAAGAATCAATTTACAGTTTCACTTAAAACAATATACCCAACTCCTAGGAGAGACTATACTAAAAAAAAAAAAAAAGCATAAAAAAAGAGAATATTGTTAGTTCTAACTCTTGAGATATGAATGACTGAAGAAATCCTTGTATAAATACAAAGGTCTGAATCCTTTCACAGGATCAAAGCAAAGGCTCCAATTGAGCAAAGAGTTTGTCTCCAAGCCTTGAACGCTGCTTTACTAACTTCACTRAAGATGGTAAAGATGGGATTAAGTTTCTATGGATCTGGAAAAACAAGTCCTCTGCAATTAAAGAAAGCRAATTCCTGGCTAATTCCAGTTGCATTCCTGATGCAAAACTGGGATATTGCAGAGTTTGAACTAGACATTAACCTGCTTCAACCCAGACTGATCTGTGTGCTCTACAGAAAGATATGAGAATAGTGAATAGTGTCCTTGCTAAATTTGGATAACTGGAAAAGCAGCCTCGGTGAATTAGTAATTATACACTATTTGTCATGTAGAAGCTCACACAGAGAAAGAAATTAATTGTTTCATAACCMTACTGTACAGATTGCCCAGCCTATTGCATTAAATGAAAGGATCCCTTCACAGGGAAGTGACAGAAAAGAAATGAGAAGCTTTTCTAAAACTGGTTGAAGATGTATTGGACAGATCTCTTACTACTACTATTTTGGAACAATTCATCATTTATATATACATAGAAAGAAGAAAAAAATCAAGAAAACATATTTACTCATAGTATAACATTCATTTTATTGGCACTAGCTAGCCATGAGTACTATTGTATTTTAACAGAAAATGGAAATGTACATAACAGGATATTCAATTTATACCACCAACGAAACTCAGTGTCAGTCACAAGCATAACAGRAGTTTCAAAGGGAGATCCTATGAGATCTCATACTGAAYTTTATAATTTCAACCATCACTGTACTCATAATAATCAGTTCCTCTAGTTATTCAGTTAAATTTTTTGCATTTTGGTTCTGTCACTATTCTGTCTACAAACACAAATTAAAGATGTGGTTTGACTTACCAGGCAGACAGTGCAACAAATCTCCAAGAAGCAGCCAGGAGCACACCCTCTTTGGCATATATACCATGCAAACTCCAGTAAAGCAGAGGCTGCATTTTCACTTTTTGTCAGAGAAACAGTGTATATGTCCAGGATGTATCTTTAGGATTTGCACCAGAGATGGGATTCTTCAGCATGTGTCCTACAGAAAGAAATGAAACAAGTCATTCAGAACAGTGATCATACTGTTTAAAATTTCTAGTGACCTTAATCTGTGATGTGTGTGCATGTCCCTGGCTCATACAGACTCACAGAATCACAGRTCTTTATTCGTGAYCACACTTTTCTCCAAAATGAATTCAACTCTCTGTGTTGAATTAAATATATATTTGCCATATAATATGGACAGTGAGATGCAGATATCCCAATTCTGTGTTTTCCTACAAGCATAATGAGTGACTCAAAAGCTCCAAACTGGTGGTTTAGGGTAAGGGGGTTTCTCAAAGGATACCAGCAAGTGTGAAGCTTAGAGAACTTATCTGTGAGACGAAATCAAATTTGGTTTAGGACAGAAACTGAGTGAGAGCATTACCTTGTGTCATCTCTAAGTTTACACTTTGAAAAGACATTTTTAAATACTTGAAAACACTTTTTCATATAAACATTTCCTAATTTTTTTTCTCTACAATAAATTATACAATCTGAAAGATGGATATGGAGCTTTGGTTAGTAATGTATGGTTTCCAATCCCTCAAGTAAAATTGATGGCCATTAAGATTTATAAACTATTTTTAATTGAAGATTATAATTTGCTATTCTGTGACCTTCTGCTGCCTTCATGTATGCCCTAAAGCAATTTGGATACCCATTCTTTGGGGTGTAATAAATAAATAAATAAATAAGATTATTTCAAGCACATTTCCAATTACCATATTCTGCAGATGTCTGTACACTGAACACCGAAACACAACCCAAGCCTCCACCATCATCATCCTAACGAATGATCTGTCCACACCAAAATGGCTAGCTGTGAACCAGAACTCCATGACATTTGAGTTTCCAAATCTCATCCACTATTTGGATGCAAAAGTAGTYGTGCTAATTCCTTATGTCAATCCCAGATCATCTCCCTCCTCAAAAGAAAGCATGGGAGTAGCTACTGCCATCTGATATCTGTACACCAGGCCTCCTTCTCCTGAGTACCATTTGTGCAGGAGGAACGAGGCGGTAGGTGGGGAATGCATGSCGTGTTCTTCCAAATCTGAACACTGTGAGCACAGAAGTTCCCAAAGCAGCCTCCGACAATCTGCTCTGGAACAGGAGCAGCTGAGACAGAAATAAGGCAAATGCCTGTCCAGTCTACACAGCACTCCATGGAGTTAATTTTAGTTCAGTCAGCAACTTGGACTGCTACCCTCAAGACCACATAGGAGGCTGCTCTGCAATCATTTCCACCCTTTGGGTCCCTGGAAAGCAGGACATGGCTACAGGCTAGTTTTAAAATTGCTCCACTTTATATAGCACAGAAGTTAAGCACAGTTTAGCTTGTATAGTCCAAGAAACACAGTGTAAGCAAGCTCAGCACATGCTACCTACCAAGGTGGATGGAGAGAGGACAGATCTGCTGACAACAAAAAAAAAATCATCGCTGGATGCAAACTGGTGCATTAAGATGTGGGCCACTATAGATATCTAAAGAACAGAGGCAGAAATCTATAAAAGTTAAGCATGGTGGTGAACTGCCATCTTTCTTTGCTTTTAATATCACCAGACAAGCTGTACTCATGTATATACAACTTTCAAGTTTGGGCTTTTCCTCTAAAAATGTGCTTTCCCATACACTACCATATGGCTGTAAGGCTTCTGTTCAGTGTATAAATATCCATGTGCCTGGAACCTTCAGTGCAAATTTGTTGGGCCGTAGCTTTTAGCGACATGAGCACATGCTGAGACTGAGAGGTTTCAAAAACAGCACGGAGGAGAATGAAGGAATGCATTTCAAAGCAGCATAAAGAAGATTAAATGTTCACACCCATTTTTAAAAAATTAAGCAAATATGTGCACACATCTTGCAGATTGCTTTGATAAATCAGTACAAGAGAGTATTTTCATCRTGTGTCATAATCTAGATTATGGCTGTATTCACATAACTGAAAATAAATCCTACTTCATAGCTGAATTATAATAATCTAACAGTATAAATCACATTATTTTCACCTTTTCCATAAAGATCTASACAAAATACTTTGCTTTTTTGTATACTGCAAGGGAATTCCAGATGGACACAGTGTTATCTGTACTGACTTTAGATTTCACTTCTTAATTTGTTTTAAAGAGAGCTTTGTAGATTGGATAGAATCAGCTCTTTCCACTTATGTATTGAAGAATAAATACTCCTACCCCCACAAAAAAAATCTTTCTCAATGACTGCAACTTGTTGTAGCAGCAAGAAGTGAGGCTATGAGTATTTACATACACATGAGAATGCATATAACTTGAAAATGACATTTTACTTGCAATTTCCTTGTGTAGTACACAGGCACATTATTAGGGCTACAAATGTGGATGTACGAAGCTGCAATGCTCTATCTTAGATGATAACTCGGTCAGTCATCAGAACAAATAAACAGCAGTTATAACCTCCCTGCTCTGAAAAGCTTCGGTGAAATAAAGTCACTACATTTCAGTATCAAATGCAGAGTGAAATAAAAGGGGAGATTATATATATTTTTTATATATATATATACTTGTACTTCTTTTCCTGAGACCTTCAGAATAACAAAAATCTAGAATATTCAACCACTTCAGAAAAGGGAATTCATAGACAGCTTTAGAACTGAAAAATGACGATTTGCAAGAGTTTGGGCCCACTGTTAACTACATGTACTCCTCAAGTGACATAGGGGGTTATGTTAGCTATTCAGTCTGTGCTAATCCTCTGCTTTCTTATGACCTTCATAAAGATTTAACGTCTTGCATCAAGAACTAAACTCAAATTAAAATATTTTTCTATAAAATAAAATCRTATTTACTAAGATGAGCACTTGACATCTCCAGCTCAGAAGGAGGGAACAGAATTTTTCATAAGCRTTTTCTAGATAATTTTACAGATTTTAAAGGGGTCTCCTGACACATTCCCATGTTTTACCAAACTGAAATAAACCTTTGACTAACTTTATTTTTATATTTGTATATATATTTTAAATTAGTATTATTAAAATACTATTTAAAATGGAAATATACCTTTAGTGGATATTAGACATGTGCAACTCTTTGAGACTCAAAGGTGGAATGGGTAATTTGCCAAGAGTCATTTGTTGAGATGCAYTGCACTGTGGAAATTTAGGCAGACTATCCTACATCCGTATTTCCTTTCCCTGACTTGAAATATTTTCAGAATGAATTCTTATATATACCTGGATTTTTCCCATTAACATCCCACGAGCTTATTTTTACTCAAACATTTGTACTGATGGGCAAAGAAAATTAAATTTAGAAATAGCTTCTCTCAGAGTATTCTTATGGGATTCAGCTAACATTGCTGGCATATGAAATGCCACACATAATGGGTTTGAAATGAGTTTCTGGCCACAGCCCTGCTTTCTTGTGTGTGTTTTTTGCCCTCCTCCTTCCTCTTGCTCTTCATTTTCCACCTCCTTGAACCCCATCTTACACCTTTGAGGCACAGCACTTGGGCGCACTCACCTTCTGCTGATCAGCCAGGTGCCCCCTCATCACTCACATTAGCTTCTCACAGGCCCCTGTTTAGTATCGCAGCTCCTGCTTTCATGTCCGCAGCACAAAGTCTTCCTCCTAAAGCACCCTCATAGTCAGCTCCCAGACCCATGTAGACCTCTTCTGTCCTTGCCATCATACAACAACTAGCCTGAATTAACTTAAACATATCTAATACTAATGCAAAGCACAGGTATCTCAACAAAAGCAATCAGTGCTTAAGATTTTCAGTTACAAACTGTCCCACAGTCAGCAATCTAGTTGTCATTGTTAAGACTTCCTCCAACTCTGCCTTCATACCACACTCTGACCTTGTACGAAATATAAATTTGATAACAGTATAAATTCTGAGTTAAACCCCTATGTTGACTTAAATGKACCTAAAATTAAACTTTCTCTCTGTGTTCTCCATTTCCAAAGTGCTTGGGATGTATCTCTATTTAAAGCTATAGGAAGATAATACATTGTTGCATAYTTACCACAAATCTATCTAGTACCAAGAGATTCTCTCTTTTCAAATCAAGGTGCTTGCTTTATCATTTGTCTTAYCTATCCACTCAAATCATATTAAGAAAATGTCTTCATGTTAGAAGAAGTATAGATTTGCTAACAACATCTTCCACAAAGAATTACTGATGGTGGTTCCCCCAGAGAAACAGATGCCTTCCTGATTGATATATTTTGATTACCGAAAACAATGAAATTTTGAAAGTTCACAGGAGAGTATAGGTATGTCCATGTTGATATTGTACAAATGGGAGTGCGACAGTGAAAATCTTTTGAGAGTACAAATGCATCTTTCAGCAATTTACTTTGTCTTTTAAGAATAACCCCATGTTAGTTGCAAGAACTCATTTTGTACTCATGGCTGTTTGATAGCCAAAGGAATGTTTGCAGTTGCATCCCTAGAGGACAAGTGTCATACAAGGGAAATCACTGTTTCAGTCAGATGATTACTTGCAGTTAATAAACATTTGAAGTCAAAGCCTCAGAGAAAATTCTATCTGAAATATCAAGGAAAGCAAAGAATGCCTAAAGAAAAAGCACTTAATCTGATAAATACCTGCTAAATAAAATTAATCTCAACAGTGAAGAAAATGCCCAAAAGGTGAGCCACAATCTAAGTTTGTGGAATTTTGCTCCTAGCTGATTTTGGCAGATCTTTCCAATGAYACTTTGAAAGAGAAAATACAGCATGATAAATCTGTAACTTGTGTTGGAATAGCTGCACTCAAGCAGAAACTCTAAATGTCAAAATGCTCTTAATTTTTGAAAACCAGTGTGGAACTGTAAATCAGTGTCAGGGTATTGTGTCTACTCACCTTCTTTTGCATGGAGCTGCTTTGATAAAACACCATGGAAAAATGAATACTTGTTGTATAGCTGACAGAAAATAAAGAATACACAGCAATATATAAAGAATGCACAGCAATACAGATGTCCATTACGCTCCAAGTCAAATCTTCTCATATTTGCTTAGAAGACAGGACGTGAATAAATCAAATGTGTGGACCAGTGAGAGTTGTGGCTTTCAGTAAAATGCAGAAGCACTGCTATGATGAGGTCAATGCACACTGTCTGCCATAGAAACAGCTAATGAGAACTGCTATGAAAACACAGGTTATAACCTAAACCAGCTACTGCACAGTCCTTATCCAGGCAAATCTCTTAAAAAAAAAAAAAAAAAAAAAAATCCAGAGTCTCCTTGACAAGTGGGCAAGTAAACTGATTTTACAAAGAAAATAAAACCCCAAAGAGAGGAGGAAAAAAATTATTTCATTTTTTCAGTCCCCTAAATAGAGCTAGTCTAGAAAATATTTCTGCATGTCAGAAGAGTTATAAATAACGTATTTATTAGACTACTTTCTGAGTCATCCAGACTGAGGGAGCAAACAATGTGTATATATGTTACTACATGCAAGGAACTAAAATCATGCACTTAGTAAGTATAGAATAAAAAGACATTACAAACTTGCACTGTACAAGASACTGAATATGAGAGATAAAAACTAACAGTGTTATCAAAAGGCTATCTAAGACTGCATGTTGTTTTTCAAGCAAATAGAAAGACAAACACTTCTATTTTTAAAAGATGAAACAAATCTGAAGAAAATACAGTGCCTTCCTATGAGGATGCTGACACCCACTCTTTCATTAGTTTTGTTTATCTTTATAATAGACCTATTTTTGCGGTCTTAACTGAAACAGATGGGTGAAGGAAATGCTTTACATTTATTACCAGTTTCTCTTCTAAATGTAAAGAGCTGACCACATTGCACCCAGACAGATCCTGGTGACTAACACAGGCAGACACACGAGCTGATTCACCCTCGCCCACAGGAATAATTTCTCATTTGCTGGAGGGTGACATTTGAATGTTCAAGCGAACTCACAAGCCCCAAAACACAGTCTCAAAAACAAATGTTCTTATGAAAAGAGGTTTTTAGCAACCATGTGCAGGGAGTACTAGTACCTGACAATGCCAATCAATCCACCTAGGTGTTATGCCTTTCTCACTAACATCTGAAAGCATGAGTCAAAACCCACTGAAGTTGACAAAAAGCTTTTTAGTAATTTCAACAATTACTAATTACCTGTCTCCATCAGGTTCTGAATGGCTACAGTTACGTGTGGAGATAACCTATATTGTCTCCACAAACATTTCATTTACATGCTGTGTCAAAAGCAGATTTAAGTTCAACTATTCAGCATGGATATTACAYGGAAACATGTACCTGGAAGCAATATCTGAAAGCCAGATCATAAAAGGGAAGATGAATTTCATACTGATGCCACTTTCAGCACACTCATTTGATGCTTACGTTTCACTTAGACTTGTACTGTTCAGTGTTCTGTATTTTGCTGCAGCTATAAAATTCTAATACAAATTTTGTTCTGAAATTGTGCTTTCTCTCAAGTCTTTTTCTTCCATCAAAATTTTGCACCAACAGACAGACCAGAGCCTCTGAAAGAAAAGAAATAAAGTTCAGATTAGATCAATTAGGACAGATTTTATTTTAAACCTCAGTTCCACATGGTCCTTGGGAACAAGTTAGAACACATCTGTCACTACATCAATGAAAGCCAATTCCAATATGTAGCCCTTTCAGCTGAAAATYTGCTTTCAATTGGTATGGTAAGTTTGAATGTATCTGAAATAGCTATGAACTGTTAYGAGAGACTGTAGAGCTGCTGTAAACTACATGTCAATTCCAATGTTTCACCATTAGGTACAGACCCAAAACATTACTAACACTCTGCATCAGTATGAGAAAAATAAATATTTCTTTAAGTTACTGAGAAGCTGCCTGCTTCTCCTGAGAAATAAAATCTGTACACTATCAAACAATAGAAAGCTACTCTTATGTTTTGAATTTCCTTCTCAGTCCTTTCAACAGGACTTCATTCCTTTATCCGGAAACTCCTTTGGAGACCCTCCCAGGAGAAGGATTCAGGCTTGGTAGTCACTGAAGCCATACCCAGGTCTCAGGCAACTGCTTTTGCTTGAGCAGCAGCCTCCCTGCTGAGAGCAGGCAGATACAGACAGGCTTCCTCCCACTTTCAGCAGTGCTTCCTGTATTTGCCACAGCGTTGGGTTGTTACCCTGACGTGTGGGTGGCCAAAAAGCCTACTAGCTGTCACCCTCAGGACCCACACGGCCAGACTTTATTGCTAGAGGAAGTGGAGTAGCAGGTGTTTCTGAGAGGCCCTCTCCCAGCTCAGCAGCAAGGCCTGCTTTGCTGCAGAAATAATCCAAACACAGTCTCCCGGGATGGTGCTAAAAAATGAAAAAGATGCTGTCATTCCTGAATGTTTAAAGAGGATACAAGCTAGGAAAGCTAGGGTAAAGTATTAYTTGTTGCTAGTGGTCCCGGTGTCCTGTGCAATATAAAGGAAGGACTACAGAAAGTCAGTGAATATGCCCCATTTAACTTACCCAAGGGAGACTTTATTTCGTCTGTAGGTCTGAACCAAAATATTTACAAGACTGCTTGTTGGAGCTGCATGGGTCTCTCGTTGACTGTAAACACAGTCCACACAACTGTGGTAGACTGGATACCTGTGATAAACAACTAGAGAAGATAAATCCTATATGTATATATATGGTTGTGTCCATATTATATTGATATTTTATGTAAAAGATAGATATAAATATATTGATATATAAACATACATATATAAAAATATATTTATATATAATTGAGCTCAGCTACATCTGATAGGCCTGAACGTAGAAATTATCCAGGCAAGTTTTTGGTTTGAATCTAGGAATCTAAGTTTTAGCAGTTTTCAGCAATGCAGTTTTCTCTATGGTAGGGCTTGCGTTTCAGTATTTTGTAGATATATGGTACATTCAACTTAGCAACCTGTTCAACTTCTAATTTTCCATATGATTGTACATCACTGATTTCAGATACTCCCAACAGAAAAATAATCTTTGTCTTCACCCATTTTCAAAGACTTCCCTGGGAGGCCAGATATGGCAGACTTTGTAGATTAATGGAATATTCACCGAAAATGCAGTATTAATTTCTATCATTTCTTCCCATTCATTATGTCATTAGCACTCATGGAGAATTCCTGTGAATAAGAATAAATAATTGTAAGGATAAATACACATCCTAGATGAGTTCACTACAATCTAACTAACTTTCTTACAAATTAAAACATAATTTTTGAAAAAACAGGTTGCCTTAAATAAATGCAAGGAAAAAAATACAAAGTTTTTGGAAGAAAATATCTGAAGTATGAAGCACTATGTGCAGGATGTCACTCCCCTGTTTATGAGGATGAGGTAMTTCTTCTAGACCATTCACAATTTCTTCTCTTTAAAACAGAAATCATCCTTTTATAATTCCCAAGTAAGCAAACTTTAGTGGAAGGTGTCATAYGAAGCAGTGCTGTGTGACGCCTGCTTTAAAGTCACTATTTAATTCACAGCTTTGCTATTATTCTTGTTTACATGCATCTCTTCAAAGCAATCTTTTTCATAAATAATAGAAAAATCTTTGTCATTAATATATTTTATTCTTATGCTGCAAAGTTCTCATGTTTGACATTTCTTTTATGTCCTCTACGCAGTTACTTCAATTTACATATTTTAAGTCCCTGAAGTCTAGGCATACAGTGCATGCTGAAAAATTCAAAATTATATMATCTATTTAGACTGATACTGCAAGAAGACATGCCAAGTTACTTCAGAACGGCTGCAGTAAGCTGCTTCTAAACCACTTGCGGTCAGCGTCCAGGTTCTGTTTATCCCATACACAACATCAGAAGACCCACCCTGCTCACGTGCCTGACAATTTCTTTGACTGCTTGCTCTCTGAAACATCAGGCATATCTGGATAATGCAGGAAGGCAGACAGTAATATACATGGGTGAGAAACAACAAATGATTGTTTCAAAGTGTAAAAGAAGTATCAATGGCATAAGAGCTTGATAAGATGATGATGTTGCTATATCCATGTGGGAGAACAGAAGATACTTGCATGGCAAGTAACTCTCCAAAAGGGTGTTGAATCACCTTCAAATGACTGAAAAAATTGTTATTATTTTGCAGTCCCTCTTCATTGTGATGGGACTGAGGTTAACTGCATTCCACAAGGTATTGTACAAGCACAGCAGAAGAGCAGACCCATCCACTCTGTCCCAATAACCAATAGATAGGAGGAGAATCAGAGGCCTGAAGAACTCAAATGAAGAAGTATGCCATTAGGCACAAGGCACTGCACATGCTACTGCATGAAAAGTTGTGAAAAAGCAAGCAAGTAAACAATAATAACAAGCAAGTAAACCCCCAAAATAGAGGGGTAAATCTTGGCCCTTTTGCTAGTGCGATCTCTTCAAAGCAAATGGTATTTTCAAGCATAGGATTGTCCTGATCTTTATCCTCCTCCAGTCAATATTCTCAATTCAGAGATTCAGCATCCATTCCTCTCAGATCTACCATAATCTTTACATAAAAACACTGGGCATTTTTAAGCCATGAATCTAATGATCTTTGACAGGGTTAATTTACTACCTTGAATTTTAGGCATACATAGGAATGCACACATTTTTTCCCTCCCACATAGCTTCATTACTTTTTTTCCTGTATCATTTCATCCTGAATGGCTTTCCGAAAAACTAAAAATGAAAATAAAGCAAGCAATATTAATAAGAACAGAAATCCAGGTCTTTGATACATACTAAATATATGCTATCAGCCTTTCTACCTTGCTTGACATCCCTTTAACTCTCAGAAGAACACTGCTATATCTGAATACACTACTGATGCAAAATACCATGTCTGCAAAAAGAAGAAGAATAAAAGCACCTGCTACTGTCCTTTCCTYATACAGCCTAAGGACAGATCCAATTGCTTTACTGTTTTCACCTGTTCTTTGGTTGAAGAAAAGAAATCTTATTTGCTGTGTTAATACCACCCTGGGGACTCTAAGCACATACTCTAAACACATGAGCAATAGCCCAGGAGATGTTAATGATTACTTATGTCATGCATTATAAAAGCTTGAAGGTATGAGTTAGGCGAATATGTCAAATCTGAACTAAAGTTCTAAAGTGATCTCATATGAGATGGTAAATAGCTGGAAGGAGTTGCATGCAATTTCACATGGTTGTCCAAATCTGAACGGAGAGGGGATATAATTTATACTGCACACAGTGCACAGGCACAAACATTTTGCAGGCAGAAGATTCACGAACTACAGTCTGTTCTTTGACAATGTTTAATTTCTCTGGGTTTTGAATGAACACAGCAAAACTTTCTCCTACATTGGAGGAACAGAGACACCATCACTGAAATGCTAAAGAATTAAGGAGGTTTCATCTTAAGTTATGGGATGCTACAGAAAGATCAGCTTCATTTCTCTACTCACAACTCTACCCAACTATAACTGACTGCAGGCAAGACATTTGGTCACATTCAGATACTCGGCAAGGCCACATTTTCTATAAAATCCCAACATATCTGCTTAAGTGTCCTATCAGCTGGTAAGACCTGAGAGGAAACTTCAGYGTCTCTAGGACCTATCTCTGCTAGGATACAGAACTAGTCCCTAACTACTGAAAAGTTAGTGAGATTAAACACAGCTGCCTGGCAGCTGCATGCATGACTAGATCTGCATGCCTAGTTACGATCAACAGAAATATCTAGAAAGCAAAACATGGATGAAGGAAAATATTAACTTACAGTCAGATACAGAGCCCTTAAATAGCTAAAAGCAAAAATAGTAATTTTTTTTAACTATTTAATACAAAAAAAAGGGTAAATAATGGCTCTGAACACATATGACAGGAAAACTTTTACTTTCTTTGTTTTACTTTTGTTTTTTTCAGTTCCAAAAAGCTAATTCAATATATAGTCCTTCAAGCCTCAARCTATCCCCTGTTAGCTGTAACAAAAATATCTCAGGTCAATAACTAATTCAAAAAAAGCAAAAGCAAAACAAAAAGCAAAATAAAAACAGGTACATATTAATCATGTTGTAAATCTTGACCTGACAACAAGAAAAGGAATAATTAATTAAAAGTAAGGAAAAAATGACTACCCAGGAATTACTTGTTTATGCATATCAGGTTTTATATATATATATATATATATATATATATATATACGCACACACACACACATATATATAACCAGGTCTCAGTAATGAAGCACATTTATAAGGAATGCTAAATAAGGATGCTGTAATCTACATTGATATAAAATGTAAGACTTCATACTGCATTAATCTCATTTTTGCATTTAATGAAATGTAAAAATAATGTTCCTTTAGAAGAAAGCAGAAGTGCAGTGTGTTAGTCTCAGGGAGTTATCTAAGAGCTGAATTCTACCCAGCATAATTAATTCTATGCAAGCTATTGTTTCTCTTCACCCTGAATGCTGCGCACAGAGATTCAAACATGCTTTCATTATGCAGCAGCTGTATCAGTTCTTTGTCTAAGCTTTTATGGCTTCTTTTGGTCTACTGTTTCTCTGTCTCAGACTTGTAAGTAGAAGCATAAATGAGGAAGAAAACTGAGWTCAATGTCCATAAATGAGTCTCACTCACAAAAAAAAAGCAGTTTTATTCAGCTCTGTGGACTGTTCCTCTAACCAGCTCTGGTGGATCATACGTCTCCGAAAATTGCTTCCAGTCAATCCTCTACTGAAAAGTAGAGGTGTCATCTCATTGTTATGTAGTTTAATGATCCCTGAAGTGATCCACGCAGTTTACAATTGCAAGAAAATAGCAGCAAGATTAACAGTTGAGTAAACTGCACAATTAAAAAWAAAATAAAGCCAGTAGGAAATATTTAATCCTTCCATGTGACAATTGTGCAGGTGACAAAGTGTAAGAGCACACAGACTACGACTTTAACTCCTTGTGTTGTGATACACTGTTGAAATACAAAAATCAGGATTCAGATTGGTGCATATACCTGATGCATTTGATGAGACTTCCTATGAATGGAAATCTCATACTATRTTTGTTACATAAAGAAATGGACTTATCATTTCAGTGTTTAATTGGGTCTTAATTTCAGGAGGGTCAAGACCACTACTTCAAAAACTGAATGCTCACTTCTCATTTAAATTCAATTATAAAAGAGCAAATGCACAAAAGTTTATTAAAGGGTGAACAACAACACAAAATTACAAGATTACAATACAAGTGTTCCTGGTTAAAGAGTCTGAACTTGAAAATCCTAGAAATCCAGAGGATTCTTTTTGCATTAGAAAAACTGTAGCAATTCATGTTCTGGACCTTGACTCTGTTTTTAGCCTCACTGCCAGAATAGTAGTCCCAAACCTGCAATATGAGTAGGAGTTCTTCGGATTTGACAGACAATTGCCTGTTCTTGTTGCTTTTGCAGACTACCACGATTAATACTCTATGTAGCATTTTTTTTTTCAAAAATCTCTTGCAATCTTACCTTGCACAAAAATTATGTATTTGTAATAAAATRTAGGTAAATGAACATAATAAATATACCTATAGAAACTCTAAAAAGAGTGTAATAACCTTCGTGCACATCTGTTTATAAGATGGGCACGAAGGTGAAACCTTGCACTAGTTTAAGTAAAAGAGAAAGATCAGATGCAGAGGGGTTAATGTAGATGGGGAAAAAAAAAGAAGTTCTATAAGCTTTTCTAGAAGATGAAATAACATTCCTAGAACTAACATTGGAGGGAAGATTAAAGAAGGAGATGACATTTTACATTACTTGCTTATTTAATTATATTGAGTCTCTCTGAAAAGCGAGAGCTGAACTCTAGAGGAGAAGGGAGGGAAGAGACATTGGAAAAAATGAAAAGAATGATCCTTCCTGTCATTACTCAACAAGCTTCTTGGCTTTCTTATTCATGATTACTTTATTATCGCTATAGACAACAGATCCCCCTTGCCAAGTTATTATTCAAAAAGCAGCAAGATCATCATTGCTGTAACTCCTTTAAGTCAGATAACAAAACTCAATGTAATGAATGAAAACCTAAAATAACTGATATAATACAACACTTAGCTTCAAAATTTTTTCTTTTTTTTCCTCTAGAGATGGTGAAAACATGAATGTGAAACAGACAGACTAATGCAGATAACTCACATGGAAAGCAAGCCACAGAAAGAGGAACGTGATGGAAAGCACATTCTGATACAGACCTCTAATGATTCAGACATTCTGAATTACTTTTCCAAAGGAAGTGGTTATTTCTGCATAGGGGAAAGCATATCAATTGCCACATGATGCTTGTCATCTATATTTACACACASGGCCTTACTCATCATTTGGCATTGTCAAAAGGCATGAAGTACCTTCATTTTCTCAAACTCACCACCACAGGTGTGAGAGAGCAGAACCCCTACATTCATTTCAGACTGTCAGAAGTCATTTTTCACCTTTTTCTTGTAGCAGAGGGACTTGCTAGAGCACTTAAGAGAGAACTGCCTAAGAATCAGAATGGAAGTGACATCTACAACATCTACCAGCAAACTGTTGTACTCAACCTAGAGTTAAGGCAGATCTGTATTTAGTGTCTTTATTAACCTTTGGCAGTTGCATTAAACAGAAATTGGACATAGCTGAGGATGGGAATTTTTCCCTCCTCCATGCATTTATCTTGTTTCTTCCTTCCCAAATCTTCCTAACTCTAACCTTCTGGAGAACCTTAGTTCTCCAGAAAATAGGTATATATTCCTTTTCTTACTTGGCATTAGCACTTAGAAGTAAAGAGGAAGAAGTTCTAACTTCAGAGGAAGTGCTAGATTCCGAAAAAGATGAACAATTTTTACTCTAAATAAATATGGATTTATTTAAATAGAGCAGGATCAATGGAAATGGATCAGAATTTACCTTCTCTGGTGAGGCATCCAAAATCTTGTGGTTTTCAGGATTACAAAGGTCCTAGAGTTCATAGCTTACATATGTACTTGGACCAAAGACTTGTCTTTCATTCTCCAAAATTGTATATAAGAAAGTCACACATTCATTTCCCATAGTTTAAAGATAAATGGAACCCYGAAAAAAAAAAGACCATAAAAAACTAATGTATTATTACGTGACTTAGACATTGATTTAACCTCAAAGTCAATGTTTGGTACTGGTCCTGTGAGATTGCATTTTTCTGTACTGACGTCTCAGAAGAACAGGGTTAATCCAGCACTTGTACACTCAAGTCACATGAACGCATGTGATAAAGGAATCTGACAGTGAATATGCTAATACTGCACATTTTTTTTCACAGCCGTAGATGGAAAAACATTTTAAGAAGTAGTGTACTACCATCTAAACCCAGCACAAGAACAATAAGGTTGTTAAACTAAATGCTGAAGAGTTAAAAAAATATCATAATTAATTTTCCTGGTCCAAACCTTTTTTTTTTTTTTTTAAATATGCATACATATTGTAAGGCAAACTTTAATATAAATGACATCGCTGACCTTCTCTCCCACCCAAGTCTTGATTTCTTTCCATGATTAGAATAGACATCCTTGACTATAAACAGGTGTTGATAAATTCCACCCCTCCAGTATTTTCTACATTGCTTACTGCGTGGTTTGCCATTTACATTCTGTAGTAAAGGTTGTTACTGGTATTTTTGGGAGGTTTTGAATGGTATTAGTGCTGTAATAACTGAGCACTTCCCACATAGTAACTGATTCTTACAACTATGCCCTTTGTCAAGAAATGGTATTATTTCCATTTTACTTATGGGGAAGCTGAGGTATTCAGATGCAGGTTGCAACTTTCCACGCATACTATATCTGCATTATCTGCAGTCTGCAATGTCTACATCTGTTTTACTGAAAGTACCCAGCATCTATCTATATAGGTTTATCTGAGGGTGAAACTGTACTGGTGATTTCATTKGGCCTGGGTCCTATTTTGTACATCAAAATGTAGCACATGCAGTTGGGAGGTAGATACCTGAAGTCCAAGACTATTGTCTTTATGACAGAGACAGAAATTTTCTCTAGCAAAGCTTTCAACTGTCTTTTCAATGGAACCCTCCCTTTCTGTCCTTCCTTTCTCTTGCCTCATTCACTACACCTTTCTCAGCACTGCAAAGTATGGAACGGGATGTTACGCACACCAAACCTGTCACTACGGTTTGGTTTGGTTCAGTCCTGTCCATCCTGCATAATACTAGATAGACAAACAATCCTTTTCTTTTTCCATTCCTAATAACACACCTTCTATTGCAATCCCTTGCTCATTATGACTGAGCTTTCACATCTTCCTCCTTTACTGCTCAAGAAAACCAGAAATCCACCTAATCATAATTCAAGTTGGAGCAGACAGAGAGATTAGGCAGATTTATACTTACTTATTGATAGCAAATTGAAGGGCATCATATACTGATTTCATCCCAGACTGCATTTTGTGCATTTTGTGACTAATCTAGATGTGGTATCAAGCAGATTATTAKCTATTAAAATATTTTTCTTCCCTTAACTGTTCTTGTTCTTCACTATTTTGTATTTATTTTTATGTATTTATTTATTTTACAGAGAAGGAAGTAATGTGACAGGACAGCTGCCAGCATCACAGTCTTTTGAGAGTACACAGTATCCTGTATCACTTGACATATAGGTGTCATGAAGGTCATGTAGTTCACAGAAATGCAGCTATGGGATGCTCACCAGACCATAAAACAGACAAGAAACATTTAAAAAATGTTAAAAAATGAAATATTTTCACCCCTGAAAGTTTAGAGAAATAAATTGTACTAGGAACAAATATAGCATTTTTCCTAGTGTTGTTTGTTTCTTTAAAGGGTTTTTTGTCTGTAAATAAGCATTGATATACTCACTCACATATCTGACTTAAATAGTAATCACATAGTCATAGCTACAATACAGTGTGCCCAAGGGCAATTTAAGAGAGGATTTAAAAAACCTTAAGCAGCTTAGCAGTGGATACTAAAATTAAGACTTGTTTGGCATACTATTTGAATCCTCAGAGAACAGTGAAAACATGCTAGCTCACAAACAGATGACTGCATGCCCTTGGGATATAGGGAAGTCAAAAGTAGCACTAGTGCCTCTTTCCCCTGAAAGTACTCTAATCAAAGCTATAATGAGAAAGAACAGGAACTAATCGGTTTGACTTATTATCACAAGAAAACTTGCTTATTACTTCATATTCCTGACTTGCCAGCAACTGATATCATGACACATAGCTAACAATTGACAGTATTAATATTTATTATTTTCTTTCACACTAGACTGTTGCATTGCTTATGCTTATATATCTGTATATATATTCTAGGTATAAATACTTTATCTTGATGCCTATGTCTAGACTATTTACTTGCAACGCACACAAAGCCCAGATTAAAGGGGAAACTAAAGTTCAAACCACTGACATTCTAATACCTGCAAGCACAGGAGCCTCTGTTTATTTGGCTTATATTTTTCAGTACCAGTCAGCACATCAAGTTTTGCTTCCCTCACCTGTTCTATACTTAAATACACACTTGAACACAGGAAGAATAAGCAATATCATAGAGAATTCAGCTTTTAATAAATAAGAATGCATTCTACCTCAAAGTATTGTAACTGTTTTGGCAATGCACTTGCTTTATTTATTTATATCTTAGAGTCTGATTTTCCAAGATTATGGGTGCTGCTTTCCCCAGCAACAAAAGCTTCAAGGCACAAACACTCTCCCAAATTTATATACATAATAAAGTCCTATTCTAAATCTAACTTTTACATATAGGTGCCTGCTCACACACAGTCTAATATTTAGAAGGAAATATTGTGATACAGTAGCTCACATTGGGTATTTGTTTGTATTTTTTCATTGCTTACAAAAGTGTTTGAGGCTATTCTTCACAATCTCGCTCTTCTCACAACTCTTCCTTCTTTTGTTTCTATGTAAATTTAAGGCAATTTGACATGCCTGCGGAAATATTCATGGTATATTACCACACAATATTCTTTGAATGAGAAACACACCGATCATCCTCTAAAAAAATCTTCTACACAATAACATATATGCAGAAGATGTGAACAATTGGGTGACATTCACCTTAAGTGAGACAAATTGTATGTGGAATTCACCRTAGCAGACAGTAAAGCTTATAGCAGAGTCTGTATTCAGCATATGTATAAATTATACCTAATCTGAATATACATTTCTGTGTCCAGCTTATTTGAGGGTGGGACTCCAAAAACTATTTGCTAAAACATAAAGAGATTTTGATATTTTGAATCATAATGAGAACTTGACTTTTCTAAGAAAGATATTTCAAAAACAAGGTTGGGATTCACCAAAACATTTAATTCCARCAAATATTTCATTAAGCATTTTAATATATTATGTGCTGCTAGGTAATATAAAAATCAAAACAAAAACAACTGCTTAAAATGCATAAGAGCATTCCTTTCCCCAACACTCTTAATCTTCTGTGGTCAAATACAGTTTGAGTCAATACCTATTCTAAGTTACAGAGTATAATAATATGAAAGTGCTCCTGAAAGCTTTTTGAATGTGTTTGAGTGTTTTTTAATTCAGAAGTTCTGTTGAAATGACCCTTTTAAATTAAATTTGTATGTACTAGAATGCAGAAAGCAGTTTTTGTTCCTTGACTTTTTAACTTATTAAACCTATTTTGTTTAAATAGGTGTTAAGGATCTACCTTCAGATGCTCAGCCACCCAAAAAATCAAAGGTGAAATACATAGTCTTCCATTTCTATGAGTGGAGTGCAATAGACAGTTCTACAAATAGGTTCTAAACTAGAAAAAAGATTCTAAAAAGACTGCCTAAAGCAGGTTAAGAAAATTGCATACTGAAAAGGCTTAGAAGAAAGGTGTAGCAACTTGTTTAAATCGAAACTTCTACAGGCAAATTCTACAGCAATGATTAGTATGAGCTATTTGCTTTTAGCAGGTTTGGTATTATCCTATGAGTTTCTTAGCCATATTACCAAAAGTCTTATCTTTCATCTTTGATACTGAATCATGTGTATGTGAAATGTGAGGACATTCAGGCCTGGATGGGGAGATATTGTATACTCTTCACTGTTTGTCTCTGTGTAAATAAACTATTGGTTCTATCAGAGGGAAAAAAAAAAACAGTATTTAAAAAAAAAAAAAAAGAACTTGAGAATTCCAAATAACTTTTTAAAAGTGATTATTATTATGTTGCTAATTTTGTATTATTTTGTATTTAAATGTCTTAAACTCCAGTTTGCTGAGTAATTCCTGAGAAACACAATGTGTAGGATAAGAATGATCTTATTTCTGATCATTAAGTCAGTTACACAAAGGGTTCTAAATTTAGAAATCTAGAGGGACCRAATATTCTTCTATAATAAAAATAGCTCTAAGAATGCACGATAGCTCTTGCTCAGTGTTCTTAGTCAATGACTGCTTTTCCTGTCCTTGGAGGAGTTACATGGCATTACAAGTGGCAAGAGATTGTTCTCAGCATGCATGCTTCAAAGTACTCGGAGTAGTACCATGCAGATTACTTGAAGCAATTCCTTCATACTGAGAAAGAGCTCTGCTGATGGGGCTTTGTGTAAAACTGAAGTACTGAATATGTTTTTAAACAATGAAGTGAATTCTACCTACCTACTCGGCATTGTATCAGATGCTGTGGGAGGGTGAAATCTGATAACTCTGTTCATGGGCATTATAAGCTAAGTGAAATTAACCTAATCACCTAATTTTAATATGATAATTAGAGCTTATTCATATGCCATTATAACTTGAACCAAAAACATCTTAGAATTTTCTGACCATTTTCACCTGAATTAATGGCCTATGTAAACTTGGAGCAGTATTTAAAAGTACGATTCTTCTATACAAATGTTTCATGACAGTTGGCCCAGTCCAGTCAGACAACTGGTGTTTATAAAGAGTCRTAGCTATCACATGGAGAAGATTCCTCTGTAGTACACACAAGTGTCATCAGTGGGTATCTTAGGATTGTTGTTTCTACAGTATATGAAGGGATTTCTAGTAGAATATAGTCACTGATCATTTTATTCTATAACTGCAAGTCCAATTCCAAAAACCACTATGGAAAGTATTTCTTGCAGATCTGCATAAAATTTAACCCAGATATGATGAAGCTCTGTCCCTGCTTGCTGCTGCTAAACCACTTGACACAGACATCTACTTCTCAAATGGTTGCAGTAGGGCTGGAGACAGCTAGGAAAGCTTCTGTAAGGCTTGTAGCGTAGCTTCTCAACAAGAACTGGCAAAGAGAGAATCTTCCAATTAATTCATGCAATTAATAAAACCCAAGCACTGTTGTGTTTATACCATATACAAAGCCTTAGAATTCACAGGAACTGGTGAAGGTATTTCAGGTGAAGATGAAAACATGGGAAGGTTTATTTCTTCAACGCATTATAGAGTTTTTGTTGTTACTATAGTAAGACTTATTATCACTGTTAAAAGTTAGCCATAAAAAAAAAAAAAAACAAAATCTCACTTTCCTCATGGAAAAATACTTACTTATTAGAGAAAGTTACACTTGGAAATAAACAGTACTCACTTTCTTCTATTCCAGGAAATTTGGCCTGTCCTCTAACAGCATGGCTAATGAGACTAGGAAAGAATTAGCCATCACAAAAGTTCATGCAGGGTGATAAAGAAGTATGCTCTGGGGAAACTGAAGGCTAAATGATGACTGTATCAGGATGCTTGAGGCAGCAAGGAATACCTGCCTTGTATTGCAAGTACATGCTGACGCCTGCATGACATCTGAGCGACAAACAAGAAAATTCTGCAGAGCTGAGAAAATGATTTATACAGCTCTTAGTCTACCAGAAGTTGGTCTGAACAACGACTTCGAATAATCAGCATGATGCTCATTTCACATACTAGCAGGGTTTCASCATGATGCATGTTTAAATAAACATGTGCTTTCTGTGAAATACAATAATTTGTATCTTCCACAGGATCCCTTCTACTTTTTATTTTATTTTTTTAAGCCTGGCCATGAAGTCCTTTCTACTTTACTTCTCACATGCTTCAAAACTGTGAGGTGGCACCTCCCAAGCTCAGCGAGATTACCATTATCAGGTGACTGCCTGGTTGCTTGCAATCTAGGACACAATTGGTTACAGCTGTGCTGCTCTCTTATTTCACCTTAGCTCAACACAAGACTTTTAAAGGTCATGGGGGCTATATTTGAATTAAAAAAAAAAAAAAAAAATCAGGACATGGCATAGAATTAAAATYAGTTTTCCTTTTGAGGATGGCTTAATGGACCACTTATAGAATTGCTARCATAGCAGTATTTTATACTTCCCCATACAGTGAAACAGTGGAAGAAAAGAAGCATTTCTCCATGAAGATTAATGGAGATAGAGCAACAAAATACATTCAAAAGGGGGATTAAGAGGATTATGGTTCACCCTTCACCTTTTTTCTCTTGCTACTGGCACTGACCAKTGTGATACTGCGTTTTACAGCACAACTGAGCAACCCCTCCTTCTAGGACTGTCTTCACAGACAGACCTAGACCATAATGGCCAAACCATATGCATTACTATCACTCAACAGAATRATGAATGATGATGTAGAGGTAAGAAGGTCCTGCAGCTTTAAGARAATGCTTTTTGTGTCTAAAACATATAATTTCATGTACCTTTAGAGCAGCCTTAAATTTTGTGGTACCACTATTGCTGTTTGTCAATGAGTTATAGCACTTAGGAATAGAAAATATTGGTAACTCTGCCTCAAAATATTGGTAACTTGTCAGTTTCATATTCACCAATATGAAGTTTTCATATTGACGCATTTTATTGTTTCATCAGTAATTTCAKCAGTATTTCATACTGCTGCATTTTATTGGTACACTGAAGAAACACAGATGGAGTTCCTATTGATTAAAATCAGCTTTTCTAAATCTTACCTTAATAAAGATGCAATCAATAAAAGCATTGCTACCTTAAGGTGATCTTTTTGTAGCCATGCTTTCTGAGAAAATAAGATCTATATGATCATGCTCTGTGCTTGAGTGTGTGTGTGTGTAAATGCCTGTCTCCTCCAAAAACCTTTTAATCTGTTGTCCAAATGTTGATGCAGTCTTTACCAAGGGTTGAAAATAATTTCCCTTAAGTTTCAGGAAAATTGCACAATAACGCAACTGAGACCTTGCTCCTCTGCTGCCAAGGTAGTGTCCTCAAACATGTCAGATTTTCTTTACATGATGGCTTGGATTTGTTTTCCCTTCTTAGACACTGAAAAGACCCAGAATCTTATCTCAGGTGAGAAAGTATGGTACAGGCCTGAAGCAATGTGTTTGCCAGCCATGTTGATATCAGAGGTGTCAGATAAAGGCAAAACAWGGCCAACCCCCTGTATTCAGACAAGCGGCTCGTGTCAGGTGTTGCATGGTGATGACCATGTGCTCTGTTCCCTACAGGTAACACCACTAAGTTGACTGGCTGCTTAGGTTGGAAGGGTGAGAAAGCAGAATGGGAAGGCAAATGCAGAACTGCAAGAAAATTTGGAACGTGGCTGCAACCAAACTCATGTTTTGCAAATTACATACCATTTATTTTTCATTCCCACACAAAGTCTCCACAGGAATTTCTAGTTACAGCAATGTAAGTTAAACTTCTCTTCCGGTCTGGAACATTACCATGTGCATTGGTGTAAGCCTCTCATATACCTAAGCCTGTAACTTTTCAAATTATCCTTTGCTTTAACTTGAGGCATGAAATAGCTATGCAAGACATGCAAGCTATGCAAGAACAGGAGGTGACAGTAGAAAGTGATGTGACCATGTACAAACCCCCTACTGAGAAGCACAAACTCAGAAGTGTGCATGCTGAGAAGCTCCTTTTGACAGGGAGAAGGGACAACAATATTTTCTTGTGTAGACCCAACATGACCTAATCCCCTCATCAGTTCTCTGCACTTTAAATGCAGCAACAGCAAGCTCAAAAGCCTATAGTAGGTACGCACTAGTGAAGACCCATCCTCATTGCCACCTCCAAGGCCAATAAAAAGTTTTGTCTGAAACTTGCCAACCTGCCTTTATTCAATTCAGAATGGCGGACTATCACACTGCATGAATTTAGCCACAAACCAGGTTCCTTTGCCCCCAGAGGGCAAGCAGTTTCTGATTTACTGCAAGTCTGCTTGCAGTAGGCTACAGCTTGTCTCACCAGCCCTAAAGGAAAACCTCCCCTTTCTAACTTTCAGTATCAGATACTGAATGTCCAYTGAGAGTTTCATAGACTCTCCACTAACCTCCAAATGCAGAGGAGGTGTTACTTTAGCTTGTAACACTCTTCAGATGCAATCTCCTTTTCTCAGAAAATGATGTCTCTCAAAATACCAGCTGTATCGTGTCACCATCATCCATTTCCTTTTCTTCTTGTGTTACTATTAAAATACTTTTTSAAGTGTTATATAAAGCAGCATATTTCCTCATGTAGCCTTTATACTGTCTTGATGGAGGGACAGTGGATGTACTTATTCCCTGTGCATGTAAAGAAGGAGACTCCAGGAGCCATCCTCTCCAGTATGGGAACCACCCTCCTGCCAATTTTCCTAAATTTGCAGAGCCACAAGAGCCACTCTAATCTGAGTGCTGTGTGACATGAGCCACTAACTAACTTAATTTCCAGTTGAATGACAGCATGCAAACTTAATAGAAATGTTTAACGAGAATCCATTTTCCTCTTCACTCACTGTTAGCCACCCAGGAAGATTTGATCCCTGCTGTACAAATTAATTCTAACTTGGCACACTGAAACTTCTCAGTAGCTGGAATAAAAGAGTTTTAGTAATTCACCTCCATTTTCTCTGTGCTATGCTACTACTGATTAGACTCTTCTTGTAACAAATTCTATGCAGGTACTGCTGTTTGTATGAAATTTTTTGCAGAATAGAGACTATAGCATTGTGTTTTCCTGTTATATATTTTGTGATGAAAGTATTTCTCTAAATAGTTGCACATTTCACAATTACACATACGTGTACACACATATTTCAAAATCCATGTGTAATCACAGATTATAAGGAAATTAATATTACTGCAAATTATACTGCATTAATGAAAGTTGCAAAGACATTTATGGGAGCAACAAATAAACTATATACCAGTATGTTTTGGCAAAATCTTGGATTAAATATAAATTGTGCCTAGAAGTTATAATTTAAATGTCAAGTGTAATTAACTTTTTTTTTTTTTATAACTAACTGCTAGCTTCTGCTAAAACAATTGTCTGCATTTAGCAGATGCCATAGATCAGATGCTATTTGAATATCCCATTTTCCCAGCATGAAGAATGCTGTGTTGAAGCACATATAGCAGACGTCTACCCATTTTAAAGTAATTAGGTTCAGCAGTGATTTCACTACCACCATTACCTCGTCAGGTATAATGCATTTATACTCAAAGAGTATATTGGGATGACAGATAATGATCTATTTAATACCTCTTAGCATTTGATCCACAATTGGTTTAAACCCAGTAGAGTAACTACTGAGTCATTATATTTAATTTACTCTGGAAGGAGCTATTCCACACATTAAACCTATGGTCAACACTTTAGCTTACAACTGTAGAAGAGATTTCAAAATCAGTCAAAGAAATGCAACTGGCTTAAAAGTATTTCTTTCATACAAGCAAAATATTGTCATAAGGAGGACACAGAATAATAACTGAAGCAATAGTAAACAGAAAATTTGAGCAGTATATTCCAAGTAATAGATTATAAAGGTATGAGTCTGGGCAAATATATAGCATAGGCCATAGAATTCTACCTAGTAATTTCTGCAGTTAGAGTAATACATTGTGTCTTAATCTTGCAATAAAAATAGCTAAACTGGGGTTTATCACGCTGGATTTTAATATATTTTATCATCTTTCTAATTTAAAGCATTTATTAATCAAAAAACTTAACTCAGGGTGGACAACACACAGGAACTGCTTTGTAGGTAGAAGAACAGGACATATAAGTTCCCAGTGTAATGCTTGAAGGAACTTGTTTCATGGGAGTATATACATACCCATATGGAAATAGGAATCTTCATAAACCAAACAGATACTTCAGACATGTGACTATGACCTTAGACACAGCTACCAATTTTGCAAGTAAATTGTATATGCCTAACATGCAAATATCTTACCTTCAGTAGGTTCATACATATATATTATATGTAATTTTTTTTTACACCAAGTAGTCATCTTTGAAAACCATTGTAAAGCTCTACAGATTTGATGACCATGATATTGAATCCAGCTGTGTTACATACAAATTCATGACTGTATTTCCCCTCTGGATTTTTCATCTTCAGTGACATTGTTGATGAAGACTTTCACTGAAAAATGTCAGATCAAAAGAGTTGGTTACAGTGTTTTGAAACTTCAGTGAAATTCCAGAATTAAAAAAATAATAATTTCCATTGCTATTATTTTATCAGCTCTAGTAAAGAAGCATTCTTTGAAAAGATCAATATATAGGGTTTTGTTACTTATATCACAGCTATATCTAGAAATAGATAACCTATTTAGATTTACACTCAAATTGTTCTATGAAACATTAATAAAAATTTCCACAAGTAATGCAGAGCGTGCTAAATAATATTCATATTAGAGTTATTTTGATGATTTTTAGAGGACAGATACATAATTTAATTTCTTTGGGCACCTGTTGGTTATGACAGATACATCCTTTATTTAAATACAAGATTTATTTGGGAGGATCATGTTAAGTTATTGCAACTAATAACTACCAAGYGAGAGATCAGGCTATTAAATTGAATGTAAATGATACATACCTATAATCTCAGCAGTTTGATTAGCTGTTTGATTAACAGTGGCAGGGTAACACGTGAGATTGCCCCATGGTGAAAGGGAAGACAGTGTCCCAAGCAAAAGCTAGATGACGCTGCACAGATCACACACTGGTCTCGGAGAAAGSTGTGCAGGTGGGGTGGACATATTCACTTTGTCCTGTTTGTTCATTCATATCAGACATTTCTCCTTTCTCTAGCTCCCACAAAAGCATCTCTATAAACATCCAAAGGGTTCCTAAACAGCTGCAAAAACACAAAGCTGTTTGTGTAAATTTCTGCCCATCAACAATGCCAAAGACAGGGAGCATAAACCTAAGGCCATTCATTAATGAGAACCTTTGTGGAAGCGGCCTGTAATTAACTAAGCAGAGAAAATTATTACATGTGAAATGGTGCCAAATTCACAAAGGAAAAATGCTTGTCCTTCATGCATCTCTTTTTGTTTGTTTTTTTAACACAGAAAATGGGTGAAAAAACCAAAATCAGCTTATGAGAAGGGATTTTTAAAATTTTATTTTAAAAATAATACAGTTCTTCAAAAGCTCTATAAAGTCTCTCGGTACAGGCTGAGGAGGGAATCCATATTGGCTTTATGGGCATAATCCAAGAAATAAATTGTAAGTATAGACATGCATAAATAGACTGGTGTCTCATATTGAAATATATGCAATAATAAAGAATGGAAATTAAAGAGCTGTGAATTAAGACTTACATTCTCTAGACTAGTTAATTAATTTTTAGATTTGCCAGTAAATTAACACATAATACTGCCATCTTCAAGTCAATTCTAACCCAAGCCCATATAAGATCAACAGCACAACACAGTGCTTGGAGGAAAAAGCAGCACAGGTTTTGTGCAGAGTAGCTGCATTTGACAATACGCTGTCTGAACTAGTAAGTTGGATCACTCACTCTACTGCTTTTGTCAATATATTTTGACAAATACAAGGTGATGGTTATCAAGGAGTAATAAATCACAGCACACTCCTTTGCACCTCCCTAGTTCTAAATTGTGAATACAGTTCTAAATATTAAATATAGCTCTAAAGAACCAGGGAMGTTTTCATTACCTATGTCCATTTTTAAAACACCTACTGCAGGAGGTTCACGTGAAATGATAAAACATCAGCCTAAACACAGTGGTAAAATGCTGCTTCATGACTTTCAGTGAATATGTAATTCTCAAACATATGTAGAAATTACAGCAAAGTATTTGGCCACAGGAAAATTTGATACACAACTGTGATCACAATCAGATCRCAATCTGATACACAACTTCATTTCACACAATTGTACATTGTACACAGCTTCATTTCCATACTCTGCTAGGCTCTCTTTCTGGTATTAGCCTTCACAGATGCACTCGCATAGCTCTTAGATAGGAATCAGGGAAAAAAATCCTATTGTCTGCTTTGTTGCCATAGCTGTATTTCTAGAAGGTTTGAAAGAAGAAAAAATCACACACAGGATTACTAGGCAAAGAGCAGCAGCAAGTAAAGCTTCTGTCTCTACTAGCCAGGGACAACACGTGGCCACGAGTCTATGCAATGCCTCCAAACAGACTGCTGCCCACTGGTGCTCTTGCTTACCATAGATGTTTCTGAACAATTCATAAATCCGGTATGCTATATTTTATATCATCCAAGATGAACATGTATTCCAATGAATATCACATGTTTCCATACACATGACAAAAGCAACCACTSTACATCTCAGGAGAAAGAAAATGGTCTAAAATTAGAAATGCAACAGCCGAAAAATACATTACCCAGTACGTAAAAAATTCAGTGATAACCTAAAAGTAATTAAGTGAAAAAACATACACATTGACACAAGTATATTTCACTCATATGAAATATAGAAGTTTCAACAAAAAAAAAAAAGTAAAATTGCTCTTTGTGCTCTTTGTTTAAACTAGTAATCTCTTTACAACATTTAAATTGTATGCTACAAAATTTTTATTCTTTCCAAAGCCAATTCTCAGTCAAAYTGTGGCACAAACAGTTTAGAGCAAATCTGCCCAGGTGTACAAGTAAGAAAGGAAAAAGAAAAATCACCAATATTCAAGACTGGAACTGACTGAATAAAAGTTTGGCCACACTTGGATCAGTGAATACAAGATTTGCTGGGAAGGAAAGATTTTGAGCCTCAATATTCAAACTAACATAGCTTCAGACTCAAGGAAATATTGTGCTAAGGCTCGCACTAAATTGCAGCATCAATTTGTTCCCAAGAGAAAGAAAAAGACTTCCTATGTGCACAAAGGGCTCAAAACAYGGGTTACTGTTTCTATTACATTTAAAAATACTTTTCTATCTAGGTTTAATTCACTTGAACTCCAGTTTGTATTTAAACACTCATTTGAGAGGACATCAAACTATTGGTGAAAATTTAGTAGTGACAGAGGATTGTGGCAGAATTTGGTGTTTGACAGAGATCATTTCTCATGTGACAAAGATGTATTTCAAAACTAATGACAATCTGCAAGTCATTTAACAAAAATGTCATCCGAAAACTGTGTTTGAGCTTGTAAAATGGAGGAATGCAAAACAGGATCACCATTAACCATTCATTCAGAGATTCAACACAAACAAAACAAGAGCAAACAGAAATTCCTAATATGTACCATGAAAACAGAAGAATCAACAGCACACAGACCTAAAATTAAATATGCAGACAGCTATTATGGCTGTTCAGCGATTACCTTACGATAGCTGTTCTGGGGAAAAACTCAGATTTATCTGATAAGAAAGAAAAGAAAAGCATGAGGAATGTAAAGAGTTTAAGTTACAGGAAATTAAAAAATCGTTTTTCAAGTTCTTGTCCTAGTTCTGCTCTCCTTTCCACCCTCCCAGCAACACATTTGACCTCCAATGAAGTTACAGAAGCTACATAGGTAGAAAGAATTAGCACCAACTTTGTAAATGTATATAAATCATATAGCTGTAAGAGTAGAATGAGCAGAAGAGCTTGAATGGTTGGAGCACTCTGGGTCCCACATTACGGTGAAACTATTTTCTTGTCAACCCATCCTGCAACAGAAAAACTGGAAATTCTCCCGTTGCCATTTATTTCTGAAAGAGGATAACACCTTTGGAAAGGTGTAAATAATATGTGCTCAGGTAGAGGACAGAAGCAGAATGCTTCTGAAATAAGGAGTAAAGGTAAAGTTTACAGGCTGCTTATATCCATGATGCAAGTAACATCTTTATAAATAATGTGACTTAAATATTGGRTTGTTCACTTCTTGTGGTTTTTCATACTAATAAGCATTAATACTAAATAGTTTCATATTGTTGTTTAAAAAAAAAAAACTAATTAATCCCATGACACATCTGTGAAATAGCTAGCTCTTACTTTACTGATGGAGAAAATGTAACCTTGTACAAATAACTTGCCTAAAGCAATGCAAATCAGGGACAAATCCAACCTGAAAACTCATGAGTCCTTAATCATGCATTCAGTCCCCTGGAACATGTCACTGTTCTTGTGGTACATCCCACATCCCCAAGCGCATAAGAGTGACGTGTAGCATACATGCTGCCTATATAAACCAGGGTGTCTGGCAGCACGGTTCAAAGGAGGYCCCCCACACCACTGGAATGCGCCCACATCACACTGCAGGATGTGGATTTGGATCCCACGGTCTTTGCAGGCAGGACTGCATTCATCAAGGCCTTCAAGCACCTGCCACTGTTAATAAAGTGACAGTAATCTATGGCTGTATCGACACCATTACTGTGCCCGCAAACATCCTGGGGCTTTGAAGACARCTGGCACAGAGCGACATGCAGCTCTGCAAGGAAACTCTCTTGGGCTCCAAACCTGGGCAGCTTCACACAAACCACCACGTGCGAAGGGTCTCTGCAGGGCCCCCCACTACAGAACAGCCCTGAGAATCATCTGGTCCAATGTTTGTAGGCATGGGAGGAAAAGCTCCTAGGGACTGGACTGTATGAGATTTAACTATGTAGACCGTCTGTTTTATTTGCTAGTACACACATAGATTGTACAAAGCCTCCGTGGGACATATCACATGAACAGATTTTTTTTTGCCCCTTAGATTAAAACAATAAATTAATAGAATGCTTTAGGGGAACATTAATTACTGTGCAACAACATATTTTTATTATATAGAGAGTCAGACTGGGCCTTTCTATAGATAGGTCAAAGCAACAAAAGTGTGTTTAAATTAGAAGAATGGGAAATTTGAAAACTGTGCTGCAATATTTCCATATTAGTCCAAGGCAGGGGATATGATACCTAACAGGCAGCAGAGAAAAAATCCTGTGCATGTTGATTCATGGATCAGCCATCCTGCAAATTATCTCTAAAGCATACAGAAATATATTTTTCAGATAATCTGATAACATCCTCAGCAGCTCTAAGTAGGGAAAAGGGAGTAACTAGCATTGTTTATAACAGGGTTTTCAGAAAAAAAAAGGCATTTGTAAACACATAAGAATTATTAAGAAAGCATAGGTTCACGTATTCATTCACCTAAATATACTAACGTAAAGCTCGTGTAATAGAAACCAACCTGTAGGCCATACCAGAGGAAAGTCTGTTAATAGGAAACTCAGGTCTGCTTGTGGTACCTGCAACGCCAAGGGAGCTGGAACAGCTTGGCCTGCAAAGTGAAAAGAAAGCATGTGTCAGAGATGCAACAATTTAGCTGATCTTACAAGAAACTAGCACTCTGTTGGAATCCTTGTTGAATTTAAAGCTTCTTTCCCTAAAACAAGTCTCAGGAAGGATGGCTGCAGTTTCATCACCCTCTTTTCCTAGGAATTCTTAGCACAGCTGTCCTCCTATCCCCCACATACCCACACACATGCTTTTGTCCTTCAAAGGACGCAGAAAAAGACAGCCTCATAAGGGGAATCTTATAAATATTTACACGGCATTTCTATATTTAGCAATATCACTTCTTCAAAAGCAATGAGATCTAAAATTGCTAAAGTGATGAAGTTATTTTATTTAAAAATCTGTGAGGGAAAGTAAACAGCAGTAAATATAAGCCCACAGAGGCAGTTACAGGATTATTTGAAACTACATATATAATACTGAACCATGGTAATAGTAATTAAAGTTCTTTCAGATTGCCACTGAAGCTGCAATTTCTAAAACAGAAAAACAGCAGGGTATAAGTGGGTTATAATCCTGTAAACTGAGGACTAGAGCCAGTCTCTGCTTTTCATTGACACTGGCACAAATCCAGCATAATTCCACTGATATTAGTGGTGTAACTAGAAGCAAATTTTGCCTTTAGAAGGAAAGATATGAAATTTCATTTCAGCAGATAAAAAGATGTTGGCTGGAGAGCTGTGAAAGTGGGAGTATTGGTTTTGTTTTAGTGGCCTCAGGAGAAATTCACTTAATACTTTTGGGTAACGCAAAGCTTTGAAAACCTGAATGTTTAGATGCCTTCTGAGAACTCTTGAGAGACATGCAAGTGTCAACGTGCTACTATTTGTCAGCTCTTTTAATACTGAAAAAATCAAAAGATACCTACATGTTATTTTGCCTGGTAATACATTTGTCACACAATGGAGGCACTTACATATGTAAGAACCGTGAAAGGAGGATCACGGAGCTACTTGCATATGATGGGAACCTAATGTATTCAAGAAAAGCCACTGGAGTTTAACCCAGTTATTAATATTTAAATAAGCATATTAATAAAGCCAGCTATTAATGACCAAGGTAGGCTTGGGTGTGAGAGTTTGTGAGCTGTAGTAATAAAAATAATAATAAAAAAAACTTCAGTAAAGTGTATACTAAGTATGTTCTCATAGCTATGCCAGGGCGACTCTTACAAGAGTGCCTTGTGGACTCTAGTACAGATTTGGGATTCCTACTGCTCGAATACCAAGTMCTTGTAAACTTTATGTAACAACTTGCAAGGCATGATCCCTTGAAAAGAGAAATAGAAATTGCCTTTGCTGACAAGACTGACTGTCCCGCCCCGGTGGGCGCTGCCCAGGCAGGGAGCCCCGCGCCCCAGGCCGAGCCGCAGCGGGAGCCTCGCGCGGCGCAAACGCCGCCGCCGGCGCCAACGGCCGTTTCCTCGCGCTGACCCCGCCCCTCCCGTAACGGCTAGTCGCGCGCTCCGCCCCGCCCCGCCCCTCCCCTCCCGGTAGCCTCCCGCCGAGCGGGCTCGGGCTGCGCCGCGCGCCAGGCACCTGCAGCCGCGGCGCCTCCCTGGCCCCGTTCCCCTGCAGGCAGCAGCGCGACGCCGAGCGAAATAGAATCCTTTATTTCCCCCTTTTCTTCCTTTCTCTCTCTCTCT
>NW_020455138.1:763045-947271 GCF_003342845.1 Nothoprocta perdicaria
TGGCCGCTGCGCTGGGCACCGTGGACGAGGGCGACTCGCTGGACGGGCCCGAGTACGAGGAGGAGGAGGTGGCCATCCCGCTCAACGCGCCCCCCACCAACCAGTGAGTAGCGCCCGCGCCCAGCGCCGCGGCTCCCGGGCGGCGGCACCGGCCGCTTCCTACCGGCACCGGCGCCCGCGCGGGCCGCGCCGAGAGCTGAGCCCCCCCGCACCGAGGCTGCGGTTTGCCCCGTGGGCCCGGCGGCGTTCGCGGCGGCCCGCGGAGCCGGGCTCTCCTGCTCGCGGTCTGCCCGGGACCCCGCTCGTAGCGCACCGCGCAGGGGGTCTCTTCGTGCCCCAGACCAGCTGCAGCCGTGCCGTTGTGTCTTGCGTTTCTGCTGAGAAAAATGAATTCGGCTTTCCCACCTCAGCTACACTTGTAGGAAATGGGACACGCGCTTTTGTACTGAGCCGGTCTTGAGACGTGCGTTTGAAGTGCATAGAACTGTACATTAATGTACTAGTGGAGAGGCTGCTTTTTGTCGTTAGTGCCTGATTTTTGCTCAGCTGGCTTTGCAGAAAGTTATTTTTGTAGACTGTGTTCAGAGAGGAGAGGTACTTGAAAGAAAAAAAACCCTAACTCTTCAGTATGCTCTTAAACTTTTCTACCAGGTTAATCATCATTCCTCCAGTGCTGGTAATATGAAGAAGAGCCCTGAACGAGAGGCAGAACAGTTCTGTGCTCGTATTTTGTGAAATATAAGATCAGATAGTCACATACAGAGTTCATGTAGTCAGTGAGTACTCTAAACCCAACCTTTGGAGTTGGTAAGTGAACTAACTGTAGGAAGTCTGCAAGTTTATGTAAAGCAGTTGCAACTGTTCTCATGCGAGACAGAAGATAGCCCTCGAGCAGGTACCTTATTCTCCCCAAAATGAAATGGCTTCAAAGGCTTAAATTGCTTACGTTGATATTCACAAATACATTATTCCTGAAGGTATAGTATGCATAGTGGAAAGCCTAGGGTTTCGAGATAGAGCAGATGCATCCAAGGTCTAAGGTCAGAAAGTTCATCTGAAAATCCATCTGAATTTAGGTTCATTTTTTAATGTGTTCTCCTTTGTAAAATAATGCAGAAGTTAATTCTGACACTTGAGTTACTTCCAGTGATTCCAGAGCCGCTACAGTTGGATGGACGATGTAAACTGTAATATTAATGCTTTTAAAAACTAGTCCCTGTCACCTTGATAGACTTTCTAATAATCATTTCCTCTTTTAGTTTTTTGACTTACTGTGGAATTTTGTGAAGATTGAGACCTTGTTTTGTGAAAGCAACGCTTGAATAGTCTTGCCCTTCGGTGTTTCCCAGAGGAGCAAGAGGTAATTAGGCAGTTTAGACAAAGGATGAGGAGGGAAGTAGAAACGCATGAAGGTCCAGTTGCTTCTTTGATATTGCCTGTCAAGTGAGCAAGAGGATACTGCGAATACTGCTCTGGTGGCTTTTCTCTCTGAAAGATTACAGTGCTGCTTTTTTTTTTGCCTTTTTTTTTTTTTTCCCCCTGTTAGAACTGATTGTGATGTTTCACCAAGGATAAGTCGAGTTTTTTTTTTTTTTTCCCTGGAAATGTTTTTAGAAACTGGGCTAGTGATTTGTCTATGAAGAGTTGCCTATTTGATATTTAATGGACTTTACTCCTTATACAGATCTAAGCAGATTTTTGTGTGAAAATGTTGTAACTAATAGGCTCACATGATTTTTAATTTCCTAATGAAGGTATAAACTTTCTGATAAGTAGCACATCCTGAGTGTACTTTTTTATATAAAAAATCCAAGAAATAAACTTTGCTAGAAAAATTGTTTTAGAAGTTTACACCTCTGTCTACTTCAAAGGGCTTTTTTTCCTTTTTTAATTTTATCCTTTGTTGTAACTCTTCTAGAGAAATGGTAGGCTGACAGATGAAAAATAATCGGACAGCTTTTTCCTCTTTCATGTGCATATTTTGTATAAAATCAAATTTTGCTATTCTCAGTTAAGTCATTTAAATTGGCCATATGTTCGTAGTAAATTGTATCCTCTTAGTCCTGCTGCTTTATTTTGGAAGTGCCCTTTCTTTATAGTCTTACCATCTGCTTTCATGGCATTGAACTGTTGATTTATTACCAAAACAAAGAGTAATATTATCTATCATCTTAAAATGTTAAGGAAAGAGTCCAACATGAGTCTCTAGGAACAGTTATTAATTATGTAGTTTAAACCTAGAGTAAGTTTCTCCAGTTGAATGTGATTACAGAACTGCTATTCCATTTGTTTAAACATGACTGGCAGCTCCACCCTTTTCCACTTCCTCCTAATTCATTCAGTTTTTATAGGAAGCACACATGGTGTGCCTGATGGATAGTTCTGTGATTCTGACAAGTGGTTGTTTCTTTGTCTTGTTTAGCATATCTTACTATAAGCATAAAAAAACGCTGCAGCTCTTTGCTCCTGGCCCTGCTTTATGTGACAAAGACAAAAATGAAAAGATGTTATTTCTTGCAAAACAGTAACTACTTGCTGGGACTTCCCTTGGATAAACATCACATTTCAGGACTTACTGGATTGGGTTGCTGACTCCAAACAAAACTATTGATAAAAGATGCTGCTAGTCTTTACTAGTTCGTGCTCTAGTCTGAAATTTGGCCCTTTTATGTAAAATGAAATGTAGCTTCCTATAGAAACTTAGGTACAGCTTTATCTTCCTAACTTGCATTTTGCAAATGCTAAGAGGGAAAAAAAAAAAAAAAAAAAAAAAAGAAAAAGGAAAAACAAGGAAATGAAATCTAAAACCTGAAAAATCTAAAACTCGTAGGACAATAAATTCTCATAGATGGAACTTTTTACAGCGATGTATTTTTAGATACCATATAGCTGGTATAATAATTTTTCCTAGTAAACCTAACCTGAAGAGATGGGAAGTGAAGCAGATGCAAGTTCTGCACTTCCCATCAGGATGCTGTAAATATAGTTTGTTCAGAGCCAGGATGTGTTGGTCTTCATTAGCAACCACCTAATATACTTGGTTTCCTCTTCTCTTTTCCAAGTATCTAAAGAAAGTCATGCCTTCTTTTAGTATGTTTTCTTTCATTATTAAGGAATGGGAAGAGATTGTCAGTATCTAACAGATTCCTTTTAGTCAGAAAGTCGAAATCCCAAAGTAGGATTGATTTCTATCTTCCCTGTTCCGTTGTGAAACTAATTTAAGGCTTATCTCTTGTGAGTTGCTTTTTTTTTGTTTCTCAGGAACGTATAAGTAGCGTGTTTATGATGTAGTTTAATGTTGTGTGGGCGGCATCGGATGTTCGGGAACTGTGGGCGATTCCATGTTCCTTTCAGTCGTGTTTTTTTTTTTTTTTTTTCTTCCCACCCTTTCTACTTCATCTGCAAAGCTTACTGATAAAAGCTAAGGAGAGTCCAAAATGTTATTATGGAAATGTATTCAAAATTACTGAATGCTACTTAATTTCGTAGTAAACCAGTGATAGGTGGCATAGTGTAGCTGTTTGTTTAAGTAAGCATCTTAAATTGACGAGACTGTTGTACATCTTTGTTTTGCATTAAGATAGCAAGAGCTGTTCCGGTACATTTCAGTGAAATTCACATTGTCTTACGGAGCTTTTTAAGCAGTGGTTATCAATTTGAAATGCTAATCCATCAAAATTGAAAACTTTCAACCTTATAGAATGAAGTAGATTGTCAAAATACTGTCTTTTAGAACAAAATCTTACCCAAAGCAGTTGTATTCATACATCTCATAGTGTCTACCAAGGCAACATACTGGTAGGGAAGAAAGCTGAAAATGGAAAGCAAGGTAGAGAAATATTAAATGTAAGTGGCCTGAGTGGATGCATTTTCTCTCTGAATGGAGAGTGAATTTCTTGTTTCTTGAGAAAAGTTTGTCAGTGGCAGCAAGGCTGGAGTTTTGCAGCAGTTGCTTCTTTTGAAGGCTAGGATGAAAAAGATTTTTTTCTGAAAGTGTTGTTGTTGTCGTTTTTACTCGGAACTCAATTTCTGTTGCAATTTGTGTTGCACTGAGTACTGAGGATTGCTGTATTTTGCTGCATTAGGCAAAATGAGTAAAAACAATGCGATGTGACAGGATCTTTGGTGCAAGATCCGCTTCTGTTTGGCAGTTAAGGTGGTTAGTAGGTAAGCTTTTCAGATAATGAGTTTCTTTGGTGGCTTGTTCCTAAAGTGTGGAGGGAAAATGCAGGGAAGCACCTTATTTTTGCAGGTTGATGGATGGTGAATTGATTTGTGTAGACTTTGTAATTTGGGTACTTTTCTTTTTGCTGTTTATAAATCCTTAGTTCTTGTGGTTAGGAGAAGCAGACCCTATATAGGAAGTAACCCTATATAGGAAGTCAAGGAGTAAGTAGACAACATGGTTGGTACATACATTAATGGAAATTTCAGATGAAGGGGAAAAAAAATTAGAACAGAATTTGCTAGTGGGAAAAATTCAGAAAGGAGTTTATTGTATACAGTCAGTACTTCTATTTGAGAGCCTCTTGACCTGTACTTCATTGCAGTTTTATTCTGCGCTGTGTGTTGTCTCCCAGAGCTCCATGTGGGACTTGGCCGCTCCATCCGGCGGCCTGTTCGCTTGAGAAGGGCAGCATCGTGTTCGCCCTGCTTGGGGGCTGCCTGTGGGCAGGAACGCTGATATTTCCCTTTAGGTAGCATGGGCGTCCGCAGGCCCATCTGCTTGTTCAGCCATGCATTCTTGAGAGTCCCTCAGTAGTGTTCCAGTTTCCCACATTTCCTCCTCTCTTTAAAAAATATCTTGATTTCTCCCTCACTGGTGGGTGCAGTAGGTGGAAGGGGAAGGTGTCTTGTCTCAGCATTACTGTTAAGTGGCCTAGAAGCATCCTCACAGAACAGAATCCTGCATTTTTCTGTGATCCTCTAGAGTGTGGTCGGCACCAGCAAATTTTCATCAGCGCTTGACAACTACCATCTACTGTTGTATATATTTACAGGCAGTCTTAAGAAATCTGTCTTATTTTCATGCAAAACGTCTGCTCTATAACTCTGGAATGAAATGAGGTTTCTATTCTTGCATGCTGTCTATAACTTGTTTTGTATATTTATAAATATATTGTTTATGGTGGAGGGTTATTATTAGGCAACCTATTTACTGAAACTTGTCACTTGAAGTAGTCTGGAATCATGTCAGGCAGTAGCTAATAGCAAAGGCTATAAAAGGAAGTGCCTTTTAAACTTGCCTTTTTCTTTCTTGGCTGGCTGATAATGCTACTTAGATATTTCATCATTTTGTAATGTACAGTTTTTTGGATTTACCATTCTGTTAGAATAATTAAATATACAGACCAACATTTCTAAATAAGCTTATAAGCTGAAGCAGCATTGGAGGGAAGGAGTATGAGGGTTTCCTGGACACTTGGTGTACACAATTCTGGTAGGTAAAGAGTGTTTTTTATGGTGATCTGGTTTTAAGAAATTCATTCTCATCTTGATTTTAAAATTTCATTTTTTTTGAAAAGCTTCTGGAGATTCTTCACGTAGAAATCTTTTGATTAAGGGTTCTTTCTTTTGCGGGGTATTTCCTAAGGTTGAAGTATCTTTGTTAGTATTGAGTTCTTTTAGCTATATGTAATTGCCTTTAAAGCAACAGAGGATGCAACCACATAGGAATACTTAATCTTAGTTTGCTATTAAGGAATCCTGTCATTGCCTTGACAAAGGAGTTGTTCAGTTGTTGCTAGCTACTTGCATATACTCGGGAAAGGACTTTTTTTTTTTTTTTTAATGAATTTACTATTGCACAATATGTTGCTGCCTTTTCTGGAGTAGTTTGAAGAAACCATGAGGTTAATGATGCGTCTAGTTTTAGTCAGCATTTGATAGTGCAGGAGTTCATGGTGGTTCTGTGTAGACTTGGATAAGCAGCTTTTCTGAAAAGCTTGGTCTGTAGTTTTGTGGGGTTTAGTTTTTTACTTTAAGTCCACTTGTTTTCTGTAATAGGACGCATATTTATATGAGTGTCCACCCTCCGAAGTACACACACAGAAGTATATTTTGTCTGTGGTTTACTCCTTAGTATTTGTGAGGTTATCTTATAGATAAGTTCTGTATATAAAAAAAAAAAAAAGGTGTAATTTAAGAGGAACAATATATCATTTTTTTTTCTGTATATGCGTCAGTAAACAGCATTGGAGACTTGCAAGATACAAAGTTGATTATGAGGATAGTCTGTAGTGCTAAGGAGCTGAGTGTACTGTCTTAGTCAAACTGAAGCCAAATCCAAATTTCTATACTTTTTTTCCCTCATCGTGTGTGGGTTTCTCTCTCTCTCTCTCTCTCTCTCTCTCTCTCTCTCTCTCTCTCTCTCGCTTTCTCTCTCTCTTTTTTGTTCTTTCTCCCCCTTGGCAATCAAAAGGAAGCTCAAGAACTGCCTGTTGCAGAGGTTTTGTTCGTAACTCTCTGCTTCCAGATGGATAATCATCTCATTCTATATTCAAGTCTAGAAACAGTTTGAACATGCAGATATATACACACACACACACATATTAATAGAATGGTTAGGTTGCAAACTCTCTAAAACAAGCATTACGAGTTGGATGATTTTACAGGTTTCCTTTCTGTCACGTGGGAATTCAGTGCACGTAATGTGTAATGCATCATACTCCGTAGGCGGTCTTTCTCCCGTTCCCCTCAGTGATTCTGTAGTCTGTGGGAAGCATGGGATGTCTATCCATTTAGGCATTGGTGCTCTCTTTCATTTTAGTGTTTACAATTCTAATCTCCCAAGAATTCTTCTTAGAGCAGTTGTTCTCCCTGGTGAGAAGCACTTTGTGAGTGAAGAGGTCTGGTGTGCAAGGTGAATTGTGAGTGGGGTACTTGAGGAAAACATTAATTTGAGCTCCTAACGCGGAGTTGTGCTGCTCACCAAGAGGTAAAGATGGAGATGGAGTGAGGTTCAGGACCAGAGAGGCAGAGGCTTCCTATTTCAAACTGCAGTCCCTTGAGTGAGCATGTTGCTTCTGATGGACAAAGCTGCTCTAGCAGGTGGAACAGTAAGAGGATGAGGAGAAAGTCCAACAAGGATGGACAAAGGATGAGGCACAAAGACAAAGAAGGTTAAGGAGTCACCGGTAATTCTAATGAAATTAACAGCAGACAGGGCAAATGATAACATTTTAGAAATTAATTATTGCCCAAAAAAAAATCTGCTGATTTGCACAACACTATTAACATTGTTTCCTTAGGAGCATTACTCCTAGTTTAAACAGTTAAAGGCATATCTCTGAGCTGAGGGCACAAGAATGAAACATATAAGACTGGAATGCCTGCCGAAATCTTTAATGAGTCCCAGAATGCATTTCTTAAGTAAGAATATGTGAGCTGCTTTGAGAGCTATGTCTCAACCTATTTAGCTCCATTTCTTAAAGAATAAGGAGATAGCCATCAATGTTCCTTTTTAGTTTTATTGTAAATATATATCAGATAGGATTGGAAGTTTTTGAGTCACTAAGTTTTCTATTACTGCTGGCACATGGCTACCTCTCTTTGAAGGCTTATTATGTTATTTGTCCTTAAAGCTGTTGAAACTTTTAGAATCTTCTTTAAAAAAAAAAAGTGTATTGCCTTTGGAGTATACAGTAATCTCAGCTTTCTATCCTTGTTTAGTCTTTTTATAAAGTTTTTTTTTTGGTTGTTAAGTCTGCAGTTGGTGAATGTTCTGCTGGGAGTGTTTTAATGGCTGGGAGTGTTTTAATGGCTGCTTTAGGTAGTGTGTGCAACTCCCCACGTTAACGGTTTGGCACAACTGGTGTACCAGGGAATGCCTATATGAGTAACTTTCCATATTAGTTGGCTTGTTTCTTATCTGGTTTTCTTCTTACTGTTTCTAATGTGTCTGAAACAGCTAAATGGGAAAAGCAGACCTGCTCTTTGATAGGCTTACCTTTACTTTGTACATCCGCTTGATGTTTAGGGACCTCAAAAATATGAAATTCCAGGAGAGTATGAAACAATTTCATGCTTACCACTTGCTCAGTTTTTTGGCCTTCGATAGGACACTTACTTCGCCTTTTTGGTCCCCCTTTAGCTTTGAATTAGTCTGCGCTCTCCTGTTTTATTATCGTATACATGTATGCAGTGTGGAAGTTGGAATATGTTTGGAGAGCCTTTTTTTTGGCAGGAGTTTTTGTGATGCGGGGAACTGCAAATACTTGGTCAACTAGTAACTACTAAATGGTGACCAACAGGATGGAGGTAGGCAGTGAATTTGGTTAAGTGCARGTGAAGCTTACCTTAAATTAATCTTGACAAATAATATGCATGAAAGACATAATGCAGAACTACACAGTATCTTCTAAATCTAATGAAGATGGGGGACAAGGTGTTAAAAAGCATAGCTTGGATAAGGCTTGGTGAAAACTAAGAATATGGTTAACGTTTTGTGCCGAGAGAAACTGGCAAGGCTAGAACGGAACTTGAGTGAATGTGAGCATCAAGTCTTGCTGCTTATCAGAAAGGAAAATCTTGAGACCGTGGGCGTTAACAGAATAGAAAGAAATGAAGATGCAGGAGTTTTCTTTCTTCCTCTGCCTTCATGAAACCTGTGTTTGAGATTGTTTGAAATTTCAAAAGTTTTCTTACTTTAAGGTAATCTTGTCTGTGCTTTGTTTTGCTTCTGATGGGGGTAGAGCTGGCGTAGCCTCCAGAAGCGATGGCGATGAGAGCCTGTACGGCGAGAAAGGTATGGGAGGGGTGCTGGCGCATGGGGAGCTCCCACCACGTCTCCTGCACACATCATGTTTTCGCTGAAACTCTGAGTTTCACAGGAGCAGCCAGAAATGGTTAAGGACAGGAGCTCTGAGTGAAATGAATGTGGTGTTTGATGGAGATGTGCTGATCTGTGCTTTTACATGCACTGTATTTTTTTTTTTTCTAGAGGAAATAGGGAGGTCTGCACACTGTTTTGGCCATTTCTAAGATGCTGGCAAACACTTTTGTTCCCCTCCCTTGCTTTTTCTTTCATCTTTTCCCTGGCCTACTGTATTCCTGAGTAAAAGCTGCAGCATAGTGTAAAAACAAAATGCTTTAATGGAACAATGAATCTTAAGATTTGCTCTGCTGAGGTGCAAAAAGGAAATATGTAAATAAAAACGTAAGTGAACCTCATGACATGACGAAGCCACTGTTGCCTCCTTCCAAGTGATAAATCCAGTGTCTGCTACCTCTTTGAGAACAGCCTGTGTGTCTCCTGAACCTCCTAGTGCTCCCAGATTGTGGCCAAGAAGCTTATAATTGCAGCATGAGCTTGCTCAAGGCCGAGTAATCGCATTCCTGTGCACGGTAGCAAGGGCTGGCGGGACCTGCACAGGCTGCTGGGGCTGCTGGATGTATCACAGTGGCCAGAATTGCTTARGATGTTGTAGTTGGGTCTGCATTCTGCTTGTTTACTGTAATTCAAGTTGGGATTCGTAGGGTGGGAGTTGTGAATATGTTGCTTTTAAGTTAAACTGGCAGATGGAAGTATTTTCTCACAGAGCATCACATTGGCTCGTGAAGCATGGAAGTCTATTGTTGGTATTCTCTTAGAATTAAAAAAGATGCAATATGGGCTATTAATTAATTACAGCAATGGTTAACAGTTGGTCATGAAAACAGCTACCTAAGTTATGATGTGTAATTAGTAAGACTTTATAACTGGATTGCTTTTATTGAAAGAGTACTTAGGTTTTCTCCTTCAGTACATCTGATAATGGCTGCTGTAACTACAGAGTGCTAGATCTGCCTTCACAGTATTTAGTTATGCTCGCTCAAAACATTTGGAAATAGGGAGTTATTGTCACTTAAATTTGCATAGTTAATGTCATTTTGGCAGTGATAAAGACTATAAATCTTTAAGTGCATAGTGCGTTGCTCTAATTTGAATGCATAAAGTTCATAAGAATCACAGACAACTTTGTACTTAGTTATATATTGTATATATTATTTATGCATATAAACAGTCAGTCAGTTTTTTTATTTGATATTTTTCTGGGGAAACCTTAATAGTTTTCATTAGACTAATGCTGTAGTGTACTGCACATAGGGCTGCATTTTACATCTGTTCAGAAACTTGATGCAGGTCAAGATGTCTTGTTAGTTAGCATCACTGCTAAGTGAACACATTGGAAGTGGAGCTGTTTGGTCTGCCCAAGAGTAAAGTTGATTTATAAAATGTGGAGCCTTCTAATAGTGGGGAAAGTAGTTTGTTGTCATGTATTAATGTGGTGGATTTTTGCAGAAACACCTGACTTAAAGCTTCTTTGAGATACCTGATGGAAAGTTAGTCAGAACATCTGGAATTTGCTCTCTCAAAATGAGTAACAGCTTGGCCTTTAGTCTTCACTTGTTGTTATTTTGATATGGAAAGTATGGTGAGTAGGGGTAATTCTGGAAACTGCTCTGTAGTTCTTTGGATAATGTGGAGTATTGGATAGATTTTTTTTTTCAAAACTGGTGATTCTGTAGTGTTAGTCTTAAAGATTTTCAGTAATAAGGATTTGTACTCAGTATATTACTTGGTATTAAAAAATAAAATTATTTCAAAGACGAAGAAATCCCTTTTGTTAAAAAAAAATGCTACTTGACAGAAGTAGTTTYAAAAGAGTAGGTAAGGCTGGTTCTTCATTGAACTCCTGATATCTTTAAATCAGCCTGAGAGCTGTAAGTTGTAGAATATTCTTTACTATTTACCATCAAACTACTTGAAGATAATGATGGGGATTAGCTCAATACATCAATTATTGAGTTTATTCTATATATGTGTATTATATTGAAGACAGGTGATAGCTGGATAGGATATAAGATACACCAATTTAAAGTTGATTCTTACAATGCTGTTCTGCTGTATATTGCTTGTATAAAGTGATGCTGTCTARTGATGTGTAACTGTTTTGTGGGGAGAATGCAGTTATTTCCCGAAAAGCCTTTGGCTTACTGTAATGATATCGTAAAGGCTCGTGCTTCAGCGTGTATCCTGTTTTCTAAAGATGTGTGCTATCTACAGAGGCTTCCTGAGGATATCACTTGAGCTGTTTTCTACTCCCAATGCTGAATACTGACTCTCTCTGCTCTACTGTCATTTGTATCTTRATTTCCTATCAGTAGGTAGTTAAATTCAATGTTGACACTTATTTTTGTAGCTAATGAGGTAGAATACCTTATGCATTACAGTAATATATAGCACACTGTGAATTGCAGTATATTTTCTAATTGTATTTGAAATGTGCTCATTGAGAATGAATTTCTTTGTTTTTATAAGTTAAATGTATATTTTTATTTCAGAAAACACTTTTTTCATGAAATAGGAGAACAAATACATTTTTTAAACCTAATTATACTTTACCTGGTAACAAATATCTTCYCTTATGCTTCATAAAAAACACTTAATGGGAGAAAATAAGTATAGCCTATTCAGCATTAGAGGAACTAATCTTCAATATGTGGGATATACCCGTTGCTGGCAGGCAGGGGGTTTTGATTAGAAAAACTTAAACTTCTTTTAAATTTGAGCACTTGAGTGTGTGACAAGAAATACTGTTCCATTACAGAACAGCCACGGTTTTAGCTTTGCAAGTAATCCTGCCTCTTTGTTTTCCTGGTGTGTGGGTTGTGGTGTGTGTTTTTTTTTTTTTTTTTTTTTTTTTCAGTTATTTGCATACTTAGTAGCACTCCCCCCTTCCTGAGTTTGAAAGCAGGCCTTTTGGCTTGGCATTGCAACCTAGTGYGGGGCTCAGTACAGTTATGAATATTTTTCTCAAGTGGGTGATAATTGGACCAGCTAAAAGCTTGCTGATAGTGCTGTTTAAAATAGGCTTTGTGGAATGCTGGTTTCGAAGAATTCCTTGCTCAGGAAGGTTGCTCCGGCCCAGGGATTGTGGATGTGCATATAGAACAGCAAATAGCCAGCCCAGTTGTGAGGACACCTACTTCAAACGAACTAATTCTGGGTGTAAACCCTACTGTCTCAGAGCARACTATTTCATCCTTGACACCGCAGAACAGAGTCTTGAATTTAGTGTCATTTTTCACAGGACTTTCCTGATAAGGTTAATATGAGTAACTACTTCTAGGAGAARGTTTAAACTAGAGGTTTCTGTCAGCAAAACTGTATTTTGGAGTGTGATGAGACATTTCTGACACTGCTTTCAAGCCTTAAGTGCTGTGCAGTTGTCCAGACAGAGCAGCCCTTTTATTGACTTCTTCAGATGAAGGTTCAGATGAAGAGGAGAAGCAAGAGAGAGCTCTACCAGCAAGAGGTGCTACTCGGCTCTTGTAAAGAATATGGAGATGGATGCTGCTTCTACTGGTATATGTGGTGTATATCTGTTCAGTCTTATCTGATTTTCATTCTGATAGAAGCTTTCAAAACAAACTTTCACTTCCATTTCATAGAAAAAAATGGTTTCTGGCATGATTTTTATCAACAGCCCAGCTGTTCTGTTTTTGAACTGTGATTTTTTTTTTTTTAACTCCTTTCTTGGTTATATTAACCTAAAAGAGTACTTTCTCTTCCAGCRTGTGTTTCAGTCTAGGAAGACACACAGAAACTTGTAGAACAATTGGTTAATGGTCTGAAATAGAGACTTCTGTAGGCCAGAACAGTGGCCATGTGAAAGATGGTATTTTCTACAGTATGGGAATTTAAGGTTGAATCCCCATGTAAACCTAGTAGATGGGTGCAGGGCTGATAAATAATTCCAGTGTGCAGCTCAAGAGCCTGCTGTGGCTTTGGGAAGGACATATCTGTTTTCCCTTTTAACAGGTGGCGGGAACAACGGTTGCCTTTGTATTTCTGTTGCTCCCTGCACTACTACTGTGTGGGTGTTTTAGTCTTTTTTTTTTTTTTTTCTCCCTCCCTTTTAAACTTAGTATTTGACAGTTTGGAGTAGAAAGAAATCTGACTAAAGACTTGTAAGTGAAACAAAACTGTGTTAAGGATGAGGAGTGTTTGAATGATAAAAGTTTAACCTTTCAGATCAAACACTCATATTTTGCGGTGAGTGCTTTGCCATGCATCTGTGCTTGGGTTTAATTGACAGGCTGTGCCTTGTGCTTAAGAAAGGCTGGCCTGTGTTTTGGGGCTGGACTGCGTGGTGGCTGCTGTCATCGTGATTAGATGCAGGCTTTCTAGGGCGCTATCTGAGTTTGTCCATTCAGAAACAGGTTATTACAATTCGCCCCACAATGGGCGCTTTAGGGAAATCCAGTCTGAACTGAAGACTGAATAGGCTTAAAGCAGTCTTTGACATAGATCAGTCACCTCTGGTGGGGTTAAATAAGTGAATTGGGAGGAGAGAAGAGCTTACAACTTAGATCCTTTCCCCCTTGGGATGGTTCAGGGAGCATTTCAGTGTCAGTTATGTGGGGAAGTGGGTTATCTGAAAGCCTATGCGCTCTTGTGAGTACTGTTCATTGGAAGCAAGCAGCTTGAAAGAGACTGCCTGTGCAAATACGTGACAATTTTATTTGCAATGTTTTGAATGCATCAGTTTTGACTGAAAGCTTTCTTTAGTTTCGCAGGTTGCTCACCTACAGTTTTATGTGTATGTCCTTTTTCCAGGTGGTATCATGGAAAACTTGACAGAACAATTGCCGAGGAGCGGCTCCGGCAAGCAGGCAAACCTGGTAGTTACCTCATCCGAGAGAGCGATCGGAGACCAGGCTCCTTTGTGCTTTCCTTCCTTAGCAAAGCAAATGTCAATCATTTTAGGTGAGAATTAAGTGCTTTCTTTTAAATACGGTCATCTGTTTATGGTTTTAGATCTCAGTATGCTATAGAAAACAATCATTATAATTGAGTATTTTTGACTTTTTTTTCACGTATGATTTAGTTCTTGGGTTTAATTGTTTTTAAAACATGCTACTTAAAAAAGCAGAGGTTGTTCTGAGTGTTTTCCTCACTTGATGCAGCCCACAGGACATCCTTGAATGGCACAGTTCTAACAAACCCGGGTGCTCTCCTTTCCTTTGGGAAAGAAACATCAAGGGGAAACAAAGAGCTTGTGTATTTAATAATCCGAGGGTTTTTCTGGAACAGCTTTTGGTATGTGCTAGGATTAGTTGCTGTAAATACAAATAGTCCTTTATCCAAAATTGTAGCTAGGATTACTTTACCATTAGCAACTTATGTATATTAATAAATTCCTTTATTGCCTTTAGCATAAGTAAGGTGTGTTCCAGGAAGAGCTTGAATGTTAGTCAGCAAGCAATGTGCTGCAGCGTAAGGTTTATCTCCACACAACAGGGAGGTCGGTGCCTCTGCAGCAACAGAAAAACCCCTGTGTCAGCTATCTAGATAGCAAGAAACTAATGCAAATCCGTCAAGTTTGGAAAGGGAAATGAACCAGGATACCATGTTTGTACCAGACGTGCCCTGAAATGGTGTCATTTGCATTACAAATGAGGGTAGTTCTTGAATGCGTGTCACTTAATGAGCTGCAGCTCCGAGGCCTGGGTGCTGCCTTGACACAAGCTGGTCCTTCTTGGTGCAGACAAAACAGTGCAGAGGAAGTTTACTCATGTTGGCAGCATGCTGCGTTTGAGCTGCCGGTCRCAGCTGCTCAGCTGTGCTCCTTCTGTTTGGGAACTGCTTACTGGATAGCGGGCAGTAGCAGAAAACTAAGCTGTGTCAATACTTGCTGTTAACTGTTGTGCTTCACAGTCGGACTGTACCTTCTGTCTGTGAGCTGCAGCAGGAGTTTGAGTATTGGTTTATGCCACCATGATATGGTTTTTATCTCAGATAGAATGTAGTCTGTAGTAATTAACTGTTCCTGGAGGAAAGGAGTCCTGATTGATTTTTTTCTCCAATATTAAAGAATCTTTCATTCTTAGCTCCACAGAGTGCACACAGAGGTAACTGTATCCAAAGGAAATTAATTATTTGTTGATACAGTTCCTTAGAGATGACATGCTTATGAGTTCATTTAAGTGCAGAGTGAAGGGATTTCTGTTATTAGAAAGGTAATTCAAGAACACTGGCAACCTCAAGAGTGGCAGCCTTAAAATTATTTCAAGTGATTATAGGGTGGATGACTGTACCCTACAGGGTGGAAGTGCCACTTCCAGCAAAACTTGATCTTTGACAATTGCAGGCTCCCAGAGATGGGTGAAGCTTCCTTTGCTAAACAATCCTCCTGATACTTTGTTTCCTAAAAGTGATACTTTTCAGATTAAGCTTCCTTTAGCATATATATATATATATATATTGCAGGCTCCCAGAGATGGGTGAAGCTTCCTTTGCTAAACAATCCTCCTGATACTTTGTTTCCTAAAAGTGATACTTTTCAGATTAAGCTTCCTTTAGCATATATATATATATATATATATGTGCAACTAAAATCCCATCATTTTAGGTGAGAGTCTCTAACTTTGCTAAATGTAGATGTTCTGCTTTAAAAATTCAATGTTATCCTTCCTTTAAAAAAAAAAAAAAAAGAAAGAAAATATAGCAAAATCTTTTCCTCTGTCAAGTTTTTGTTTTTTCCTCTCTCTTCTCCTTAATCAGGATTATTGCCATGTGTGGAGACTATTACATTGGTGGGCGTCGTTTTGCTTCGCTCTCAGACCTAATTGGTTATTACAGTCATGTGTCTTGTTTGCTTAAGGGGGAAAAATTACTCTTTCCAGTAGCACCTCCAGAGGCAAGTAAAAACATTAAGTATTGTCTATTTATGTGTCATTAATCTTGTGCTCCGTGTTCAGGTTTCTATAAAGAAAACACCGTAGAAACATTTATTCTAGTTTTAGAGTCGTCTCAGTGTAAGGTGTATGCAAAGGTGTCCTTACTGATACAAATAATAATCAGAAATGCTTTTTAATGAAAGTATGTGATTAGAAAGCCAAATATGAGGTATTGCAGATATCTCCAGATGTGTGATACTTAAATTGCCATAAGAAAGTGTATGAAGAGCACTATTATAATGCAGTTACCTCTAAAGTTTTACACAGACTTAGAGTATTTCAAAATAATAAAATGTTTGTTTTCTGATATTTTATGTATCAGATATTTCAAAACATGAATTCTGGGAAGAACCAAAGTTTCTGAAAGCTGGGTTTCTTTCAAGTGGTCAGCCTTAAAACAATGTTAGTAGTTAAAAACAAAACAAAAAAAAGAACCCTACAAGCTATGTCCTGTTTCTGCCTTAGGAAAAAAAAAATGAATAGAGATATGACATGAATGTTAAACTCAATGTTAGATATTAATCTGAATGTTTAACTCATGTGAACTTCTCTAAATTAAGTGCCCTTTCATGGGGATTGTTTAATTTGTAAAAAGATGATAACATTTTATCTAGGGTGCTACAGGCTAGAAACAAAATGGAGGCTTTCTTAGCCAACTGTATGTATTGCATATTTCTAATGCATAGAATTTTTAAATTTAAACATTTTAACCCAGCTAGGGGTATGAGTGACTCTTACTAGTCACTTGCTTCCAAATGGCAAAATCTGTGTGGAAGAATCCTACTATAGAAAGGAGAAAGTAACACTTTCGTTCTCTTGTCTTAAATTGTAGCCTGTGGAGGACAGAAGGAGAGTTCGAGCAATTCTACCTTACACCAAAGTGCCAGAAACTGATGAAATAAGGTATGCTTTTAACAAYGAGTAGAAGCAGTTGGGAAATTACTGAAGTGTTTATAAATAATAATGATTTTGGTATATATTCACTATGCAAATACCTTTCATATATTTTTCTATTTCATTTTATGTGTAATTCTTGGAGGTTAAAACATTAATATATGTGTATATATATTTTTGCTTTTCTGGAAGAGATAGCAACTACACTTTTATTTTAGGTATATTGCTTGTATTCTAAGAGAGCTTTATATTTTACATAGCCTTGGATATGAGGCGAGTTTATGTATTGGTGTGGTTTTAAAAAAAGTATTTGATGGGAATGTGTTTGGCATAAAAAGTATCAAGGCTGTTYCCCCGGATATGCTTGCAGAAGTAACTAATAATGGATAAATTGTTCAAGTCAACCCAATCTAGACCACTTGAAAGAGAATATGAACTTTGACTGTCTGATAAACTTAACAAGAGTAGAAGAGAAAACGGTCGTGTTCTAGCACTGATTTTGTTGCCAGTGCTTAGAAATCTGTTGACTTTTTTCTTCTGAAATTCTTTTCTCTGTCCTTAAAATAAAGCAAGAATGACTCTTCCTTSCCTTCTCTTCTCCCTTTCTCTCTTTAAAACTAAATTCTGTATTTAACAAATGATACTCTTAGATTTGTAACCTCCAGTAGTCTTTATTCTTTTTATCACTTAAAAAGTGAATGAATTGCTAGGCTGAGTGTCTCATTTTTATTTTATTATCAAACTTTACATGGTAGTTGCACTTGTAGCTTAAACCTCTCTGTAACCTCCCTTCAGTTTCCTCAAAGGAGACATGTTTATTGTCCACAATGAGTTGGAAGATGGCTGGATGTGGGTTACAAACCTACGGACAGATGAACAAGGTCTTATTGTAGAAGACCTGGTAGAAGAAGTGGTAAGTAATTCTATATTCAGAGCTGTTACAGAAATGAGATTTTGGATGAGGGTAGGGATGTGTTAAGCATAGCATTGAAATAAGCAAAACCCAGCAAAATTTAGTTGCCAGATTTCCASTTACGTGCTTTTTTTGTGTGAATGTTGTTTGCTCTGTGTGGGTGAGTGTGCTRTTTTAGTTTTGTTTGTATTTCTATTTAGTTTTATTTTTATTAATTGGAGCTACCAATTTTGAAGTAGTTTAACCTTCAAGTCTAATTCAGCATTGGAAAAAAGCAGTATCAAACACTTTTTCACACATCCAAACAAGTTCATGTACAGGTGAATGATACTATGAATTTCCTAGACATACTTACCATAAACTCAACTGTCTCTTTAATGAATCTGCTAATCCCTAATATTTGCCACGAATAGAGGGAGGACCAAAGTCTATTTTAAAAACTTTGTGGAGCGTTAATTACCTTGGCTTATATAAATTGTTTATGCTAAGTCAGRAAACCTACCAGGTGACCTGAAGATAGTCTAATTAGTGCAGGGAAGATGGTTTAAWGACTTCAAAAACCATTTTTTTGTAAAGCTCAGCTGTTGCTGTGGAGTYCCTGCGGTTTTCCTGCACGGCCTGTACATTTTCCTAATGGCAGAGTTGGTTTAGCCTGTTTCGCTGAGATCTGTATCAGGATGTGAATGGCTAAATTGTAATGCATTTCAGTTTGAGAGACTGTCCTGTAGACTTTTAAATCAGCAATTGAAGTCAGCATTAGAAAAGTTGAAATGAAAAAGTTGTTGTCTGTAAAGAAGAATGTAAAGCACAGGAGAAACAAAAATCCTCTGAAATATCATTTTGGTTGTTTCCACTTAGTGAATAAGATGAAAATCCTTTTGAGTTCAAACATTTCTCAAGGTTATTAGTGTTATTTATTTCTATAGAAGGTTTTAACCTGTAGAATTTATTTTTTAGTCTCAGGTATACTGTTGTCATGTACTTAATATGTAAATTTTCTCATTAGGGAAGAGAAGAAGATCCACATGAAGGCAAAATGTAAGGATTTTTGTTTTGTTATTAAAAGCAAGTTGCAAAATAACTGTTTGTAAACCAGCTTGCCTGACACTTTTCTATATTCACTGCTGACAGTACATATATCACTAACACAAGCCTTTCAAGTCAGTTATGCCTAAAGTGAATGTGTGTTGCAGTGGTGAAGTCTTAGATAAGTGCCCTTATGCTCACTTCCACTCAAAAGGTGCACAGTAGGAGCTGCTCTTTTTTTTTTTTTTTTATTAAGTAGCCTGTAGTGGATGCTTGGAGCCTAGGCACTGTTGGTTATCTGTTGGTCCAAAGATCTCCGTGCCGCTCAGCGGATTGTAGAGGAGGCACACGGGAATTCCTTCAAATATTCCCATAGCCAGAGTTGTCCTTTGAAGGCACTGTGGTGTGGTAGAGCAATTTCTGATGCGCTAAGAGGCTTTTCTCACCCCTCGCTTAAAAACTGGAGTGACGTGTACACCCTATTTCTGCCTTTTTTTTAAAAGGCAGAATGAAGTCTTAAGGCATAACTATGGTATGCTGGAAATAACCTGAATAGTTGTACATTGACAAACTGCTCTGTGTGGTCATAAGCATCAGCTGAGTCTGGACAGAAACTGCTAAATTTTTATTAGGACAGTACCCTTGACATAGGATTCCACACAAGATGCCAGGTGTGAGATAAAAGCAGCATTCACTAGTCTAACAAAGCCAGGGTCCACTTCCCCAACTTCCAGCAAAGTTCAGTTTTAGTTACTCTGTACACTAATTAACCTTTATATTCCTCTCCTTGTAAGGGCTTTGCATTTCATGATTCAAATTGCCATGTGAGATTGACCTCAAATAAGGCCTAGCAAATTACCTATTGTTTAAACAATGTCTTATCATCTCTAAATACACTTAGGTTTGAGCATCATCAAAATTAATTTCTATATCTGTTACTGTTTGTTTTTCATTTCATTTTAAAACAGAATCACTGAGTTACACAGTGGTTAATTATTCAGTCTATGTGTGTTAAACGTCTATATAAAAAGGTTAATTCTTAGGTGCCAGAGCCTTCAATGTCACCACAACCAAAAAAAAGAGAGCCGATAGTCTTGCTTTCTAATTTTTCTCTTCATCTTTGTTAAGATGGTTCCATGGGAAGATCTCCAAACAAGAGGCTTACAATTTGCTGATGACAGGTACTTGTATTTCAGATGGAAATACTATGGTATTGAAATGGCACAAAGTAATCTGGTGAATATCCAACTGTGGCAAAAATTGAGTTGTGAATGAACGTAAGAATTTCTAATTCTGAGCTGACTTGTAGTTGCTACTACAGAAAAACACTAATCTGGATAAATCTTTTATGGTATCTATTGAGTATTTTTAGTCTCAAGTACAGTTAGTTTCATCATTTTAATTAAATCAGCTAAATGTTTTTTGACTTTATAGTAATTTCTTACTTGTCTTCATCAACATACTGAGTAGAGAGAATGGAAAATACTGTTTCCTCCTTAAGGAGGAGAATGCATCTAAATGACMTGTCCCTGGCCCTCCAGCCCTGCCCCTTGTCTCCCTGCTCTCCAACATAAATGGAAAAATCGAGATTGTTAAACTGTACCTTAAATACAAGGGCAAAAATCTTTTATTTTTTGAAGGTACTTTGTCAGATACTTCTGTTTTGTGAAGAGATGGAAAAATTGTGGGCAGACTATCAGCTACAGCTAAACCATTTTGCATCAACTTTGGCAGTTTTGTAGCGCTTCATCTCATCTGGGTAAAGAGGAGGGGGCTTCAATGTTTGAACTTACCTCCTAGACTTTGTATTTGTCTTTTAAATGTGCGATTCATGGTAATTTATGTGGAAAGGGATTAGTTAAGAGCTTTTGAAGGACACTGTAAAAAAGCAGTGGTGAATAACAGTGTGTTACGATGTCTTTTCAGTTGGCCAAGTGTGCAGTTTTCTTGTGAGGCCTTCAGATAATACACCTGGTGATTATTCACTTTATTTTCGGACTAGTGAAAATATTCAACGTTTTAAAATATGTCCAACGTCWAACAATCAGTTTATGATGGGAGGCAGATATTATAATAGGTAAGTTTTAATGGTTAAAGGAACTGTGTAAAGAATTTATCAAACTTGTTTGTGGTAATTACTTGCTGTAATTATGAGGCTTTGGTATCTTTTCAATAGTACACTAAGAATTTTACCTAACTTGCTTAGTGGTTGCTTATAATTAAGCAAGTTTTAAAAGCCCTCAGAAGCCTTTGTGCAACTTGTTTCTTGCAAAGTATTTTTTCTTTCAGCCAGGTTATTCCCACTATAAATGGGATTGTGGCATGTAATGAAGAATGCTGTGTTGCCTTGGAAGCTACTGCTCATAATGAAGCTTCTTGCAGAATGAAAAKGGAAAGTAAAACAAACTACTTGTATCTGAAACATTTGATTGGCATGTCAAAATATAAATAGTAAAAATAGATATTCACAAGAATGGAAAAAACGATCATTGTTACTGAAAAAKGAAATTATACTAAAGTGTGAATGATACTTTATTCAGAACTGCAGATCGTTTATGGTGAGGAAACTTAATGSTTCGTTCTGCTGTTGGCATTAAAAATACAATAATGGGTACAAAAAGAAAAGGAAATGACAAGTCATGGATTTCTCCTTTCATGGGAAAGGCTATTGGTACAATCCTATCCTTAATAATCCTCTTTTTAGCGTGTTGTAGATTTGAGACATTTTAGTAATAAAAACTCCTCTCCCCCTTTTAATGAAGGCCGTTGTGGGTCACAGAAAATCAGAAAATTCCTGGATTTGTTCATCTGGAACCAGGTTGTGCCTTCATCCCCGTAGACAGTATCTCTCGCTTCCAGCTTGGCTTCTGAGTGGTTAGAGATGCAGGAGTCCTTGAACCTGAGAAAGTATCAAGGTCTCCTAGCTAAGTTGAGCGAATGGCCATACATGTTCAAGTGTGAGCCTAAGCAATTGGAACCTTACGAGCCTAGGCCAGTCCCTGCACAGGCTGCTCTAATGCCTTCTGCTTTAATCCGTCYGGCCTCTAGGCATCCTCGCTGAAAATCAAGCTGGCTGCAGCGTCAGCCTTCCAGGAAGGTAAATGCTGCTTTGGCCATTCTCTGGTTCCTTGCTTCAGGAGGACAGTGGGCTAAAGCCACCCCTCTCGGATCAAACTGGCTAGCAGATCTAGTTCAAGTCTTAATCCTGAACGGTTTTGTAGCATTACGTGGTGTACCTTCAGGAAGTTACTGTGCCTAGTTAGGTACCGCTTACAGAAGCTCTTGTTCTGAATGCTGAAGCTTTTAAATGCTCTCCTTGAAGTGTGTATGTGAAGTGTGTTCATCCCAAGAGTTTTTTTATATGAATATTTTATATACTTATGCTATATATGAAGAGTATATTTTTATATCCTTAAGCACTACTGAGTTATGAAATGCTTACTGTGATTTTTGAATATTTTGGCACTTAAATTGCAGTGATTTGGTAAGAGCTTATAAATGCTATAAAGATCAGCAAGGGTAAACACTGTTTTGTGATATCTTCGGTTGGTCAGGTGTGCAGCTTTCTTGTGAATCTATTTATATAAAAATACATATATACACACACACCACATACATGCAAAATACACCTGGTTTATTATTCTCTTAACATTGTGAAAGAGAATTTATTTAGTTTTGAAAGATTTCTAGTTGTATACGTATGTTCCAGGGTACTAATCTACTCCTAGGTTCAAATTCTGTGCAAGTTCACATTTACTGGATCAAGTTGATAAAGTTCTTGTGAATTCAAATATTCACTTCTTTTGTACACTGGAAGAAGAAAGTTTTTAACTATATGACAACTCATGTGGATTATTGTATAGAACAATGGGAAGAAGCTAAGAAAAATGAAACGGGGCATTGCATCCGGAACAGAGACACAGAAAGTGTGAGTTTATGCAAGTCTGTGTTTCGTTATGGCTTACCTAAAAAGGGAGAATTCCTCTTCATGCTGAAAAGTTTCAGAATAAGGGAGTGCTCTTGCTCGTTTAATTGCATTTCACAGTTTCTGTTATTAGAACTCTGAACTGTTCTATAATAGGCTGTTTCAATAAAGGTTCTCGAGGTATCACCTTTAGTATTGGTTACTAAGACCTATTAGAATCGCTTTTTTTAACTTATCCTTTATAGTAGGGTTGCTCTGAAGCTGCGGGAAGTCGGCTCTGTCCACTAGTCTTTCCCCTTTGCAGGTTCTCCCACCAAATTGCTCACTACTTCTGTTGGTCTATGTAATGAGGAGGCTGTACTTACGATCCATCATACAAGGGTCAACTTTCATTATTTCAGCTCTGCAAAGTAGTCAATTGGTAGTGTTCTGGCTGTCCACAGGAAGGTCTTGGTGTGTAGCATDTAGATGGGGGAATTTGGTTCTACAGTGAATTAGGATTTTCCCAAGGACTTCACTAAGTCATGTAGTTCATGTGAACTTCACTTCTTCCTTGGAGAACATAGAAAGGTGACTACTGAAATAATTACTACATTTTAATGGAAGAAAAAATGCTAAGTAATTTCTTAGTGGTAATTTTACTAACTGCGTATTGTAAAAACTCAAACCTATCGAAGTTACCCCTGGTTATACCATCCTGAACATGCCTGATCTCATCTGATCTTAGAAGGGTGTTTGGATGGGAGTACTTGGGTGGGAGGGTGCTTGGGAATGCCTGGCCTGGTGCTGTGGGCTTCCTGCAAGTGGCCACGAAGGGTCAGGGACTGGAGCATTCCTCATAGGAGGGGAAGCTGGGAGCGTTGGGGCTCTCCTGCCTGGAGAAGAGCAGGAGCAGACAGGATCTTGTCGCTGTGCTTGAGTGTTRGATGGGAAGAAGCCAAGATGATGCTTGGTGGTGCCTTAGTGAGGTGATGGGCACAGACTGAAATACAGGAAATTAGGTTTTAAAAATAAGAAAACTTCTACTACGAGGATGCTTTTACCCTGGCACAGCTTGTCCAAAGACTCCATCCTTCAAAACTTCACTCATTCATCCATTCTGTGATTCCATGAATAACACCGGTGCATATGCACCTGTGAATAATAGCTGGCATATTTTAATGTAAGGTAACATATATAACCTTGACAGTGAGGGTGACAGAGCCCTGGAACAGGCTGCCCAGAGAGGTTGTGGAGTCTCCTTCTCTGGAGATCTTTAAAACCCGCTTGGACACAGCCCTGTGCCCCGTGCTCTGGGTGACCCTGCGTGAGCAGGGGGGTTGGACTAGATGACCTCTGAGGTCCCTTCCAACCTTAAGCATTCTATGATATGGTTTTTAATTCTGAATTTTTAAAAGTGTAGTAGGAAAAGAATACTGGGAAAAGTATATTTTTTCAGCCCCTTTCTCCTCTCTGCCTATTTCCCAAATCCAGCCTATGTAAATGTTCAAGATTCCAGTATTATTCAGTTCCATGGGGGAGATGGAAGACTACACTCCTATTTTTGTTTTCAATCTGGAAATTCTATGTGAAAGAAGATGAAAATGTCTTTAAAAAAAAAAAAAAAGAGAGAAAAGTTGACCCAACAGTTCACAGTGAACAAGGTTTCAAGTTATCTTAATTTGAAAACATGGATTTGATAGATTCATGTTTTAATAGGCTAAACAACATCCTGAGTCTTAATATGTTCTTTAACGATATCTTGAATGCTGTTGTTTAGTTCTGCATTTTGGACCTTTTAAATCACCCACAGAGATTTAAAGGGCTAATACAGCTCACGGTGATACAGTGCTTTTAAAAGTATCTGTATAGTCTAGACCTAGGGCCTATTAAGCCCTATGCTAAATACTTTGCAATTACTGAAAATTAACTGTTATGTGGTATTGAGATTCATCTTTATTTCTGTAAATCAAACCAAGCTTAACTCTTCTTTTTTTTTTTTTTTTTTCCTTTTTCTTTTTCTCTTTTAATTTGTACTTGTATATACCTTCCTGGATGCATTTGGTGTAAGTTGAATTCTTTTGTTGTTGCTGTTACTGTCAGACACTAAAAATGGTTACGATCCTTCTTTCCCTTTGTGGTCATTCTAATCTCACGTTGTGCATTTTACACGTTTAGGTAACTTTTATTACTTGCAAATTCACTTTCTCTAGTGTATTTTTYTGAAAATACTGTGTTCCTTTGTGTTTGCAATGTCTGCTTTGTTCAGCCATTTGGGTTGCTTCAGTGGTAACGCAATTACCGTGACCATGTGAGGTGAGCTCACCTAGGAGAGAAGAGGCCCAAAGGACCAAGCCGTAGGATCGTAACGCAGCCTCCTTGTCAGCTCAGGTTAGGAAACTGGAAGGAATTGGACAATTGCCTCTTATGTTGGGGGACTCCTCCTGGTGATTATTTATGACTAAGAACAGGAGGAGACACTGGCAAACAAGGTATTCTTGAACTGAGGAACTCGAAACGTCATATAAATCTGCGTTATTATTGACTGTCCTCATAAGAAGCTGTTGGCTATAGCTGTTCAGCACAAAATACGACAGAATCAATATATTGTGCAGCGTGATAAGGTTTACATTCTCATGTAGAAAATGTCTTGTAATATTGTTTCTCAAAAATTGAAATAAATTATTTGATTTTAGTCATAGAGAAGGAGAAGTACAAATCATTTTGCACAAGCTTGGCTTTTTTGGAAAGAATCATTGATTTATTAAGTCTACACTATTTCATAGCTATAGGTGAATAAGATTGATAAAAGCTAACAAAGATGGCTTTCTATTGCTTTATTTGTCTTCATTATCATACAATATTCATGTATTTTTCCTGTGATGGATACAATTGTGTTGAATTGTAATGGGCCAGAGATCTCATTGCCTGTCTTGTTGATTGTATTTGCACATACAGTTAACAGCAGTTTTGCAACGAGCAAGTGTATTTAGTATATTTTCCACTTAGTTATTTGATTCTTTATTTTCAGGTTGATATTGTATGTGTATTTCATCTAAGCTGATGTTTATGTTGCTGTTCTTTATTACAACGTAACTTTCAATAACTGCAMAAATAAGTTGGAGCACATCAAAGATATGTTGAAAGATATGTTGAATTTTAGTTTTCATCTATCACTACTTCTCCCCTGATCCTTCAAAACGCAATTTCTATCAGATTTTGGTAACTGGGATGCAAGTTTCCCTGTAGAGGAGTGCTATTGATAGAGATTTTAATTTAGCATGATGGCTCAGTCATTTTGAAGTTTTGTAATCTGCATAATCTGTGTTATGTACAATTTCCCACTCCTGTACTCCTAGAAAAAAATTACTTCGCACAGTGAAGTGTCTCACATTCCCCTTTCCCTGGTTCTCTAGGACTTGGGAAATGATTGCCACTGAAGCAGCAATTGTTGGAGAGCTAGGAGTGCATATGTGTTACTTGAATGAGAAAAATGCTGTGTCCTCATCTGGCGTTTTAAGCAACTAGTTAAAATATTCTGCAGAGTTTAGAATGAATGTGATGAGTACTATTTTGTAAATGTTCTTGACCTCAATGTATTAGTAAGTTCTACTTATACAAATAAAGTATAAGTATATTTATACTTACTACAAATAAATTTATGAAATTTGACATTTCCTTTTTACCATGAATTTGTGAGGAAACTATGATTGTGTGGAAAAGCAAATTTCTCTGCCAAGGGAAAAAGTAAGCATTTTTTTTTTTTTTTTTACTTGAACAGTATTGCTGACATCATTGAACACTATAGAAAAGAACAGATTGTTGAAGGGTATTACCTTAAAGATCCTGTTCCAATGCAGGTAAGGCTCCTTTTGAAGCTACTGACGTAACCGCCATCGGATGTATTTGTAACGTAGGAACTGGATGACAGCAGAGATCAGTTAYAGTTCAACAGCTTTCATCCAGTCCCCAGGATTGTTTTTTCCGTTTGTGTTTGTCTCGTTGTATCCTCACTCCCACTCACTCGTGACAGGCCAGCTCGTGGTCAGTGGGAGACGTGGTGAGCTCTGCCCGTGCCCTCGCGTGTGGYGGCTCTGCCCTGGGCTGCAGCGTCTGCCCCCAGTCGCACCTGGCTCTGCCCTGATTCTGTGCTCTGCCCTAATTCTCTGCTGCCAGCTGCTTTTTTTTTGTTGTTGTTCTCATTTTTCTTCATTCTCATGTTTGTGGGCAGGGTAAAGGAAACCTGTATGCACAGAAAAGCTTCTGGGATGATCAGCAGGGCTAGGATTGCCAGGCATGATCTTGCCCCAGAGCACAGGTTGATCTTAGACCACCAGCAATAAGGCGGCTGCATCACCTGTCTCTTCCATTAGCTTCCAGCTTGCTCTAAATTTCATGTGCTTCTCTTTCCCTCTCCATTCCCAAGCTGTCCTGTTTGAYGGTTAGAAACTCAGTCTTGATTTCCAACCTAAAAATTCATTGTCAGCTYGTACTTTTTGTTACAATTGGAACGATAGTTTTTGGCTTCCCTTCTACTGCATTAATACAAGAGCACTTGAATTCTTCCCTCAGCTCACTGAGCTGAGCATACCAAGATGTTGTGGTTGTGTGGGGTTTTTTTCCCTTTTTTTGCATTCATAATGTTGGTGTGTTTGTGCTGCTGCTGTTAATTCCAGTACAAATTCATGTTCCTTAAATGTGATGGATCAGAACAGCTGGTATCCCATGTCACTAGTAATTCCATTTCTGTGGGAAATACTTGCCAGATATATTCTGGAAAATCATCTGTGTCATTACCATAGCCACATCATGTTAATAACTTAGTCATTCTGTGAATGACTCAGGCATTCAAGATTCTCATCCCCAGCTTTGTACTGGTAAGTGTCAGCAGGTGCAATGTTTGTGCTGGTAGATTTATGTCCCACTGTTCAGCTCTTTCCTGTATTGCCACATGGCCTGTGTGTCATCAGTGCTTCCCAGTTGTCTGGTGCTCTGTAGTTGAGAGGAAAAGGAAAGTGAATCCCAAGACTAATTGTTGAAAAGCTTCACTGGTACCTTTCTCGTGATCTATAATTCCTCTTACATCATGACAGTCATAATCTTCATTTTGGCTTTTTTGCATATCTACTTACTGTTTCTGTATTACTAATTTTCTCTGCCTTCAAATGCTGGTGTGTTCTAATGTATGATTTGACTGCATCAGGTTCTCTTAAGTTAGTTAGTTATATTGACTTTTTTGTTTATTTAAAAAAATAGCAATTGGGATGCATTTTACCTTCCTGCCATATACTGCCACATCTTGTGTTCCTGGAGAGAAAAAAAAAAGTAGTTCTCAGGTGTTATCAGGGTTAGTGTAATGGGTTTACTGCTTCTCATTTAATTTTCTTTAATGTTAGTGTACCTGTTCCTCTCACACCATACATTATTGTATCTAATTTGAAATGCACTTTATAAATTGTTGTCACTAGTTTTGGTGTGTTGTATGCTATTTCTCTCATATTAGGTTATGAATAACATCAGTGCTCTTTTGGGGGTTTATTTTATTGTTTTGATATTGCCTCTAGTTTGGGTGCTGTAGCTTCTGTTACAGAAGTTTTTYTCATCTTGTCTGTGTCATATTAGGGAAAGGGAATAGGGGAGGGAAGCAAAATAGAATATTTAGTATGGAGCCTGTGCATATATCACTCTTCATCTCAATACTCTTCTCCCTGCTTGACAGTCTTGCTTTTTCATGTTTTCTTATGGCTAAAGAACTTTTGCTGATCAGCGTACTCGGTAAGGTCAAACTTGGCTTGACTTTTGGCCATTCTTAGTTAACATTTATGTTTTCGAATCTTGGCTTTCTGTGTGAATTTATCCATTTTCTTTTTCCTGTTTCTGCATTCTTTTGCTGTCTTCTGTTAGAATGCTACTCATTTGGACAAATGAGTGCTAATGTGGTCAGTGAGGGCTTGTGCAGCCGTGTTTGTGAACTGTGATCTGCAGCCTTCTTGTTACTCCAGAGTGAGCTATAGTTAGTGAGTCCCAAAAGCTTTGGGAGAAGACTGTTAGGAACTAGGTARACTTTAAGATTTGTGTAAAATTTAGTAAATAAAAAATTGTGAAGCATTCTGTTTTTTAATGATAAAAGACAGATGCTTCTTTGTAAAAGTTGGTCCATATTTAAAACTTTTTATTCCCATATCATGATTTGATCTAGTCATTATACARGMAATCATTCATATTACAATTGGTATTAAAAGCTATATTGTTTTATTAAAACACATGAGAGAACAGTAGTGGAGAATGGTAGTATTCAATAAAATGATTTTGGTTGCAGCTTAATTGTGTGTAATTGTTTCACAACGATTTCTGACCTTAAAAGATGTTGATTTCTTCCTTGTTAACCAGCATCAAGAACAAGTGTTTAACGATACACTGGATGGAAGAGAAATCTACAATACAATTCGTCGCAAAACAAAGGATGCTTTTTATAAAAATATTGTCAAAAAAGGTTATCTTCTAAAGAAAAGTGAGTTCTGTTTAGTACTTTGAAATGTTTCTCCAAAGTTATGCAGTGGGCTTAATATAGTTTTGCCATTAGAAAGGACAGCACTGAAGTTAAAGGAAAAGAACATCTCACTCCATTTTCTTTTTAAGCTTTCTCTAACCTTTCAATTTTAAGTACATTAGTAGAAAGACATAATACATAAAACCACATGCAATGCAAAATTACTAATTGTCAGGTCTTGTGAAAAAAAATCGGAAAGCAGCCCAAAAACAAAAGTGACATTCAGACTCATGAAATTTGAGTGTATTTTCAAGAAACAGCCATATTTAATATGGAACTCATTCAATTTTAGCTGATTTCATTAGAGAGCTAGAATGAAATGAAACAGTGTGTTCGTTGGTGATCAAAGCTTTAATTTTGTTTTATCAAGCTGGCCAAATAATTAATCCAAAGTGTATGTTATGGACTGCAAAACCTTCACAAATGCACTAGGACTGTTACAGTCAATGCAAAATAAAATAAATGAATTAAAAACTGACTGTTTGACAGACCTCCATGTATCCCTTAAGAATTATTATTAAGTTTTTGGATTTCTGAGGAAGCTAGTTCAGATATCGCTTGTTTTTGTTGGGTTGATTTTTAATCACCTTTAATGGAAGTAGGAAAAAATAATGACARCTACCATAGTTAGGAGGTTAGTGATCTGGATAGCAATTCAAACTGAGAAAGAAGGGTAAGCATCTTTAGCCAAGTGTAAAGAGACATTCAACGGAAATAAAAGCCTCTGAATAGATCAGAAGAGTCTCTCCTGTTGGGAGTGCTGATTCCAAGAGATGATGTGAAGGGATCTGGTAGAGTTTGGGATCAGCTTAGAATGAACTAAGGCCTTTAGCTAGAGCGATAACGACAGGTTTTAAAAGTATAAATGGGAGCATAAGTGTGTGCGGAGAGATGTGCAGTACCCGCTTATAGGAATTCAATAAAATCACTGTGCCATTTAATAGAGCAGGTTGTTTTAACAGCGTGTTAAAATTGCCTTTTCAAAACAGCACTAATGTATGTGCGTTGAGGGCTGTGGTGGGTTTGTGGTCATAGAAGTTTAAAATTAAGGCTGAATATTCTTCTAAGAGGTATTGTGGTTTAAGTATGAATTAGTTACAGAAAGTTTCACATCTTTTAATTTGGAGAGCCTTATGAGTGGTTTAGTCAATAGCCAAATCCACATTTTACATGGAGTATGTCTTGTAGCAAAGCTTGAAGTTAAATCCCCAGCAATTAAAATGCTGCTTTTCACATTTTTTTTCTGAATGGCTCAGTTCTTGGATATAGGTGGTTTGGGGAGATATATCTGATCCAGGATTGCTCATAATGTATTCCCATTTCTATTCTTCAGTTGTACTGTTTTTAAGATATTTTGATACAATTGGTTGTCTATTGGTGAGCTGATAGGAGTTTAGGAATAGTTTTCACTTGTCGAGAGTCCATTTTTTTTATGGGCACCATAAATTGGATCACTTAGTTTCCAGAAATGCCCAGGCATTTCTGGAAAAAAAAGTGCAGGCAGTTTTCCCATGAATGTGAACTGAACTGACCAGGCAGCCAATATGGACTTGCTTAATCCTGTCGGAATTGGTGAAAATGTTATGAAGCTGCCTGAAGCTGTGGAAAGGGTCTGCTTTTAGCTACATGTTGTGTGAAATGGACTATATACTAACAGACATGCACTAATGTTATCACCTGAGTATATTTAACTGTACACCATTCTTGGACAAAAACCTTACTGCTACCTTTTCACTTAGATTATGGGCATTTTGGAAAAAAAAAATATTGTAACTTTTTGCTTACCTTTTCTACAGGTAAAGGAAAGAGATGGAAAAACTTGTACTTTATATTAGAGGGAAATGAYGCCCAGCTTATTTATTTTGAAAGTGAAAAACGAGCCACAAAACCCAAAGGATTAATAGACCTTAGTGTGTGTTCCGTATATGGAGTACACGACAGCTTGTTTGGCAGGTAGGAGGATGGCTTTTAATTTTCAACAACCTAATTGCATTTAGGGCTGTAGAAGTTAGTGTTGYATATGTTTGATGATTAATATGTCTCCTTAGTTGAGAGAGCTGCAAAATAGATTCAGATAAGATTTCTTATGTTAATATGGTCTCYTTGAGCCCTAAAAGAACAAATTCAGAATGTATAATCAATTGCTTGGGWACTAATGCTGAACACACTGTGCATCTTTAAAGCCTGTGTGGGAATAGTCCGTGTTAGCAGGTCTTTTACTTAGGAGCTGATTTGCTTTGCCCTGACTGTAAGTCAGCGATACATGCATATTAGTACTGACTGTTCAAGAAGCTTAAGGTTTCTAAAACATGCTAGTTAGACTAAAGTGCAGCAGGATTTTTATTGCATAATGAGAATCGAAATGAACTGTTGAAACACCTCACARTTTTTCCTGTGAGAGTTCTTCCTTGTTTCCATGTATGATGATATTACACTTCCTTACAGTCAAATAGTAGCTGTATAGATTTGAACATTGTTTTGTCAGAGATCCACAGGTGAAGATATTTGTCAATATTTGTCAATATTTTTTTATCTTTGTTTTCAAGGCCAAACTGTTTTCAGATAGTAGTTCAGCACTTTAGTGAAGAGCATTACATCTTCTACTTTGCAGGAGAAACTCCAGAACAAGCACAGGTGAGAGCTGTTGTTGGTAGATGTAACTAAGTGTTACAAGACAAAAAAAAAAAAAAAAAAAAATTGCTCTTAATGTTACTATTCTGTAGTAGGAAGCAAGTGTATCACAAATAAGTCAGGGCTGTGTTTACATTAGCAAGTAGTACCATGTAGTAGTAACAGATAGGTAAAGAAAAGAGCTGGTGCTGAGAAACCAGCACTTATGCTCCATGCACCTTCATCACCATGAATCAAGTTGTCCACGTTCTGAAATACACCCATTGCATCAGAAATTAAGCTTTGTGTTTGGTTTTCTTTAAAAGAATAAAAGCTGTTGAGAGTACTGGTACTATTCAAATGAGCGTGTRTAAATTTAATGTACTCTTTTAAGTTGTATACATGGGGATGCACAAATTTTCGTGCAACAAGTCACTGAAATGACACCAGAACAGTGCAGTGCCGCTTGTCATGCAAATCTTGATGCACTATCTTTGAGAAGCAAATGTGCAGTATTCTAGTCAATATATGTTAATATGCGCTCTCATGAARAAAGGCTTCAGGTTTTTTCTTACATGTGCAATGTCTTGTGTTTTAAAATTGGAGGGGAAAAAAAAGTCCAATAGGTAGAACATCCYGTCTTGTTTCCTGAGTAAGCCTCAGCTTTGAGGTTTGTGTGAAGCGTTTCTGAACACGGCAGTGTGAAGTGTAGCCCCATGCTGATATCACTGTGCCTGCTATAGCACGCTGCTCATTGAACTGCATGTCAGAGAGCTGCCCGGTTCCTCCACTTGCAGAAGGGTTCGAAAGCCCAGTCCTTACTCTAGGCAGTTCACTTGAAACTAGCTGCAGTTTGGGATGTGTCTGTGCTAACGCAGAGGGTGATGTGGAGGATACGATTGAAAYGGGTTTTCTAGTGACACTGGTCAGTTGACCTTTGAGAGCAGCGAGCAGAATGTTGCTGTGCAGACTGACCTTAGTCAAAAGTGGCTTTTGTGGTTTGCAAGAGCAATGCTAGACTTGAGGGTAGGGCCGAAAGCATAAGCATGAGGCTACATGCACCTAGCATACACCTTTCACAAGTAAAGGCTCCTACCAAGTTCCTTTTCCCACAGCTGTTTTGGAGGTGGTCATGGTAGTTGGCAGTGCCCCTTAGCAGGAGGAAAGCCWTGGGCAAAGACCTACACTCAAGTCTCGTGTTGGGCGGCATGTTCATTTTCCTGTTCAACATGAAATCCATCCACTGCCTGCATTTGTAGGCAGACAGAATCRGGGGTGCAGGGGAAACAGTGTTTCACTGTTACAGCTGTGTGATTTTTTTGTTTGTTTGAAGTATATGCAGTAAAATCTGCTGCAGTGCAGAAATGCTGGAGAGAAGGAGCATGACACTTTTTAACTGACTTTCTCAGAAGTGACCAGGATTGTTTGGTTGTGTGTGTGTCGGGGGGGMTCTTTTCATCTTGTATACTATATGTAATTTAATGCAAAGTTAGCAGACTGGAAAATTGGCAAAGGTCACACTGTATATCCATTATTAATGCTTGATATTTCTAAAAGAGAAAATCCTTYGTATTTGCAAATCCTTTATTTGGTTTTACCAAGTGAAGATATGAGTTTTGCTTTAATATGCAGATCTGCATACTTTTGAATTACATAAAATTTAAGCTTTCCCTCCTCCTCCCCCAAAGAAGCTCTGTTGAACTTGTTTTGATCCTGTTTTGTGTGCTTCTCTCTTAGGACTGGATGAAAGCTCTGCAGATGTTCTGCAGTTTAAGAAAAACCAGTCCAGGGACATCAAATAAGCGTCTACGTCAGGTGAAGCTGTATAGATATTGTGCATTTGGGGGCGGAGGGGAAGAGGGTTTTGTCTCCTTGTTGCCAAATGATACTGATAAGTTTGGGTTTCCCTTTCAACACTAAATCCTGCATGTACTTTTTTTTTTTTGAGTAATGCAGAGCCCGTGTTAAAACAACTGAAAAAAAMCTGTTCTTTGCAATCTGTGTTTGCAAGGTATTTTTGACCACTTTTGACAAAAAAATGTCAAGTTAATATTTGTACTGTCTTATCACTTACAATTCACCACATATGGGAAACTTRGAAGGTTTGACAGACCTACATTACATGCAACAAAGATACAAGTGTAGCTATTTATTTTCAGTGTCATGTACATGTTGAACCATGCCTGTGGCTTAATTTATTTTAGGCTTCTGAGAGTAGTGTTGTGGCCAGAAGAGCTGCTCAGAGGTAGAGGACATAGTCATAAATGGCAAAGTTTTTTATGATTAGAGAGTAACAGGAAGCTTCAAGAATCCCTGGTATCTTTGAGTGCCAGGAACACTGAAAGTGGCTGTTTTAATTAAACAGAATAAACAATAACATGTGATGTTCTTCAAGAAATGCAGAATAATTCTGTGGTCAGAATGTATTAAAAATTAAAAATGTTAAAGATTGAATGCTTCTGAAGGACCAAACTTTGGTATGAAAATAGGTGAAAGTGTATAAAGACCTAAAGGAAACACTTCCATTTCTGTCATTTCAGAGAGACTTGGCTTGTGTTTGCACCTTCTGCACATTACTGTGGGAGCAAAAAAAGCTCATCACATTTAGTGAACATAAGCTATCTTCTAGGGGAGTTAAAGGAAAATTTACCATGAATTTTCATGTAAAGATGTGTAAGCTGTTTTTTGTAACTAATGGCCCTGCATATTTGAATTTGAACAGAGTATTGACTATATATTACCTGTACTTACTGTCTAATTTGATTTTAGTTGGTACCAACAGTAGATATCTGTTACATTGAGCTCTAAATAACATGTCATTTATAAATTTGTACAGTATTAAACCATTTAAAACATTTTTTTACACTAGAAAATTTCAGAGAATTTGCTCTTCATTTTCTGCAAACTTTGAGTTGCCAAGTGCTGTGACTTTGATAATCCAGAGTACAGATGAATGTTTTTCTTTTCAGTGTCGTAACACGTCGTCGTATGCTGATTTTATAAAGTCTGATAGGGAAGCACTAAATATTCCATTGGGTTTGGAGCAGTCCATGGCTCTCATTTAAGATGTCTGTGACTTATTTAAGCCATATAAGTCAGGGTACATAAATCTAGCTGGTCTGTGACGTGGACATCTGAGTCTGATGGCTGTGACTTCAGTGGAATTTTCTGTGCATAGAAGATRATGCTTGTGTTTCCTAATGTCTCATGGATATTGTAAAGGAAAAAAAGATGTGWTTAGAAACGTGGTACTAGAAATTTGTTTTCAGTAGTTTGTATTTGAGTTAATTTGCCTTGCTTACTCAAGATTACTCTTGTTGCTGTTTCTTGTGTTAGGAAATTACAATCTCTATTTGCTGCTTATACATTAACATTAAGCTTCCACAAGGGGAAAAATCCTTTCTTGGGCTTTTTTGTTTGTGTTATTCTTTAGCACAAAGAAATAAATCTTGTGTATTTTCTTTAGGTCAGCAGTCTTATTTTGCATGTAGAAGAAGCTCATACGCTCCCTGTAAAGCATTTTACTAATCCGTATTGTAACATCTACCTGAACAGTGTCCAGGTAGCAAAGACACATATCAGGGAAGGGCAGAACCCTGTGTGGTCAGAAGAATTTGTCTTTGAGTAAGTCTTAATCTTCTTGAATTATTGAATTCAATAATGAAATATGGAATGCTGAATTTCACTTGAAAGTTAGATTGCATTTAAATGTGATGTATAGTGTATTTTGCCTGTTCTTTTAAGAAGTACTGTATATGTGGGGGTACAGCTGGCTGCCTTCTGGCCACTAGTGCTTGGGCAGAAGGTTCTGTAGGCACTGAAGTGTGTCTGTTAGGACAAGTGCCTTTGGCTGATGGTGAGAATTCAGGATGGGAATAACTTTAAAATAACTTTAAATGCTGCCCTAGTATAGTGTTGACTGAAGCTTTTCTGTCTTTTCTCCTAGTGATCTTTCATCTGATATTAATAGATTTGAGATAAGCCTAAGTAACAAAACAAAGAAGAGTAAAGATCCAGATATATGTAAGTATCTTTCTGTAAAAAAACATATATTGCAACAGTGGATGCTTTGTGCAATTGTCATTGTTCTGGTCAAAAACAGTTACAGGAGAATTAAGTGTGTGGTAATTTTTTGGCTTTCATACTATCATATTAGTATGTTTTGGRTGTCTGTTTCTGTCTCTGCATTAATATTTTTATCATGCAGTGAGAACCTGCATGATTTGAAGTAATCAAATACACAGTGATCCTCACCCCTTAGGGCTTTCTTAGCTCTGTTCTGTATTAGCCATTGGGTTATACTGTGACTATGCTCAGCATGAAAAACAGAAAAGTAGGAAAAGTAGCTTGGACTTGAACTATTTAAACATGCATACCCTCACAGAAAAGAAAACAAGGCTGAGAACCTTGTCAGTCCCTGAAGTAAATTTTTTCCCTGGCGTGTTTTTGTCTTGTTTTGTTTTTTTCCTGTTGTATCTCATGTCTGTACTTAACTTATATAGCTGATTTTACACCAGGATWACTTTGGTTGGGAAAGGATCTTGCTTCCTTCAGGCTTTTATAGTTTCCGGGAATTCCCAGCCAGAGAGCTTCTTCAGTTGCTCTTTTGTTTCTGTTCCAGCAAATTAATATCAAGATGGATAGATAATAAGATAATAGCAAGGTATAAAGCTTCCAGCTTTCTAGAAAAGAGAGGGATTGGTTTGAAAAACTCATTTTCTAAGCTTTTAGACATAAGATTCTCTTTTTTTTCTGTGCTAGTTCTCTTGCCACAGAATGTGTTTTTATGCATTTTCTTTTACTCGGGGCACTTTGTTTCCAGTGGCATTTGTTCTGCAACAACCTCAGCCCCTTGCCTCCCCTTTCGCCTCCAGTGAGACAAATCTCCCTGCTGAGATTTGTTAGGAGGRCTTCTCCAGTACGTACAGACTCACTTGTTCCAAAGCCTGGCGTAGTACTTGCCTATTGCTCTTGTTTTCAGTTTGCATATGTGGTGTTACCAGTCTGCTAGGTTGTTATATTTGCCTCAGTGGTAACTTCTTGCTTTTGTTTTTTAATTTTACTTTTTTTTTTTTTGAAGAGAAACCCTGACCAAAGTAGAATCGCTACTTAAATTGATGCTCTTGCAGAACCTAAATCATTTTTAAAACTCTTACCCCCTCCTGTGACTAAAGAATTTTCTGCGTCTTTCTGCAGGAGGAAAGAGAGATATCYGTTCTTATAGACAAAACGACTCTGCAATTGTAATTGTGATTTTATTCTCATACTTCTAGTCCTTTGAGCTAGAAAATTCTTTATCTAGGCCAAAGCCCTGGAGAAGCAGTGTTGTCTTAAACAGCTTCTCCAAAAGGAAAAGAATCGATCTCTAAACACTATCCTTTTCAGCCCTAGTCGTCACGTGCAGCTTGCTCTGTAGTGGGTTAAGTCAGCTTTCCTGCTGTGTAAAGCAGACTGGTCTGGTACTGGTTTCATGGCTTATTTCTGTCATCATCACCCACAAAAGTAAATACCAAAATGGTAGGAGAATGAAGGCTAACTTCTTACAAGTCTTTGAAGTTTACCTATTAAGTATTCATTCTCCAATTACTTTTGATTTTTTTAGATATTTAAAAATAATGGTACTAAACAGCATAACATCTGTTTCATTCGTTTTGTTTTACTAACTGATTTTTGTGTATTCATTTAATTAAATGTATGTGGCTTAAAAATAAAATCCTGGAAGATGAGGAATGTATTAGTAGACTTCTGCCACTAGAAACTGCTGTGCTGAGGTTTTKGCAGACCTTGGAACTAGTCGACATCTTGGAGCATTGTGTGTGTGTGGGGGTCAACTGCAGAGGAGTTTCTGGTTTGGTTTTTGATTTCACAGAATGGTTGATGTTGGAAGGGACCTCTAGAGATCATCTAGTCCAACCTTCCAGCTCAAGCAGGGACAAGTAAATTTGGGATTGTTTCCCCTCTGAGGAAGACACAAGTTTGAACTAATTTTCAGTTTGATTCTCAGGTCAGAATTATTAACCATCAATACAAAAGCTTTCAATGATCCCTACATGTGTACCTTGCATATGCAGGCAAGGCAAGAAAGAAACCCTTTGAGTTAGGGGGCTTGAGAGCTTTGATGCTAGGAAGAAATATTCTAGGAAAGTGGGTTGCTTATCTGTCCAGAAGTCACAGCCCCATCCACTCTTGTGACAGATAGCAGGGGCTGATGAACTGCTTTAGTTCATTTTTGGCTGAACTGAGTGACTGAGACTAACCTTATATCAAATGATCAGCTCCAAACAATATGAAATGTCCATCTGGAAGGGCTTTTCGCATGCATTGTAGAAGCGACAGTGTTCATTTCTGCAGTCTGATTAGGCACTGAATGCCCCAACAGATACTCCAAAACTGGGACAGTAGGAAGTCTGCTAGCGCAGGTGTTAATTCCTGCAAGGCAATGTTGCATAGAGAAGTGGGGTAAAAATGAGATGATTTATGTACTGTGAGTGACTTAGACTTAATTCCTTAGAACAGGAAAAGATCTAGGCGGTCTGACGTGCTACGTGTGAAGCACGGAGCGGGCCCTGTACTCCCTTGTAGGAAGCTGGGCTATTTTATAGGTAGGGTGTTCTCTGCAAGTGTCCAGGCCCTCTGTGCTGGAAGAGCTTGGTTGGGAGAGGAGGGCTTKCTGGGAATGGTCAGCGAGGAGATGGCAGCAGCTCCCTCCTTGGCAATTAGACCAGGCTTTCTGTTGTGGCTGTCCGGGCGAGTTTAGGAACTTTGATGCTAACTCAGCTAAAAGGTGAGTTAATGATTGTGCTGCTCCTGAGCTGGTTATCATTACCTAGGCAGACRGCTTACTGTCCATCGCTGAGAGGTGGTAGAGGCTCCCTCTTTGGAGATATTCAAAGTCTTCTGGACACAGTCCTGTGCCCCGTGCTCTAGGTGTCCTTGCTGGAGCAGRGAGGTAGGGCTAGTTGATCTCCAGAGGTCCCTTCCCACCTCAAACATTCTGAGATTTTTGTGATACTAGGAGGTTGCAAAGAGTTATATTAACATCTGCGTGCTGTTTTCAAATGTATATGTACACCTTATTTACAAAATACTTTTAAGATTGGCTTTTGAGAGTCYGTTAAACCATTGAAGTGATTATCTTTTAATATATTAACAGCATAAATCTTAGTGGGAGGAGGGTTGTTTGTTAATATTCTTAATATTTCAGTATATTCATAATATACTGAAACAAGATGACATGCAAAAAATAAAATGCTTCTATTTGATACTAGTCCTGTTTTGCTGAAAATATCTTATGTGAACAATGCTTTTTTTTCCCCCTAAGTGTTTATGCGATGCCAGTTAAATCGCTTGCAGAGAGGCCATACGACAGACGAGTGGTTTCAGCTCAGCTCCCATGTCCCATTAAAGGGTATCGAGCCAGGATCTTTGCGTGTTCGAGCACGATATTCTATGGAGAGGATCATGCCAGAAGAGGAGTACAGTGAGTTTAAAGAGGTATCAAATTGTTCAACTTCCCTTAATTTGTCTGTCAGAATAATTCACTTTGCTTGAGACGAACTTCAGCAGCTCTAGTTGAGCTTTTAAAGCAGTGCCTGTAGTGACATATAGATGTCATTGTTGTACGACAGCAGTTTTKCCCATAGTGACGACACAGTAAAAGTTTCTGAACATCATCAAGTTCTGTTTTTCTTTCAGCTTATACTCCAAAAGGAGCTACATGTAGTCTATGCCTTATCACATGTTTGTGGACAGGATAGAACACTGTTGGCAGGCATTTTATTGAAGATTTTTCTTCATGAAAAGCTTGAGTCGTTGTTGCTACGAACACTAAATGACAGGGAAATCAGCATGGAAGGTACTGAGCTAATTATTCTAACCTGAAATTCTGAAAACTCTGGGGAGAGAAGGATGTGCATGCTCTAGTGTTTGCTTTTTATTCTCTCCTATCCCTTTAGTTACACATACATGAAATTGTAAGCACAGCACTTTTCTTTTTTGCTCTGGCTTTTGTTTCCTTTTCCTAACTTTTGTTTTTACCTTCTTCTTTCTCAGATGAAGCTACTACCTTGTTTCGCGCCACCACTTTAGCCAGCACGCTTATGGAGCAGTACATGAAAGCCACAGCGACACGTTTTGTTCACCACGCACTGAAAGACTCTATACTGAAGATAATGGAGAGCAAGCAGTCCTGTGAGGTGATAATTTGATAATTTAAACCACGCTTTTAAACATAYTGATTTGTTGAAACAGGATTTTTTATTATTATTTTTTTAAATACTGATGATGTTTGATGTTTACATTGAATACTAGATCTAGAGGCACTTGATAATCTTTCAGAACTAAACTTTATATGAGAAATACAGGAACTGGGCTCATTAGGGTTTTTTTAATAGATGTTGGCTCCAACAATATAGCAGCGCTTTTCATGGTAGCACTTTTAAAATGTTTTTAACTCGCACTTCTTTAAAATGTGTATTTATTCTTTAGCAATTCATTGCTGTTCTGTGGCATRTGCTGAATGGCCTAACCTAAATAGCTCTGGTAAACTTTCTATGTAATAGAAATCACTGTCTGAAGTTGATTTTAATTTATAGCTCCATTAATGCTATGCTATTAGTTGCTTGTTATTGATTCTGTCTTCTTTCCTGAACTAACCCTCTTTAACTTTTGTATTTCACTCCAACTTAATTGCAGAAAGAATGGGAATCCTCAGATGATTGGATTTAAAGATATAAAAAGGTTGTTTAGATGGCCAGTGTGAAATGTCTGTGCTACTAAAAGCTATGAGTGGTATACTAAAACATAAACACTGCTTTTTAATGTTAGTTTTCTGGCTGGCCATTGAAGCAAACGTTTAAATTCTCTACAAATCTGTGACTTGTACAGCTGCAGTGTTAATTTACCTTGAAATAGTATCCAGGGTGTCATGTTATCCAGTTACAGATACAGTAATTTAGAAGAAACTTTTCTACTTTTTTTCCTCTTTTTCTTCCACTTTTGACTTTAGTTAAATCCCTCAAAGTTAGAAAAAAATGAAGATGTAAACACTAATTTGGCCCATCTACTCAGTATACTGTCAGAATTGGTGGAGAAGATATTCATGGCTGCAGAGATACTGCCTCCGTAAGTATGCACCCTTCTGTTCAGGTTTGTATGTGAAAATTCCCATTGCACCTTCATGGTGGTAGTATTGGTTCCTCTTTTACTAATTAGTCTTAAATTCTTTAGGGTTATTAATGCTCAGAGGGAAATATATACACACACATACCCCCCCCCCCCATATGTATGTGTGTATGTATATACATGTATATGATGGGTGGTAGTAGAATAACAACTATACTTTCTCCAATTTTTTCTAAAATCTAGTTTCATAGTTTGGAMTTGAACCATATGATAAAAACTGCACAGTACTAACAGTTTTATTTTACTGTTTTGTTAGTTTTAATGTAAACAAAATTATTTGGAATAGCAGAGTAGCATAGAAATCTCCTGTGTTGGTAACGGGCAAAGCTAGTTACCTCTTTTGTCGTAGATGATGCAGACCTCAACATTTTTGGAAATACCTCACAAGTTTATCTGCTAAAAGAGGTGTCTACTGAGGGAAAACTTTCTTTGCAATTTGTAAATTAACTACTTTCAACTACTGTCTGCTTTCTTTGCCATTTGTAAATCAACTATCACATAAGATCTTTAATTTAAAATTCATGTCTAAATTATAAGCCCAAGTGTCATGCTCATCAAGCACAAGATTAAACTAGATCATTTYTGTGGGGATCTTTTGGGGTTTTCTGTTTGCTTGTTTTGTATTTGGGATTTTGTTTGTTTGTTTTTGATCCTGCAAATTTTAATGGAAAGCCTGACTAGCTATAACTTTTACAGAACGTTGAGGTATATTTATGGGTGCTTGCAGAAGTCTGTTCAAAACAAGTGGCCTGCTAACACCACCATGAGAACCAGGGTTGTTAGGTAAGTGACTTGTTGCTTTTTGTTGCTGAAAATAATCTTTTAATGTCTTATTGAGACAGAGCTCAACTTTTCTTGTTCATCGCCAAATCTTAKAGTACTTGTATAGTTTGCGTCGTATATATTGCTGCAGCAATATGGAAGTTTTCAATGATACTGGGACATGGTACCCCGGTTGAGACTTGAGAGCTTGTTGGATAATGGTTGGATCCTTGCCTGAAAATGTGCTACAGAGGCCAGCACAGTTTTACCTTCCAATTTTAACTGCAAATTTATTTGTRTTTTTTAAGTTTTACAAACTAATCTACAAAGTTTTCCAATTTCATGTTTAGAAAGAAAGGCTTCAACCAGTGATAGATAAATTTTGTGGTATTTGTAAAGAACAGTGACTTCTGAAGTTCTCATTCCTGTCACTTTCCATCTGCCCCAGTTCTGGCCCATGCTGAAACATCCAAAAGCCTCCCCAGCGATGGCGAGAGGCTGCAGAGCTGCTGTGAAGGCGTTGCAGGCCACCGAGCCTGGCTGCTCCGAGCTGCCTTTGAGTAGGAAAGCTCCTCACCTGAGCGCACRAATCTCTCCCTTCGCACCATCGTTGTCCGTGCAGCTCAAATGAAAGTCTTTGAGGCTGGGTGAGACCTTGGCCCAATTTTTGGAAACGATACTGSTGGTTTAAGGGTATCACAGCCACTTCTTTCTTTCCCTTCCTTTATCTTTTCTGTAGGCCCAACTTGGTAACAAGTTGGTGATGTTTCGCACTGAGGTGATTTGCTAGGACTAATCTCCCATTKGGCGGGAGTCTTCCAGACAACTTGCCTTGCGCTCTGCTTAATCATTTTGACACCATAAGTCTTGTCCTATGTYACTTAGTACTTCCTGCAGGCCCTTGGCCTTCCAATTTTAGGCCGCCATCACAAGAGGTGATGGGATGGCCTCTTGCAGGGGGCAGAACACTGAAGTGAGTGCAACATGTCCCAGAATCACAGAATGTTCAAGGTTGGAAGGGACCTCTAGMGATCATCTAGTCCAACCTTCCTGCTCAAGCAGGCACACCTASMGCATGTGGCACAGGGMGGCATCCAGRCRGGTTTTGAAGACCTCCAGAGWAGGAGACTCCACAACCTTCCTGGGCAGCCTGTTCCACTGCTCTGTCACCCTCACAGTAAAGAAGTTCTTTCTCACCTGGAGRTGGAACTGCCTGTGTTTCAGCTTGCACCCATTTCTCCTTGTCCTATCACTGACCACCAATGAAAACAGCTTGGCCCYTTCTTCCTTACATTCTCCCTTCCTGAACTTATACATGTTAATCATATCCCCTCTCAGCTTCTCTTCTCCAAGCTGAACAGGCCCGACTCACTCACTCCTTCCTTATATGAGAGATGTTCCAGTCCCTTAATCATCTTTTTTGCTCTCTCCCTGTTCCTCCCCACCTTCAGAGAGCCCTTGGCTTGCCCTAAGTGGATAYGTTCAACCGTTTCCCCGGTTTCCAATATGTACAGCATCCAGAGTTTATGCTGGATGGCAGAAACATTGAAATCTTCTCCTGTCCCTGGAATCTGCACAAGCAGATACTTATGACTTCTSTCTGGAGTACAGAGTCTTCGGTGAAGAATATGGTCTCATTGTGCTGTCTCTGGTCCGTAATAAAGTATGATCAACTAAGTGGGCAGTTTAAGTGTCTGAGCAGCTACCCTGAAGTAAGGAGCTGCTGTGTCTGTCTGGCCAGGCCTTGCCCTGGCTGCAGGGGAGAGCCCTTCTGCAGGTGCCATCACGCAGGTGGCCAGGTTGCTTCTGCTGCTTCCTACATGGCTTCATGGTGGAGCAGCCGCCTTCCAGAGGGCCGTGCTGCTGTTAAAAGAGCAGTTGGACCGTTCTGGCTGTGCACTCCTGCTTCCCGGGGTCCCCTTGGGAGAGCAGGGGCYACAAGATGAATCACGTGCCCAGCCGACACAGCAGCGCTTGGGAGAGCGGGGAGACCAGGCGGCACTCTGGCCTCAGGCCAGCGTGGCCCTGCGTTGGTTTCAGGCTGGCTGTTCAGKGCGAGTTGCTTTCCAGATTCCGCTTAGTTGGGGAATCACCATGCCTGATTTTCAAAGTTTTGTCTCGTTTTAAATCATGAAAACTTTCTTAATTAACAAACATTTTCATAGTGCAGGCTGGTTGTTATCTATATAAAAAAGATTTCCACACTGACTTGAATTCTTCACTGCTTAAAAAAAAATTGCATTAATTTTGATTTTATTATTGAACAAAATGCACTTTTCTTCCCATTTCAGTGGCTTTGTTTTTCTTCGGCTGATTTGTCCTGCTATCCTGAACCCAAGAATGTTTAACATCATCTCAGGTAACTATCTGCTTCAAACTGGATTCATACTTTACACAGTGTAACAGTAGGGAATTGTCTTTAGCTTCTACTCTAGTAAAGTTCCGTGAACAATGCCCAAAGTAACGTTGTCCCCATCACTTGATTTTTCTCCCTGTGGGAGCCAGAGGGTATCTCAAATGTTAGATATTGTTTGTCCCCCGTGTCTTGTTTTAAAGTCCAGATAGTGCTTGGTGGTATTTAAATGATGTAACATTGAACTTCTGAGTTGGTTTGGCATAGTCTTAGTTTGTTTAAAAACAAAAATAGAGAAAAAAACAAAAAAATACAGCTTGTGGGCTGGTCTTCAGATCTTCAAATAATTTCAAATACAGTGCAATGCCAAATTTTACAGCTGAAATTCAGTTTTATGTCTAGAAAATAAAAAAGATTTATGTAACTGAAAATGTCTGCAGAGCCTGGAATATGTCTTTGTACCTAGGAAATGATGCTGGAAGAACTTGCCTGAAATTCTTGTTCAAATAACTTGTAGGCGCTGCAGAAATCTTTACTTTTGCTCAGCAAATATGGCCAACSTCAAAAGAGGAATTGTAAAAATAAGAATGATTCTTAAAAAAATAAGAAGGCTGGGCTGACAGTCTGGTTCCACTGAAGCCGTAGGGAATTCCTCCTGCTGTGTTGGATTAAGGGCTTTTTTTACAGCATATGGAAAGCTACCCTGTTCTTTGGTGCTTGCTACCCAGAGGGTGAATTTGGTGATAAACGTGGCAGGGAGCATTGCTGTTGGCAAGACCAAGACCACAGAGCTGGCCGGGGCACCGTCCTGGCCGAGGCTACGTGTAGTGTTTCCCCAAACAGTTCTTGGGTCAGATGTGGGTGTTGCTGTAAATCGGGGACCACATCTGACATGGCTTGTGGGGGTCTTTCCTGCTGCAACGCTTTCATGGTGAAGACATGGGTTATTCCGTGCTAGTTGGCTTAAGGACATAAAAATATGTCAGGCTGTTTTTAAGTTACAGGTGTGGCTTGGGTCCTGCACAAGCACCAACTATCCCATTTTTAATGTTCTTCTAGACCTAAGGCTGAGCTGAAAGGATTTGCTATATTCCTCAGATGGGAAGAAAAAAAGAAAGGCATAAACTGCTGGTGGAAAAACTATTATTAAAATAGCGAGCCATCCATTAGTTTTTAGAAGTTTGTATATGTTGCATTCCTCTAGGAGGGGAAGCAGGGGGTTAGGGGCAAATGTCCTCCCAGCTTAAAGGGCACTCCTCTTCCAATTTTACCAGTAAATTCCTGCTTTGAAAATGGGAAGAACTCCAGGTGATTGTGTGAGAAGCCCTTCAGGAGACACGTGTGCCTGCAGGGGAGAGGGGGCACACGCGTTTCCAGCCACGCTGCTTTCTGTGCCTCTTTCTAGGCTGTGCCGAATGAGAAGGCCAGCACCAACTGGAAAGGTCCTTTCCCTCCCCCTGTAATTTTCCTGTGTGCTTTGGGGAAGGCATTTAAAGAAAAYGTGATGTTGTGCAGTGTGCAGCCTTCACTGTGTTGTTCGGATAATGGGCGAGTTTCTGTTGGACTTGGGAACTGCATCAAGTCTACTGGGTCTGTCATTGTAATAGAGCTWGTACCCAGGAATGTGCACAGATCCCTTTTAAGCTGGTCAGTAAGTCCCATTCTTGATTATTGCCTAGTAAATTTAAGCGACTTTATAAAGCTCCCAGGGCTACTTAAAAATAGGGGTGGAGGAGGGGGATCTTTGCTTTGGGAACAAAGCTTCCAACGTGCAGCCTTCCCACAAGGGAAGAAACACGAAGGCAGTCGGGGTGTAAAGGTGCCCGTCGGTTTTCAGCAGCACCGTGTCCATCCTGTTGCCCCCACGGCTCTTCACAAAAATCGTGTTTCCAAAGCGAGCCCTGGGGTCCGGCAGTCTTAAATGAGCTTTTTTAACTACTTGCAGATCTGTCCTCTAAGACAATGGTGGTCTTCTAGGCACCAATGCTGCTTGGTAGGCATGTAGGATAGCAYGTGCTGGGTCAGAATCAGAATTCAGCATCAGAATACTGAGGTTATGATTTAGCACCTCAGTTTAAGCTCCAGCTCTACATAAAAAGCTAGATACTATTTTGCACTGGATTGCAGGGCTAGGGGAGGGCAGGGAGGAAGATAGGTCAAATAATGCACATAGACAGTGGACATTTTTATAGCATTCTTAGGAAGAATTGGAATATACTGAATATGGCAATTTTTGATACTTTTCAGTGGCCTGTAAGAGGAAAGCTAGGTTTGACCATAATTATTAATGTGCATATGTTTGTTTTAGTAATTAATTCCAAAAAAGTTTTACTTCAAGTGCTATTTTCACCAGGAAGCTRTAACATGCAAAGTATTCAGTGATAAAACTGTATTGGAGAAGAGCTCAAGTTTCCTGTGACTGCTGGTAGATTTAAATGAAGCAGCTGCTGACTCTGTGTTTTCCTCTCAGACTCTCCTTCCCCTACTGCTGCAAGAACACTGACGCTGGTCGCCAAGTCTGTGCAGAACTTAGCAAACCTGGTGGAATTTGGAGCCAAGGTGAATATGTTTTTTACATGCAGACAACAGCACAGAAATCTGTTGCCAATRTGTAGTTCATGTTGAAAACAGACATTAAATATGGGGCTGTTTTTCTTGCGCAAACCCAAGTATGTGGCCTGAGTGCCCTCATCAACCTGGAGACGTTTTTCCTGCAGTTACTTCTGTCCTTCCCAGCTGGAGCTAAGCAGGGATTGGATCTGAACTACATCCAGCAGCAGAAAGTGGCTGAACAGGAAAGAGGAGTCATAGCCATTTGAGTGTGAATGAGCTAGAAACCTGTATTAATGACTTGCTACAGCCCCTGCAGATTTTTGAACCTCATAGCAGGGACATTAGAATGGTCTGTTTAAAATAGTTGGTGAAAATGGTCTGTTTAAAATAATTGATGAAGTGGTGACCATACCGGTAGGTGTAACAGAGTCGTGTGCCCATGCTTTGGTGCACAAGAGCATAGATAAATTCAACAGGTGTTTGTTTAAAAACAGAAAGTGCAGTGGAAGCACATTGACTTTTTTTTCTGCCTGAGCCCGAAAGGGTCGTGCTCCAGTGTTTTCTGTGTGGGAGTTGGAGAAGAGGGAAGGTAAAGGCAGGCAGGCAGCCATCCACAAAGAACATGAGCAATGATAGTAAAACGCCTGGATTTTCCTCAGGAATGTCCATGTCAAAACAACAACTGAGAACTGCTAGAGCAGGAGTCTGTGACCAGGAGGAGATTCAACCAGGCCCAGAGTAGATGATGGATTTTTTTTTCTTTTTTTTTTGCATTTTGGCTGGTTATTTGAGGTAAAAAGGGAGAAGTATCTTCCAGTAATATTGTCATCYCTCTGCACAGAACCTTGAAATACATTCAATGCCCATTTTTAATATATACTATATATAGTTATATATAATATATTATATATTAGGACATACAATATATATAAATAATAATATATAATTGTTATAATATAACAATTGGCTTGCAAATTCAGACTAGTCAAATTGAAACCTACCATAACTCCCAGGTGCGTAYAGAATATTTAGTTCTGAAACATATGAACAATTGAAAACTTCTTTTTTAAATTATTTTTTTTCCTCTCCTCCTTTTACTCTGCTTTTGTTGAGTTTACTCCTTAGGGCAGTGGTTGCTGTTCTAGACCCYCTCTATTTGTATTCATTTTCATAATTTGACATAAAGAACCTGGTAAATCAGTTTGATAAGTTGCACTAGAAAGCCTCGGCTTTCAATCAAATTTCAATTGTAGCACTAGGAGAATGAGCCAGTAACAACTGGTCTGTGTCAGTTCMAAAGCTGCAACGTGGATGAACAATAAATCTGTTGGCTTAAGCGTAATGAAAGAAAGTGACTTCAGGCTGCTGCTGTAAAGGTAGTTGTGTGACACACAGCTTAATGTAAGCACTAATGAAAGAACAAAGAAGGCACTTATGTCTGATGCTGTCTTTGAAAGTACTGCATTTTTTTTATTGCAGTCACTTAAGTATTTCAGAAACTTTGTCTGTGGGCAGATGTTAGCAAACCATTTCTGAACTGATCTGCAGTACAGAAAATACCATCTTCTGACTGGTTGCTTACCAGTCCTTAAAAATTTGCTTGAGAATATAAAATCATTGCAGGGGATGTGCCTGTCTTACAGCGTCACTTGTCTCTGATTGCAGCATGTGCATTCCAGGTGTGACTTAACTTTKTATTGCTTTGTTCTAATAAATCCTTCTAAAAATTACTAGGAACCGTATATGGAGGGTGTAAATCCATTCATCAAGAGTAACAAACATCGCATGATCATGTTCCTAGATGAGCTTGGGGTAAGTGAATAAAAAATAATGATAAATTTTATTGGAAGCTACATAGCAGGACAGCAAATGAAATTTCTGTACGGTTCTTAAGTAGCTTAAAAGTGGATCCATTTCCACATAGTTCTGAACACTTGTTACTGACTACATTTCTTACATGTGCAGAGAAACTGCACATTGCTGGCCTGTCRCACGTAGGTAAAAGCATGAAATGTTCTGTTAGATTTTGCTCATATAGTATTGCCTGAATAGCTCAAACAAAACCTTTTTCCCCCCAGTGGATTTTAGCCAAAAAATACTAATCATTTAAAATATTTTTTTAAAACAGAAAATTGTTTAGTTTGTCCTTTGACTTCAATCAGATTGCAAATGTTCATGTTTTTAAAGAAGCATTAAATTTCATTTATGCATCACAATGTCTTACTGCATGCATTCAACTTGTAGTTTAAAGGTAGATAGTAAGTGCAGTTATCTTTGAAAATGTTTTGTGTCTGATAGCTATATCATACTCAAGCTACAGTATTTAGGAGTTCATTTTACATGGATTTTTTTAAACCAAGAATTTGTTTTGAAACTGAAGATGAAAGAAATATGACTAGCTTCCTAACTTGAGTCCATACCAGATCTAGAAGGTATCTTGGAATATTTTGAGGAAATCTATAAAAACAAATGTTTTAAGGCAGAGCATTCAGCTAGGCTATCACGTGTCACCTTTTTTTCCTAGTTAAATGGCAAGTTCTGCATGTTACGATGCATGAATTTTTCTTCTTTTAAATGTCCAGTTATACATGAAGATTCTGAAAAGTGCTGCGTTTAGTCTACTGTTGAGTTAATTGGCTAGTTTAATAACAACATTTATTTCATGAGTAGAGGACAAACCGGAGATGAACCTCTCTTCTCGGTAGCTTTCTGGTCAGCTCATGAGCAGACCAGAGCACCATGAGACCTTTCAGTAGAAGGTTTTTATAGGAGTAGATTCTGTTAAATCTTTAGTAATTCCTTCATGAGAAACATCCATGCAACCATCAAATGTCTTCATAAAGTTGGTGTTGGTGAAGATGGGGAAATGTGTAATTTGCATGAGGTTACGTGGATGGCAGACTTAACGGTGACGAGTGGCACTGCAGCRCGGGCAGTATCCGAACAAGTGGTCTGCAGCGCTGTAGTTTTCATTTCCGTGATGGCCGGCCGGGCGCTCGCGCTAAGTCTGCTCTCGCCCTTCCTGTTCCAGAACGTTCCCGAGCTCCCAGACACTACGGAGCACTCCAGAACTGACCTCTCTCGTGACCTAGCCGCCCTGCACGAGATGTGCGTGGCGCACTCGGGTGAGCTGCGGACGCTCAGCAACGAGCGGGGGGTCATGCAGGTAAGTGCCCAAAAGCCCCTGGCGGCAGCTTTGCCTGGAGTTCCCTTGGAAGTGCTTTGGGATAGCAGTGGTGTGGGCGATAGGCATATGGGCACTTCACAAAGAGGCAGCTGTAAAGGTAAAAAACGTAACRCATGATTTTAAGTTTCTTTATACAACAGAATGAAACAGGCTGTAAAGCTGTTTCTAAGGCCTAAACAGGCTGTAAGCTGGGTGTTTTAAGTCTCTAGAGAAAGCTTTTAGTTTCCAGAGGAAGCCTAAGCCAAAGAAATGGTTCTCTAGGTCTCAAACGTTAGTGTTTTTGTTGTTGTTTTTTGTCTTAAGTTTCTGTTGCTAAATCATTTCTACTTTCTGATTCATCACACTTGTGAACAAACATGTCAAACTTGTAGCAAACACTATAAGCATCTTGCTGCAATGATTGAACTCATATACCGCTTTTATGCAAACTTCATTTTTAAGGTGAGGGGAAAAAAATCAAATAACTACATGCATTGCTCTGGAAATTCTTGCTTATAGACCGCTGTTTATAATGAACTTCAACCAGCCACCATCTGCTTCAAGTATCTCTACATGTGCAGTAACAATCAAGTAACAAAATCAAGTAACAATCCAAATCGAGTAACTTCTTGACAAAGAGGTCAAGTTTTGGGATAGTTGTTAATTTTACCATTTCCAGACATCTTATAAATCAGCTTTCTTAGCCTTATGTTCAAAGACCAGACTACTTCCATCCTGACTTCTGTAAATTCTTCATGTAAACCTACACAGACCATAAAACAGTGTTTCTGTTTTTTGCCTGACAGCAGATGACTCAATATTGTATCATTCAAATATATAGTTCAGCAGTAAAGCTTTTTTTTTTCCTCCCCAAACAGGAGGGTTACTGAGAACTTGTGTGACTTTTGAAAAAATACGAAAATGTATTTGTATTTTAACTCTATTCTTTCGTCAGAAGAAAACTCAAGGAATTGGAAATGAAATTCTTTCATTACAGCAGTTCAAACCTTATCCAGTTTAGTTACTAAAATTTACTACTTAGCGGCATGTGAGGGAGAACAAAATGACCCACGATCGCATTTCTAATTCACTCAAGTAGTGATCATCTTGACAAGACAAAAAGATGGCCAGATTTGCACGGCAGGCTACCAGCAACATTCAGCACTAAATGTATTTGATGTTGATAAATAAGGGCCATCTTTCTATTTTTGTGAAGGCTTGTCCTTGAATAGTATGTGTAAGTGGGATTAAAAATCAAGGTAGATCTGRAGTACTCCAGTGATTTGAGATGCAATATTCTCTCCTCGATGCATTTATTCTCCTCGAGGGTTTCTGTAAAGAAAATTATCTTGAAGGGTGTTTTTCTATTTTTATTCTGTCAATAATAGCAATGCCTTACCTTGGTGACCCTGAACCATTATTTTTAGACATGGCTCTGCTGTGATGATGGGAAGACTGGAATCACAAATTTGTTATGAATATACTTTCCTAGCCTGTCTATGATATATGTATGTTCTGTCTGAATTCAAAATTTTTGGGGAAAAAAAAAAGTATTTTTTGGATGTACATGAAAGTAAACTAGACTGTCACCTTTTTTATAGTCGTAGGATTTTTTTTTTTCATTTTCCTGGCCCAGTTCTGCTTTAAAACATGAAGAAAACTGAGAATAAAACTCTCACTTTCTTGTGCTAGGTTTTCTGCTTGGTTTCATGTTGAAACTTGCAGGTTAAGTTGACAAGATGTGTTGGCTGTCTTCAAAAACAGCCAAACAAGATGATCTCATGAGTGCAGAGGCAAAGTACATCACCATTTTTTACAGTTGCTTTTCAGAATATCTCAGCAACCAGCAATCAGAGCTGTTTCCTTTTTGTATTAGGTTTATAATGTAAACATTTATAAAATAGTGTAGAAAACATTTTTAAAATGTTTTTAGCAGATGGCTAGTGGGTCTGGTAGAGTCATGTTGAAAGCGTTTCTGCAGCAGTGAGGCTCATTTTTCCTGATCACTACTCTACAGCTGTACTATTTTTTCTTCCCTACAGCATGTTCTTAAGAAGCTGCTGGCTATTACAGAACTGCTTCAACAGAAACAAAATCAGTATTCAGTGTCCAATAACAGCAGGTAGCAGCCCTCTACCTGCCCTCTGCATGGATCCAGCACGCCCAACATGGCAACTCACACCAGTATCACTTTCTTCTTGCTCTTGCCAAAAATAGCACACCCTGTCACGTTCCCAGTGATGTGTGAACTATGCAAAAAGAAAACAAAGATTCTGTTGGTGAATGATTGTACCAGCAGCTTTTTAAGCTATCTGTGCAGGACATTTGCACTTTTTTTTTTCCACTTGGAACAAATTTTCACAACCTCTGAGCCTTGGTGTACAGTTCACCTTCCGCAAAGAAAATGCTGTGACTGTGTCTTGAACTCTGAAAATTATTTTCAGCACCTCCAATTGCCAAAGTTTTGTTGTCTTCTTGGAAAAGAATTATCAACTGACAAGGAAAGAAACTCACTGTTTTGACAGCTGCATATAACTGGATAACACTTCTTACTGTAATTTCTGACTGGTTACAACTATTACAACTTTGACTGTTTCAACCACTTTAACTTGTATTTACAGTTTCTGGAGTTTGACGTTATGGTAGGAACAATCTTTGCTGTACACTTTTTATACCATGCTGTTTCTCTTGCTGGAATCATGTTGAAAGAGAATATGCAGAATGGGTCTTGACAGCTTTATTTTTTAATGTGCCACTGATTCAGTCTGAATAATTCTTCCATCAAGGACTGTATATCCAGATAAATCACAGTGCTTTTGTAAAATGTTTACAACAGTAAATAATTTGAATTCAGTAAATTTATTGATCATTGTATCAGACATGCATGCATTCATTAAACCATTTTATAAAATATGTTCTGGTTGGCCTCTTGTGTAATGTAAGTCAATCATGAATTTTATTTTTATAACTGAACTATTTTTTTTTAATAAATCAAGTTGCAGAGAGCCTGTTTATAGAAGGTGGTAATTTGGGCTGCTGTGGGAATTTTTTATGGTGTCTATATCCATAATCTATTTTTAAATGTTCATKATGTCGCATTGATGGTTTTTAGGAATTCTGAATACCCTCATGCTTGTTTATACCATATTACAGATGAAAGTTAAGAGTTGGAGTAAGTAAGTTCACCTCTTTTAAGCTGCACATAACTCGTAAGGGGAAGAGAGCAAATCTGTTAAACTAGAAGAAAAAAATGAAGATATTTCAGCACTCCCCTTCATGACTTTTCTTGGGCGTGATGCCAAAGGAGAACAGGATGTTAAGATTCACTGACAGGACTAATGAGAAAGTGCAGTAWAAATAGTTTGTATTATATGAACATACCTGTTATTCCACTAAAACAAMTGTAACATTTGACTGGGAGAACAGGGATGGGGAAAGRAAGATGGAGATGCGATGATCTTCYCATGAGTGTGCTGCTAGTCTAAGGSATCCCACTAGCAGSGGGCTAGACTTGTTTACAGAACTGGTCACGATGACAAAAGTTTTGAAGAAAAATAATAAAGCCACAGCTATGCTGATCTTGAAGCCAAACTTGTTGCTATAATTTCTCTTGACAAATCTTCTCCTACTTTGTTTTTCCCCTACTGTAAAAACATTCGTTAAGTCTCTATCTCCTGGCTGTGAGGAAAAARGACAAGAATGAGTTTATGCACTCACTTCTGCTCCAGCGTGTATAGTTCTTAGCTTTGAGTCTTTGCTTTGCTGTAATGTTAGTGCATCCTTACTCTGGGCTTTTGCTGGACTGCCTTCGATGTTTCAGGTGGGACATAAAATTACTGAAAATGAGTGTCTAAGCTTGGATCTCACTAGGGAGCTCGTGGTTACAGTGTAAGTCCCTGACACTCTTCGTAAGACCTCTACCTCACTGCAGGATTGCTATTACTGAGGAGGGGTGTAGATCCTCTTTAAAAACTATACTGCTTGACTAGTTCCTGTCAAACCTGCATTAAATTGCATCGAAGAGGAAAAGGTAATTAACAACAACAATGTTTCAGCACTTAGAGCTTCTCCCCCTATTTTTCATTAGGGAATACAATTAGGTCAAATAATAAAAATGTCAAACCTCCTTCATAACATGTATGGACTCTTGCTGACTACTTTGCTCAGCTTCTGTTCAGCCTGTTATCCTCTCCCTAAGACTTCATTTGCTTTAAGAAGGCAGRCTGTAAAGGGGGGCTGAAGTGAAGATGTGATACTTGCTTTTCTTTGCTGCAGAAGAATGAAKTTGTTTGGTCAGTAAAAGAGTGTCTTTTTTTTTTTAATTTACAGTAGACACATTCTGAATTTCAAGGACAAATTTGGGAAGAAGGCAGCACTTCTGCTCTAAATAATTTAGGTATTTACACCCAACTTGTCTTCTGCTTTTATTTATTCACTTTGCTGAGGTGTGGTAAGTCTAGAAATACAGCACAGCACTAACTGGAGTCAAATCCCAACCTGTTCCAAAGCTCTTCCCTGAGTGACAAATGCCTTTAAGAATACATTTCACATGAGTATTTGCTAAAGGAACTAGCTGCAGTTGCAGTAAAAAAAGTCATAGGCTTTATTGTAAAGACATTAAAACTGAGAGCACAAGTACCTCCCACACCCCCATAAGAAACCTGTGGTGGATGATGAGAGTTCTGCTTCGAGCAGGTACTCCACAGCTGGGAGCCTGAGCAGGTCCTGGCAGTTGGAAGAGAAGACCAGCTTCCTTGAGGGTTTATAGTGAATCCGCAACATCATCATCAGTCCATTCCTCCTAGCAGAAGAAAAGGAAAGAGCCTGGGCTGAGCCGTGTAGGCAGCTGGGAGATTTTGCTGTTAGGTGGGCCACCCAATAACTAGCTACACATWCATGCTACTGCTGCACCCTGAGTAGATAACAACTTCTGCACATGGCAGTTAAATTAATTTTAAAGCTCTTCATAGGGGTATCTTTCAACCTTAACTACTATTACTAACAAGCATTTAAGTAGTAAACTTGAACTATGTTTAATCATAGTGCAAGATTTTATCTTGCACAAAGTGCATGCTTTGTCATAATCCAGCTTACTTGACACTCCTTTTTGCAGGGGGACTTCTGGAAGAAAAGGTGGAAAGCAGGGCCTGGGTTGCATTACACACCTACCCTCTTAATGCTGCTAACGAGGAAGCAACACAGACAYGATGAGCTCTACATGGATATTTGGAGTAGCTAAACTCAGTGGGAACTTCATCTCATTCATTCAAGTACAGCAGGAGGATCTGAATGGGAGCCCAACTTAAGGCCTCATGGACAACAGTTGATGAAGAACTTAGAGGGAACATCCTCTCCCATCTATCTGTAAGCACAGCATAACAATCTTTATGCTGTCCCTAGCCAGTTACGGAATTCCGATTAAGTTTTTCTCTCTGGAATCATAAGGGAGATTTTATATATATATATATATATATATATATATATATAAAAAAATCCTCCATATATTTTTATATATATATATATGTATATATATAAAGGGGTGAAAAAGAAACAATTTAGTCAAATAAACGTAGCAGAGGGAAGACTTTATTCTCAGCTAATAGTGACTTATCTTAGAGCACAGGATTGAAATGGGTCTAACTCATTAAACAGRTCTAACTTCTTGCTTCTACAACTCTGTGTTTTTCATAAAAGGATTAAAAAGCTCAACCCTGTGTTCCTTATGTCCAGGATTTAGCCCCCCCTAGTTGAACATGCAAACTAGAACCTAAAAAGCCATTTAAGTTAGAGGTGACTAAGTACTTTTATTTAATATTAAAAAAAAGCAGTTTATCCCCATGAACTCTAAAAGCCATACAGTCTCAGGCTTTTTATCAGCCTTTTTGAACACCTGTTTGCAGTTTATCTCATCCTTCCTCATTACTGAGGAGTAGGCACAGAATCCCAAGCACTCAGAGTGAAGCCTTCTACCAGGAGCCCTTTTTACAGCTTCACTTTGGCAGTTTAGTCATCTGGCCACTCAGGACCTGTGGACTCTTTCTAGCATAKCAAATTGATGAGCCCTCCCTCTGTATTGGTATTAGGCTCTTTGTAGCAGTATTAACACCAGYAATAAACTGGTAGATCCAAACCGAACTGTTAMAAGTAGATTTGGCTTATTTTTTAGAAACTAGCAGAAAGATTTCTGAATAGTATCTAAAATTATTATTAACTGAGATTTAAAAAAAAGTCACTATTTGTGTCATTTTTGYCTTGGCAGTAATTAAGAGGGTAAAAAAAGCAGTACTTGTACAGTAGACTTACTGACCTCATCCATTTTAGATTTCTTTGTTATATATTCATCATCTTCATAACCTTTCCTCTTCCTCCTACACTCCAACCAGAAAAAAAGTGAAATATATAAGCATTTTTAGAGCCTTCTTTGGCCACTGCATTTAAAATAGGTACATAATATGATGTGCCACATATCAAGCTGCTAAAGTAGTCTAAATTTCTTATTTTCTAATTCTGCTAGAAGCTTGCAGTTGAGTACTAAAGTGAAAAGGGCATAATACTCTACAGAAAGCAGAAATCAAGCGCTTGCAGTCCACATAGATGCCTTAAGATGACATTAAAATTTAAACAATTTTTTCTTTCAATTAAGTCATTTTGAAGACATCAATTGGCATTATGGCATTATTAATATAATATAATATTAATAATTAATGGCACTAATAGTTGGCATTAATATTGCCATTATTATAATAAAGAGGTCAGGTGTTAAAAGCCATCCCCAAACTCGATAAACACTACTCCTGCTTGCTGTGCAAATGGGCACAAAGACTGTATTTACACTCACAGCACTACTAGAAACAAAGGATCAAAACTTTTAAACTAGCAGAAACACAGCAACGATTTGAACAAACAAACATCCTCATTTAGATGGTTTAATTTTCATTCACTTATTCAGATTAGGGAAAAGTAAAGTCTCCAAAATAGTTAAAAAAAAAAAAAAAAGAAAAAAACCCAAGAGTTAAAGCACTGAGGAAGTGTTAAAAGATCTACTTACGGGTTTACATTAAGTGAAAGGTCCAAGCTGTGACATTTCTCCAATTTTTGTTTTAGAGCAGCCACTTCTTCAGGCTTTGGTAGTTCATATTTCTTTATGAGATTTTTCATGCCTATGGTGGCAACAACACAGCCTTAAGCTAATTAWGCAATTTCTGCTCCACTCTGTGAATTACACAAGGTACTAGCAATCAGTGGCTACCTATGGCTACAGCCATTGCTTATCCCTTATGCTTAGACCAGTACTTTACAGTTCCCTCCCTCTTTAAAACAAYGAGCACAGTAAACGGCTTTGAGCAGTTTCTAATAAAAAGACTTCACCAAAATCAGGACAACATTCAAGGAAAGCAAAGTCAGCCCAGTTTTCCCACTGCTTCTTACTAATGGAAGCAGGAAGACTACATCGGTTAGTAGAGAGGAAACAATATCTTATGTTTACAAATCCAGTTTATTTTGAATGTAGACACTGGTGACCAGCGTGAGGTATTCGCTACTGAAGTCAACTTAGTTGAAAGATTAGCTTCTTAATGCTCCCACTCTTCCATTTTATATGCACACATTCATTTGAGACATTACAGAACTTACTGAAGAGGCTGCTTACTGAAAAATTCCTCATTTAGCCTTTTGTTCAATTACGCTGAATAACCACAGAATGTAGAACAATCACAGTCCTTGCCAGGCAAAAAMTTCTTTCAAACCATCCTTATAGTCTACAAAATGTAAGTGATAGCTAAACTCTAGCAGTTCACTTAACTTTAATGATTTATTTTAGAAAAGGTACCCTCTGGTGGCAGAAGTAGTTACGTGCAAGCTTTTGCCAGAAGCTACACTTAAAAAAAAAAAAAAAAAAATCACAGTGAAAGGAAGAATTTAAGCAATAGAAGTATCTAGGGCCCGAAACAGACTTTGCGCTTTTGAATGCGAGTTATTCACCAGCATTTAAATGACTACAGTTCATCAGGCCTATTTTAACACTGTTTGCTTATGTCAAAAATAATTTTGAGCATTTGCTCCATTTGCTTCCTGCGGAGTGCTTCATTTTATTGCCCATGATTTACTTAATGCTATCTCTATTTAAAGAACATTTTTCTGCTCAAAGCTTGACAGAAAAGAGTTTTTTTCCTTAGAGATAACAGTGTATGCTATTTTTCCAATGTTTACTTACATTTCATGCCATCTAGTAGCTTGGTTAAGGACGTTCTGTTTTCTTTCAGCATAAGACTRTCTGATAAATAACTAAAGAAAAATSAAAGATTAAGTTTGAAGTTCTTAAAACATGTCATTTACACTTTTTATTAATTAGTAGTAGCTGCCAAAAGTGCTGTTTATCACAGGGTAARCACAGGATAAACTACAACCAATGGAAGCAACACTCCTCACCAAGTTCCATAAGAAGTCTTTCCTTTTCTAGAGAGAGCATGCACTCAAGTTTCCAAGATCTTCCAATGTCTATTGCCTTAAACTTTAGTTAATATACAGACCTAAAGTGACCTATTACTCGCAGCTTCCAGTCTGAAGCAAAAGGCCACCAAGAAAATAATTTCTGTAAACTGACAGCTGCTCTTTTAGTATCGCTGCTCTGGTAGCTTAACAGGTAACTGCAACATTAGTTTCCATCGCACCTAGTGGCTCCCAAGCTTGCTTGGAGTAACAAGGGACCAGACTAAGATTCAGCTTCTCTTGAACACGCAAACAAAGTTCCCACGCTCCAATTCTAATACTATTTACATATCATTCTAGGTTTTTTTTTTCCTAAGCATGCTTTTCTGAATCACAGCATAAAAACAACTATATGTTTAGGATTTAAGTCAGCAACTTTAAAGTTCGGATAAGGAGCTGAGTATTTTTATATTATTCTTAGAGGATAGTGAACATAGCACAGGCCCTTCCCCACACCAACGTACACTTTTAAAAAGCCACCAATTTAAAGCAGCACCTTTCAGTTGGTCCATTTTCATGGAAATCACACTGTTGGAACAGCCGAATACAGTTCACTGTTTCTGCATACCTAGCTGTCTGTTAAAGAGAAGCTTCCTTTGACTTTGAAGTCTTAAATGTCTTACTGTTTAAAACATATCTAAGTGTTTCTTTAAGGTGCTTTTTACCCACAGTTCCCACTCTTTCAGTTTTCTTCACTCATTTGTCAAGATCAGTCTGAAAATCTTGTTGTAACTAGGACAAAGTCAATTAGAAAAAGAAAAAAAAATAGRAAAAGCTCAGCCAGCTAACTATACATCTCCTACTTTCGGAATCAAAAAAAAATAGCTTCAGTTTTCATTAAAGAATACACCAGATGTGCTAATRATCAGTAAATACATGCTTGCACTTACTACTTAGGAATGCCTAAAACAAAATAGCATTGTTTGCAACATGTTGCTACAACACAGGAAGGAAGCACTTTAAGCATACCTGTGAAGAAAAAAAAATAAGGCCTACCTTTCCATATTAATTCCTGCTCTTGAAGCACTAGATAATATAGAAGTGAGAGCTATTTGTGAGGGAGTAAAGAGCAGATATGCATCTGTCAGAGCTACTCGGTTAAGAAAATCATCAGCTGTTTTCCTCAAAACTTCAGGATTCTCTAGCATTGGATAACGAGTCTGGAGAAAAAAAAAAAAAAAAAAAAAAAAAAAAGTATTTATGAAAGCAGGCAGCTGCTCCTGATCTTCACAAGTTCAAAAAAACAAATCCACAGTGCTGCATGAAGGAAAATGCAGCAGGTCAGCTTATTCTGAAAGACAACCCAAAATGCTTAGAGATCCTAACATAGGCAGGTGTCCGAAAGGAAGTCTATCATGTTAGGACCTAGATCTTTCRAAGCAAAGAGACAAAAACAACTTAGTTCTTCTAATATGATCCTAAAAGTGGTTACATTGCATCAGCATATGGCATACATAGCACATAAAACAGTATTACCTTCAAGTCAATTAAAAATCCTTCAAAGGGTCTGTATGGATTGTGCACAATAAGATGGAAGTTCAGCTGCTGAATTAGTAGTAGTTCATATTCCAGTATCTGCTCAAGAGTTTTTTCCTGCCCTAGAGGGCTTTCTCGAAGGTTACCAACAAACTGTGCACTGGATACATTAAATTCATCTACTTTACATGCCAAAAATGCACATGTAAGCCTTGAGAAGAGAGGAAGGGAGGAAAAAAAAAAAAAGTGAAAAACTAACATCCATCAGCACCTACCTCATTRTCAAAAATTCATTCAGAAATTTCAAATCTTCAGACACCATGTTTAGAACACGGTAAGCTTCACCAATTAGAAAGTGGCTATTTTCTGTCTTTACTTGTGTTTAAGCTCTTTAAACTTCTCTTTTAATTTCTTCCACCTTTGCAAGTACAAACATTATGCTTCTTAGTGTTCTACTGAACACAGTACCTCAAGATGTGTTGATAACTCACTCACATTATTGTCCGAGGATGATACTCCATCACTGAGTTATTGAGGTAAAAGCGCTTGAAATACATACAAGCTGTTCCCTACATAAAAAAAGGAGGAAAGGGAGAAGTAAGTACAGAAGCAAAACTAGACTTAAAAAATGTAAACAGAACAAATAATTGTAAGTATACAGTAAAGCCAAGAAAACACTAGGGCTACAAGTAGAGGCACATGCTGCCATGTCAATAAGTACCTCACAGTATTATCCCTATAGGGATCTGACAAAGTGGTAGTTTGGTTAATTTATCTTCCAGACTGCAGATTCAGATCCAGACCCGGGTTCTTTCCTCCAGCTACAGTTCCAGTTTGATTGGAACCCCATGAGCATATAACCAGGCATTCAACAACATTATCTCACMGAAAACAGACAAAAAGCAAAAACAATTTTTCAAGTACCGCTATACTTGGGGGGCAGGGGGGCAATTAACACTCAAAGGACGTCTGTACTTTCAGAAACAAGCAAGCAGCAAATGCAGGAACAAGCAACACTGAGGGACAAGCCTGGCAGCTTCGTTAGCCGTGCCCCTGCAGACACCGCTCACTGGACGCACACCAAACCACCCTGGAGAGGCGGCAATGCCCCAAGCAACCCCTTCTTAACGGAAGCGCCCGCGGTGTCACCAAGGGCAGCTGCTTCTCAGAAGGCGAGGCCCAAACACGTCTCCTTACCACCACAGAGCGGGGCATGGCGGGCTTAAAGACAGCACAGAAATCCAGCAGCCTTTTCTCGTAGTACTTGCATATCGCCAGCTCCTCATGCGGCTCCAGGAGGAAGGAGTCCGCCTGCTGAACCTGTGGGGAGCAAAACCGCTCCTGAGCCCGGCGCCGCCTCGGCGCCCGGCGGGCCCCTCCGCTCCGCTCCGCCCCGCACCTTGCCGCCCGCCGCCGCCTTGCCGCGGAACTTGCGGTTCGCCTCGGCCCGGCAGCGCGTCAGCTCCTCCTCGCTGCGGAACGTCCAGTGCCGGCGCTGCGTGCTGCTGTGGTACATGATGGCGGCCGCAACGGCAACGGCCACGCTCGCGCACCTGCGCACGCGCCCCACGCGCCGCGGCCACTACAACTCCCAGCGCGCCCCGCGCGCCCCGACCCGCCCCGGCAGCCCAGCATGCGCCGCGCCGCTCCGCCCCTGCGGGCGCGCCCCTCCCGGCAGGCTGTGCGGTCGCGGCGCGCGGAGCGTGTCGGGAGCTGTAGTTGGAGGTGGCGCGCGCACGCTGTGGCGGTTGGACCTCGTCAGCTCGAGGGCTGCGGAAACGTCTCTGTGAAACCAAATCCCTCGACGATACCCATGAGAAAACACTTCACATTGGAGTCAGGARTCGGAAGGAGGTTAATTAGGAGATGCTTGGCCTGGGTTTATTGCTCGCAGCAGAGGCAGATGCTGGTGGGTGCCCAGGCAGCCCTGTGGTGTGGGTGCCCAGGCCCAGCCGGCGATCCCTGGCGAGGAGGACTGGTTGCCGGTTGCTTTCGGCGCTGCGTGCGCAAAGGATGCGGCAGCAGGGGCAGTCTGGAGGCCTGCATGCTGTGAGCATTGCCCCGGTGGCCAGGAGCACCCACAGTGTGCGGTATCCCCTGTGATGGCCGTGGATGTGAAGCATAGTTTAGGGGACGTGGTGCTTCCCTGAGCTTTCACACCTGCAGCTGGAATTAACTGCGTGTGCTGACAGCAGGTTATCTGACTGCAGTACGAAGGTGTCTAATGCAAAGTGGTTTAACGTGAGCCGGGGCAGAGCGGGGAGCTCAGCTCCCTGTCGGATGTGGATCACTGAAAGGGCAGCGTTGCCGGCTGAGACCCTCAGCGGAGCCGGCGCTGCCACAGGGCTGAAAGGAGGATTGCTCTGAGCTCGTGCTGCTCGTCTGCCATGTGGAGCCTGGGACCTGGCGAATTGGTTATGGCTCCCAGCCTTGAGCTCCTGGCAGTGCTGAACTGGAATTTGCTTGAGCGAGTGGAAAATGCACCTGCAATTATCCAGTCCAGTCAAGGAACTGACTCAGGGCCTGTATAATGGTTCTGGATAGAGAGAACAATGAGAATTTTATACATTTTTTACAATAAAATCAGACAGCTTTGGGCTCAAGGAATTTGAAAGCTTTGGCATATCTCTGATGATGGATGCTGAATATAATAAACATTATAAAATCATTGGCAGAATCGGTGTAAAGGACAAGAAAGATACAGGTTATCATTCAGATTACTACTATCACTAACACAGGCTTGTCCTGGATGCACTATGTGACCCACAGACAACTGGATGCTCCAAGGACACTTACATTTGATCCGGCCAACCTTGCAAGCTGAAGCCTAGACCTCCATTTGAGCATGTGTGCAGGTAGGCAGAAGATTCTCAACTGCATTATACGTGATGGTGAAAAATTGCTCTTTCGGGTTAAAATCTAAATCTTTAAAAATCTAAATCTTTAAAATCTAAAGATTTTGAAGTTTAGTCAGGTATGTAAAATAGATAAAATACTGATTATTACCAAAATACATTATTTTTTTTCCAAAGCTAGAGGGAAAAAAAGAAGTAAACCCAAAGAATGTAAGAGAAACTATAAGTTATTACAAGGTAGTAGGAATAATATGTATAGTGAAATGGGCAGAGTTGTGAAGAGAAAAAAAAGGGCTTACAATATGAAGCAAATGTTCAGTTTTCTCACAGTTCTATGTATATCTTGAAACATAGTGGGAAAGAAAGGAAATGGGGAAAAATAGAAGAAAGAACAAAATACATATAATATACATACAGCTAGGTCAGATGCAGATACTTTTCCATATTGAGAGCACTGCTTTTATTTGCAGAACATCACAAAATGGTCTTTATTGAGTCCTTTGGAGTCACATTTTAGCTTTTATAGGGAGCTGGCACAAGAGGACTACATCATGGAGTATCTTACTTTGTAGGAAACCCTGGAAATTGAAATGACTACTTTTTTTTTTTTTTTTTTTTTGTGAACAATCATGTATCAGAAGGTCATGTTGCCCTGCATGACAACTCGGTGTGATGTGGGATGCTTGAGGCTCTAGCATGCTAATGTTACAGAAGTTTTATCTTGTAATGCAATAACCTTTATATTTCTGTTAAAGTAATGCATAACTATAAAACACAACTTTCTGCTTTTTTGACCTTCTTAAAAGTGCCATGAAGTGTGCTGACGTTGAAAAGAAAGTCACTTGTTCCCAATGCACATCGCTGTTTAGTTTTCATCTCTGGGAAGCTATAAAACTGTGTAATTTATCAATATCAAATAATAATACAGTTAATATATAAAAAAGAAAGTAAGAAATCACTTATGTTATACCAAATGAAATCAATCTTGGCGAGTTTTCACAGAAATATGCAAGAAGAAATGTTCCTCTACCAATTCTTCTAGTCTCTGCTSCTATGTAATGTCAGGTTTGATTTCATTATTGTTAAATCATATCCCATAACTTGATGTATAGTCTCCATGAATATCTCTATGACGGTGATTTAACAACTTGTCTTGGTTGCTTGTCCCATTGCTTCGCCAGTCAGGCAGTTCTCTCCAATATTTTGCATACTTTCACTGTTGCCACTTACATTTTTGGTAATTACTCAGTTTCCTTTAAATAACCAGACTAATAACATTGATATCTAGTTACCATTCAGAGTGCTTTTTTTCAAGACAGAGCATACTTAGTTTTCAAAACTTTATTTCCTGATCTTGCTTTGTAAACCTTTTGCCTCTCTGACTTTCTTTTTTGTTATTGCTAAGTTTAAAAGTGACAAATAAATATAAAAATGATGAGGATTCTGACACTCGTACTGTTCCTGCTAAAGCTGGGATGCCCCAGAGCTGCAGATCAGAAATTAAAATTTAAGGTCTTCTTGAAAACATCGTATAAGGATAATGATAACTTTGGCAAAAAAAGCAAATTATAAACTTTTTCAGAGTAATAGCAGTATCAGCTTCTCTTTCAGTTTAATCCTTAACAATCCTTAAGCCTACAGGATCATACTTACTCCCTTTAAGTTCTTCAGTAGTTTCTTGCTCTCCTAAAATAATAATGACATAGCCAATTAAGTTATGAAAGTAGCATATGAAAGCATCTCTGCTTTGGCAACCAAATTTAAGTATTCCTGCATATGTATTTGAAAGGAGTGAGATAACTAGATGCTTCCAGTTAAAAACATGCAGGCGCTTGTAGGGCCAATAGTTAAAATGCTTTCTGGTGCTCTGAAATGTGGAAAATGCTTTTCCTAAGCTATGTAAGGAATGTTTTCAACATCTGCATGGTCAGAATCTGTCACTTCTTTATATTCAAGTGTAACAGTTGAACTTTAGTCTGAAATCTGTAGCTGAAACAAGATAACAGTTTGATTTTTCAAGGGCTGTAGATAACTAGATGGTAAGGATACCAAAAGAAGTATACTTCTGTTTGTGCATCCARTGATAGTGGAGACAGGCAAATTTAGATAACCCAATTGAAAATGTGATCATAAAATACTAAGCCAAGCTCCCATGCAAGTCTGTTATGAAGCTACATGCGGAACCAAGGGTTCTCTCTTTCTAGTTTTGTGCTTTACCTATAACACTCTTCACATCAGCACCATTTTAAATTATTGTCCCTTAGTTCAAACAGTTAACAAAAAGTACAAATGATGCAGTGTGGTTGAGTTATATGCAAGTGACAAAATCACAGAATTACATGGGTTACATTAAGAATGTGTACGGTAGGAATAAAGTAGTTCTTTACACAAATGAGAAAGATACCACAGCAACTGAAGTTGTTTCAGAAACTTAAATCTAAAGCTCAAAAATACAGCAACTTAATTGTAAAATTCAGATCTGCTTGTAGGGCAAACTGTCCATAGGAAAGAAAACTAGAAATACAGCATTATTCTTCATAACTAGCTGTTATTGTCAGTAAGTTATTGTCAGTTGCCTTATCCAGTCAAATGTAAATATTTGCTGACTATAAATATATTTTCTTCTGGTGTTAAGCATCACATGTACTGGCACATCTGTTCAGAACCGAAAAAGTAGTAAAATAACAGAGCAAAACTTGTGAGATAATAAATACAATCTAGTTGCTTAGACTTTTGATAGTGCACYCAGCAATTACTCAGAAAAATTACCTGAAGATATAAATAGCATCCACTATCCTGGGCTAAAGCTATTTTGGCTCAGAAATCAAGAATCCTTTGCTAAACAGGAGCAAGAAAGTGTGATAGTAAATGGAGCATAACTAACTTGCTTGTGTAGRAAGTATGACAGAGAGATTCCTCCCAYGTATTATCYGAACAGTCTCACCCGCTCTTAAGGATAAAGTTTCACRTATATCCACTTACTGGAAGATAGGAGTTTCCTTGAGAACAGTTTTGGTGAAAAGTGTGTGATGGGAGGTGACAAATTTGAAGTTTGCATAGAGAGAGAAATATGGTTTAATGATAGAGCTCAGAGATATGGGGTCATTTGAAAGGAAAGAGCTTTCAGTATCTTTGCTTAAAAATTACGTTCTCTGTTAAAATCATTAAAAAATGTTCAATGCCACAATAAAAGTTGTGACTTAAGACTAAACAATGTCAGAATTATGTTACCATCATGATTGTYATGAAGGTCAAATTGTGGTTTCTAATGTATAATCCAATCGACTGGAAATTAGAAATCAGGGCCTCTGTTGGTGACTTGCCATCTGACATGAGATAGATGATTTTTGTCTTCAAGTTTCCCATATTTCAGCTGAGGTTGATGCTAATTAACCTACTTTTTTTTTTTTTTTTTTTAACAACTACAAATGAAAATGCTCTACAATGGCCTCTGAATGTTAAAGAATTATATTGATACCATAAAGGAGATATAAACCATGCTTATTATAGTGGGCTATTATACATTTTATTATAGTACACACTGCGGTGTTTTCACTAGCATAAATCAAAGATGGAAAAATGCAGAAAAATTAGTGTCACATATATTCTAAAATTGTGGAGGAACTCGGAGGAGCAGCATTTCCCCAAAATGGGAATCTCCAAAGGGAGATTTATTCAAGATTGTGTGAATAGTGAAGAAACAGAGGTTACTTGTGATATAATGCTAAAAAAATACAGGGTTTAAAAAATAGTCCATTTAAATTTTTATAAGTTCAAAGAATCGGATTTGGAGAAGTTATTGCCAAGGAAATTTGCCTTCAGGTACCTGCAGTTTAAAACTGTTGTCTTTGAGTGTATTTTCCTTCTCTCAGGTTCTTTACATGTGCCTACCATTTTTGAATCTAGGGAGTTAATGCTCTTCCCATTCAAATCAGCGGCCCAATCCATAGTGATTTTAAAGAAAGTATTCAGTTTTCCCATAATTCACTTGAGAATTGGGTTAATTAATTTCCTGTTAAGCCTAAGTGCAGATACCAACTCTTACTATAAGCAGGATGGCAATACATTGAAAGGAAGCAGGAGTTAAAGTTGTTGATGTTCTTGGAGAGGGTTAGAAGTCTGAGAGAGGAAGTCACTACTCAAAAATTTATTACCACGTCCTGTATTAAAGTGATTTTAATGTTTGCTATATTTAATGTTACTGAGAAGTTGTCAGTAGTCCTAATATAATGTTTAAAGTACTCTGTTTCAGTACTCTATAGAATATATGAATATAGTATCATAGTGACTTCTACTTGATCTTACTTTATTTGACTGTTAATTGTGCTAAAACTGAAATACTAGTTAGACCTAGATTCTTACCTCTCCTGCTTATGCTAAGCAGTACTTTATTTTGGATTTGGTCTCACTGATATGTCACATTATTTAGAGAAAGAGCACTATTCTGTATTAGTGTAACAAAATATGCTGGTCATTCAAAGCAGTATAATAATATATATGAATGTAGCTATAATTCAGTTACATCGCATATGCAATATAAGGACATAAGCATTAGAATTCTGGGCTGAAATTCAGGCTTTAGAAAAGACAAAAGGGACCAAAAAGAAAAAAACATTGTGAAATACTTGACCCGTGTGTTTTTTACATCTCAGAGAAAGTCTTTTGTGTATGATCTCAAAGAAATCAGAAATCAAGGGAGCCAAAATTAAACATGCTAAGGCAGACATGTTTGTCTATTTTTAAATTAAGGGCATCACAATCATTCCCTGAATTGATTGCCTGTTGAATTCCTTCTGGGTAGTCAGAACTGCAWACTCCTTTTAATACAATGCAGAATATCTGTTGATGTCAGTGAAAGATTTGCCTGAAGCCCACAAGCCAAGCATGGCTTTTTTCCAGTGAAGTAGTTGTTATTTTTGCCGTTCTTCCCTGACATGTCCTGAATCATTCATTGAGAAAATATTGCTGCTGCTTGTTTCTTGATATACCTCCTCGATTTCTCTCTTCCATTTCCTTACTTTGACTTGATACCTCTTGATATTTGTTTTCATTTCTTCTCAATTCCGTTCACTCTCAACATGTCATCTGATACAGATATAATTAAATTATTCTTGCTGATACTGCAAAATCATCACTGGATTTCTGAACTGTTGATACCTTGAAATTAGATGAGTCTGAGGATTTGTACCACCGAGCCACACTGTTGTTGCATGTTTGCTAGGATTTATTTGCAACCAAATGTTTTTGAAATCTACTTCAAAAATGAGAGCTTAGAAATTGAAGAATTAGAAAGTGGTCTGAAGGCTGTATAGATACATCCMACAGACCCACTTCCAGCCTAGAGCTTTGTGTAGGACACTTCTGATTTAGTTCTTTTGAACACTTTATTTAAGGTTTATGCTTAGCAAAAATAGTGTGCTTTTCAGTCATTCTCTGTGTTTAGTTAGCACAGACACATGCTACTTGTGTAAGTAAATCTGAGCTACAACATGAGATTGAGTTCCTCATCTCAGTTTGACCAGTATATACAGAGTTCAGAGCTGAGACTTTCATACATTTTAATAAACTAGGAAAAGATTGTTGAGAAGATAAGTTTTGATGTGAAGTTGCCCGAAGTTTATGAGCATTTGCCAGGAAAGTTCTTTCTGAGGTCTTATTGCAAATTGTGATATAATTGCACAAGGCTTTAAGACATTTTTTGAAAGGAAAAGGACCCATTGGTTACTTTTCTAAGGATGAATTTTTTTGATGTTGTGGGTACAGCCTGCAGAGATCTATAAACTCTCTTTCCCATTCTAAGGAATAATAATAAAAAACCCTTAGAATTACTTTATGTGGTTATGTACTTTTTGTCATGGTACACTGAGAACACTATATATCAGTATCAGAGCACCCAGGATATGAAAGGTTAGAGGACCAGTATCACCCTTGTGCCGTCCTTTGCCATGCTGTGATGTTGTCTCCCTAAGTGCCAAAGATAAAGGAAAGGGGGATAGACGGCCTGCACACGCGGCTTGCAGAGCAGCAGTTACACTTGCAATGCTGACCACGTGCAAGCAGACAAAACTACTTCTGTGATGGTCAGGTAGATGTTTGCCCTCTGGTCTAAATGCCACAGATAAAGGAACTGGRCACTTCACATCTCATCCTGCATATTTAGTGCCTGCTGCAGTGAGAGCAAACCAGAAGAGTTAGAAGTGTCCGAAATTGGCAAAGGGCCTTAGACCTTCATATATTAATAAAGTGCTCAGAAAGGTTCTCTTAATTCTAGAAGAGAGTCACAACCTCCATTATTCAGTGGAGACAAACTGGACTGAGAGGCGAAGTTGAGCACTCATTGTCTCTCCCAGAGTTTGTGACAGAGACATGTCCAGTAGCATTTTGGAATTTATTATGAAGGACAGTGAGGCTTTGTATCTTCAAATAGTGAAATGAAATGATGTGGGGATGGAACAGTGTTTCCAGTGCTGACAATGGGCAAACCAATCAGAATCAAAACTCCTCTCATATAGGCAACAGTCAAATTAATCTAGCTGCTTTATGGTATTTACTCATTTTACAACTGCAGCCAATTACAGTACTATTTACTCATTTTACAACTACAGTTTCCCCTAGTATTTTAGGGACGGTCTGTTTGCTTATTTGGCTTGCTTCCTTATCTAGTTGGTCTACAACTGTAGAGAGGATAAATCAGTTTACACTGAGGATTTAGGTTTAGGATTGCTGAGGAAGAGCTGTTTCCAACTAGGGCCTCTGTCCCAACTACCACAGATTGAGTTGATTGATCGTGGATAGTGAGAAGGGTTAGGTGAATTCTTAAAATTTTCTCCAGCACTATAGTTTTGTGGCCACACTTGTTGCCATATGACTGAGATCATAGGTTAATGTCTWATGTGCATGGTAGAAAGAAAATTTTCTGTTACGCTTAGAGGTTAAGAATATTTCTCTTTGCATCAGAGCATGTGGTGTATGAATGCAGCATTCTTGATATTTTGTAGTAATTTTTGCAAGTTGTAAAATATGTTCCGTTATTAGAATATACTGTACATTTCATTTAGAGACGTAACATACTTTCTCCTCATGGTGGCAATGACAGTCATTTGATTCTGTTTAGCATATGGGGCTCTGGGTTTTCTGGGAGGCTTGATGAAGATTATGAACCAAAATACACATTTCAATATAATCTGTATTTGGTTTATGTCAGATCGTAATCAAGGTTTGTGATTTCCTTCTGTGATAACCCCAGAGTTCTAAACTCATCCTAAATGAAACAAAAATCAAAATGATAATTAAGATATGCTTTATTCAGGAATTTAAAAATGAAGGTATATTAATGGCATTTGATTCCAAAGCTCACAACAGACATGTCATATTTATCACACAGAAGTTACCCTGAAACCCCTAAGAATGCTGATCCATTCTTGCTAAAAATTGGTAGTGCAAGTATTGTTTCATATCAGTTATGGCCAGAACCAGTCCTCATTTTGTTTACAAGATAAAAGAAAAATCTTGCTGCTTCATGAAGCAGTAGAAACAGCAAAAATATAGAAGTATTTTCAGTGGCATGGCAGTCTTAATGCTACTGGTGTGGATCACTGTGGTCCTAGTGCAGAGGCAAAATGATSATGACAGAGATCTTGCACTTATTGAAGTTCTTTTTGTTATCACAGTGATGTGTTGTTCTTTTCTGTGAAGAAGACAGAACTTTATCATTCACAAGATCAGCATTTTTCAGTCTGCTACTGCATATATTATTCTCAATAGATTAGAATATAAAACTCTACTGAGTTTATTCTTGCACTGTATTATTCTTAATGTAATAAATACTTCTGAAAAGTGAGGAGTATCCTCAAATCCAAAAAGAAAACATTTGGAGCTGGGTTTATGCTTGGAGGAATCCTTTTGAACCCATTATTCCATGAATGCCTTTGGCTGTTCTCTTGAAGATTCATCTTCTTTTGGGGTTATTAGGTACTGAGTTTCAGTTAAACCAGCTGTGAGCTACATGGACAATCTAGATTAAAATCCAGTTTCTCAGTGCAAATATCTGGACCATTTAACCTTATTCTAGCTGGAAATTTGAAACATAAGCCAGGGAACCAACCTCCACTCAGCTTCTGTTGGTTCTCCTGGCAATTATAAGCATACAGCAAATACCGGTCCCCAAATGAATCCTCTGGAAGTTCCTTTCTTTTTAAGAAAAAATGGCACTGCTATTTTGAGGTGTATGCAGGGATATATTTCACAGTTTATCTTTCCTCCCATCACATAATGAATTAAATTTTTGAAGCAGAGAAACTGATTTTTCTTCACCCACACCTTACAAATTTAAACTGTAAATTCAAGAGGGTGGCAAAAATGTGTCCAGGACTGCAAAAAGTAGACCATTCTTTTAGCCATGCAAACCCATTAGTTTAGTTCCTTGATATTTTCTCAGTAAGCATCATATAGAAAGAGAGATATAGCTAAAGAGAGGCACACAGAGAGTCAGGAAGCCTAAGCAGTCCGTCCAAATTTTTAATGCCGCTCAGCCATTGCACATGTGTAAAACAGAGTTTTGGAGAGCAGAACAACATCAGCACCATGTTACCAGAGATAACTATAAAATGCCACAAAAATACTTCTCGAGTGCTGGGAGCATTCTCTCAGTCCATAACTGTCATCTGCTGTTCATAACATGCCATCRGGAACAGTTATTTTATTAGCTGAAATATTGTACAGTTTGTGTGCATGGCATCCTAAGAGCACCCAATAATAAAATATCTAAATGTAGCCTGACAGGCAGTTTCTTTACTGTTATGCAGGTTACAGAAATAAAATTTCTCTTCCTCTGATTTACAGATTCTATGGAATATCACTATAGAGACTACCTAAAATATATGAATAATTGCCACCTTCTACTACCCATATGTGTCCATGAAGCAGTTCTAACTCWTAAGATCTTAAGATTGATCTTAAGATACTATATTCATTTTCCTCTCTTTATAAATAAACTTTTTTRATGACTATGTGTATTTAATGATTTTATTTTTCACATTGTATAATACCTTTTATCTGAACATTKCAGAATGCCTCTCAAAGAATTACATAGTGCTCTATTATCGTGTTGAGCCATCCGGGAACATAGTCACATTGCAATCCACCCTATGACCACTTGAGGAGAATAGGAATCACTGCACCAATGACCCTAGGCATTAACAAGGACAGGAGATAGTCTTTTTCCTCTTAGAAAACCAGAAAACTGTGGGTTTTTTTTTCCAGTGGACAGGGCTGAGTAGAAAGAAGTGATACAGCCTGTAATACCACAGCCCTCATACCACAGCTGCTGTATTCCCAAGTGGTGATTTGTGGCTAAATGCCATTGGTTCGGGTACAATTTTTTGTGGCTGCTAGGGAAAAAGCTGTAGTAAGTGGAAATTAATACTGTGTCCTAGGAAAGCAGTACTCAAGATCATGACTGATTTAGCTGTGCCTGCTAACACATTCACTGCTGTCATTTAAGCTTATTCCTGAGTTTCAGATCCCTTCTTAAACCTTGTGAGATTGTTTGGACCCAGTAGTTGCAGTGRAGAGTTGTCCTAGAATCTGCTGATCTGAAGGTCAGTAACCAACTTTTCAATCTTCTTTTAATGTGGCCAGTTTAAGTTGGGTTTTGTAGCAACATAGTTCATTAACTTAAACAGCTTTTCTTCCTTCCCCTTATAGCCTACAGTTTGTCTGGCACTTTAAGCTTTCTGTAAGGCAGACTTTATTTCTCWGACTATCCAAATATACTTTCTCTTCACTAGGTCCAGTCTGAATTCATTTTCTTTGACCAGAACTGTATGTGAGATCCTGGTTAACATCTTAGCCTTGCCCTGGATAGTGGCATTAATCCCTCTCTGTTGAAAGAAGTRTTTCTAACACTTACTTAGATTGTGTTTACTTTTTTTTATGTCACACCTTCATTAGATCACAGTCATCCTACAATCAAAAAATGGCCTCAGGTGTTGTTATTTCAACTTGTTTTTTCATTCTTGTTATTTTCAATGTATACTCAAAGTTCGTATCACTAATTCTTATTAACAGGTAAACACATTATACTTCTAACTATTCAATAACATCTTTGCTCTCCTATTCTTTCCTTCAAGATCATGTAGTTTTACGAGCATGACCTTCTGAACCTTTTCAACCTCAGCAGTGCAACATCATCCAACTTACCTGCTAGGCTAGAAAGCCTGATTTTCACAGGCAAAGCTTGTTCTCCAGGAGATGTTTGGAAGATGGAGACTGGGATCCCATTCTGGACCATGTTCTCAAAAATCCTCTTCCTTTACTGTTTGCCTCTAGTGACTGTGAAGGGCTGTTAACTTGTTTTGATTGCTACACTGACTGACTTGGAATATTCTGCTTCACATTYTAACTCTGTGTCCCTAGCAAATGTATTTGACATACTCTGATTTTTTTTGACAAGGTCACTAATGGAAATATTCGAAGAGATTAGTTCCAAGGAAGTCCACTAATAAATTCCCATCTGTTTCACACCTTTTCATTACTAAACTATGGTCCATTAGCTATCTTTGTATTAATCCTCATCTTTTCCATTTTAAGCTTCCATTTGATACCATATCAAACACTTTACAGGAAAATGCCACACTGGATTCCATATGCAAATGAAATCTACTGTAATTCCTTTGTCCAGGAAATTGGTTATTAATGAAACAGGTTACTTCAGCACAACATATATCAATAATCTTATATTGCATCCTATCCTGTTTTCCACTTTTTTTATTAAATTTTGAATGAGGAAATAATAAATAAAAATGCTTAGCACACTCCCGCAACACTTCTTCCTAAGCTAGACTTTCTCTCGTCTTGTCATAAAGTCCTCTCCTGTGTCAGTAGGTTGATTCAGAAGAAAATCCTGGCCACTGAAGCTGCAATTTTATGTGCAAGTTTTGGGGGGTTGGAGAAGGCCGCATGTTTTGCACTGGATACTGAAGGCAGTCSCTGCCCAGAAGAGTTCTCAGCCTGAAGAGTTTGCACAGCTTCATCACACGTCCTCCCACAGAGGTATAAATATCTCACCGTGTCAAGCAGCCTCGTGTCTGCCTGTTCTTGTTTTCTGAAGGCCAACTCTGTATGGAAGGGGCATAAAACTAGGGTGATGCAGCTGTACAAGGACAATATTGCAGCAGAGARAATACAGCAGGAAAACGGGCTTTTGTTTGTCACAGACTATTCTACAGACTATTTGATAAAGTACATATTTCCTGTGGGGGCAAGAGAACTGGAGGAGGAAGGAGAGGCTGATTGGGCAGTAGTCCTCCCTCAGATCCCATCACGTGGCTGTGGAAATGCAACCCCCCCCCATTTAGATTAGGCTACATCTTATTTTAAGGCATATTGTATTGCAGGAAAAAAGTGGGTGGCACATAAAAGGAGATGTGACTTTAAACCACTGAACTCTGCAGTTCCTTCAAGTCATATCCTTTCTGTCTTCAAAAATTGCTTTCCATTCCCACTTCCATGGCAGAGAATATAGGCAAGGCAGCTGGAGGTAATAAACAAACCTAACTAACAGAATTAAGACCTAAAAACTAGATCAGAGTTCTTTGTTTTCTTAGCATAGAGAGGGTAGTACCTTTCTGTTCTCAAACACACTGGAGGTTTTATGCAAGCTAGTGTTCTGACTCTCAAATTTGCAGCTGTTCCCCATGGCAGAGCTCTTAGGCACTGCAAAGTGCTGGACACAGCGGGTACTATGGCTGCTCTGTGAGTATAGGCACCATGATAGGGATAGTTCAATGGTCTGGCTTTCTCAGTAATAGTCTTAATTGCCAAACATGTGGGAAAGAAAGAACAATCATGGTATGAAAAAATGCTTTTAAAAATTATTGACAGTATTTCTGTAAAAAGGTAACAATTATAGGTGGAAATAGCTGAACTGTAAGACAAAGAAAAAGCTTTACAGCTAATGCTATATTTTTTATTTTACTAAAATTCCCTAATAGTAGTCTTTTCAGTTTTCACATGATGTTTTTCTGCAGCCACGTCCCTTTCTTTAGTGCTAGATAACAGTGAATAACTTGAATGCCTTCCATAGGTATCTTTTATATGGTGCAGAGCACAAATCCTACCCAGGATCAGCAAAATAATCCATTGAGGCTAATCTGAGTCACAGAGGATGACTAATTGTGGCCCTGTGGTGCTGTATAATCACGCAGGCAGGACTGAGGCTGGCTGGAGCACCTGAAGCAGACACCCCCTCGCTTGTAGATGGGACATTCTGGCACATAAAGTGTTCCTYTTTGTGCTGTCATTTTTTTTTGTCATTTCTGTCCAGAAAATCAGTCCACTGTACCCCTCAGATAGGGGTCTTCCCAATGCATCATCCCTGGCAATGTGGGTTACTTCAGGAAGGTCAAAGAAGTAAATTACGCAATAGACATTTTTCTCATTTAATGCATTAGCTGTGGGGAGACCTTTGAATAATACTAGCAAAACCTGCTACTTTTCAATGTGTTTTTCTTTGCCTATTGCTTAAATATGAACATTTGAAAAGGAGATTGTAGTGACCTATGTGCAGATTTCCCAAATAAGAGAATATTTTCCTCTTGAAAACCTAGGAGACAGTTGTACTGTACATGCAGAGGTTAGTACTACTATTTAATATAAAACTCTTCATAACCTTGGAGATTCCACAAGCATTTTATTCCTTTCATTTATTGAATGTCCTACAACCACTTTCTATTGTGCAGTGTGAGCAGGCAGAAAAAAAAGGAAAACAGCAGCTAATAGTTTCTGCCTTTGTATAAAAATAAAGGTAATGGTACTGCGTGTAGATAGGGGGCACTCATCACTCGTGTCGTAGGAACTTCCTTCAGCAAGCTGTGATCTTTCCCGTGAACGTTATTCAAGTTCTGAGAACACAAAGAAAGTTAGAAATCAAGAATAAAATGGAATGCTTACCAATAAAACATTTCCTTCACTACTAAGGTTTCTTACCCCTCTTTACACTTATCTTTTTTCCTTCTGGCCTTCTCCCCAGGCAGTTTCTTGCAGAAAGAAGGCTTCAGTGTCTGTAAGGAAATGTAAGTATAGGCTGTTGCGAGTATACACTGAAGTTTTGCATCACTGTCACACCCTGTCCTCTGAAAACTAATTTTCCTAAGGACTTCAAACAGAATCAGTATCTCATACTAAAAGGGTCTTTATGCTGCASAGAGTGGAGTAGCTATATATATGTATGTATATATGTCTGATACTGGCACATGTAGAATGGTAGGTAAAGCAAGAGTTAGCACTTCATTATGGAGCCATGGCAGTGACATGGTAGGTAAGTGTGCTCCATGTTTTCCATTATATCCTGAACTCCTGCTGGTCCATTAGGTGAGCRGGAAGAGAAGAGCTGGAAGTGGTAGCAGGAACAGAGATGGTTTTCAAGCTGAAATGTACTTTAAATTGCTTTGATATCGGGCATATTTTGTTGGTTGTTGCAGTTTGGTCCCTTGGAAATAAGAATTGTGTTTCAATTTCAGAAAAGTCAGCAGACTTAAGTATAGCAGCAAAAATTTGCAAGATATCATTCATAGAGAGCTTTTCTTTCTTCAGAGTATTGACTACTGGAAGTCAGTAAGAATTTTGCTAGAATCATGCCCTGAAARTACATGTTTTAAGAGGAGATTTTAGAAGAGGGAAAGAACTTGTTGTCCTGGTTTTTGTTTGTTTGTTTGGTGGTTTTGTTTTGTTTTGTGTGTGTCTGTGTGTGGGAGGGGTGGGCCAGGCTTGTTTGCTGATGCTTGCTTGATAATACTGGTTTTCAGAAGAAAGACTGTTTTGGCTTCATTTTTTTTCCTCCTTATTTGGCATCTCTTTGACACTTTCTTTTCCCAGCCCTTTCCAGATTCTACCTGTTTGCCCTCGAAGCATGCTTTTTCWCTTAAAATAGTCAGCCCAAGATGGCATATAAAATCAATTGAAAATATGACAGGTAGCTATTTTGCATTTCTTCTTATTTAAAAGCGTTTTAAAAAAAAAGTTTTACCAGATATTCTTGAGATTCTTCTAGACCCTTATTGAGTGTATTATGTTTTGTAATATGCCAGCTTTACACATTTAGTTAAAAGGCCTCTAGAAATGTAGATATATTGCCCATAAAGACTAGCAATTCCCATCTACTTTGTTCACACAGTTTCCTGAAAGGAGGACCTGCAGCTTTTGGTGAGGCTCAGAAGAAATTGTTCTTTATGCAGAAATAAATTCATTTTGTATTTCCTTCCTCCAAAATGTGAAAGGATCTTCTTGTCTTCCTCTGTCTAGATTTGTTCTGGAATTCTGATTTACATTAGGATTACTTTTTAACACACTGATAGTATAAGAAGATCTTGAATTGCAAATAATTCATTCCCTCGGTTTTGCAAGAATATTGATTTACAATCTTCAAGTGTGGGTTCACTTGTGAAAGGAGAAAACCATAAGGTCTGACTTCTCGTGGCTGAACATGAGCCATTGCTCACCCTTTGCCTGCTCAAGCAGACATATAAATTGTTCAGCAGCTGTCTTAATTACCAGAGCAGAAAGAAAGTAGGAAAGATGTAAAGATCTGAAACTTTTTTTTTCTCCTGCTTTTAATCAAGTTATCCCTTTGCAAAATCCAGAGATTTGTTTCTTTTGTAATAGGAAGYGAGCTGTACTTTTGACTATGGGTTGTTAGTAAATTGCTTCCTGAGTGAGTTTGTTCTTCACTGGAATTTCATAAATTGTGCACTTCTTTTATTGTCTGGGAAAAGCASTTTATCTCTAAACTGATGATGGTCTTAATAGTATTCTTTCTATCCTCAGTCCTGACTGCAAAACTTTTGGTAGATGCAGAGCAGTGAGATACAGTTTGGCTAAAGACAGATTGACTTTCTAAAATAGACTTACTGCAGAAAACTGAGCTGGTACCAACCTGAAAATATTCCCACTGCGGTGGGTTGTCAAAAGTCAGCAGCAACGGGTAAGGAGTGTTATATTACAAAATATGTTGGACCCTAAATTCCCAGATATTCAGGAAAAAAAGATAGAAAAGCTATAAGCCTGAAACAATTATACTTCAAATAATCAAATGATGACTTGTACTGTCTGCTCTGGTATTGTTAATCTGTGTTTCCAAGTGATTGATACAAATGTTGGTGTAAGTGCTCCTGTGGCTAAGCCTGCTACAAACACTTGCTCTTCATGCACTGAACTCGATTTTAGCCACRCCTGAAACTTTTTTCAAGACTCTGATAGCATGGACGTAAGTAGTTAACTCAAGTGCCCTCTTTTCCCTTGCCCACCAAACTGASTTCAACCACAAAATGCCATTTTGTTTACCAGAATGTTTTGCTATGTCAGAATTTAACATGCATTGGTTGCTTAYGTTTTTCCCCGTACCTCTACCAGTACATGCTTGGATACCCTGTGCCATCACTGTGCTTACAAACTGAGGAGCAGCAAAYCTTAAGCCATGTCACAGACCTAGGAGAGCACTTCTGCATCCATCTGTCCTTTGGGAAGTGCTCCCGATGTGATGGCTTCCAGAGCCATAGCAAGCACTGATAGCTCTACTAGGTCTAGCAGAGTACACCGGGTTCCTGGAACTCACTCCTCCTTTCCCACTCAAAATGATGAGAAGGCCAAGTGTTGGCAGTACTAGGCTGCATGACAAGATCTTTGTTTCTTTCTTTTTTTAATCTGTACATATGTCTTGAAACTACTAATGCTTTTTGATGAATCTTGTAACTTTCCCCAGGTCTCAAAATTATTTATTATTTTCCTCAGTGCCTCAAACCTGGGACTAACACCTGATCATGCAATGTATACATTATGGTTTTGACTCCATGTTTGTGAAGAACAGAAAATTGTGAAAATGCTAGGATCCTAAAGCTCAATAGTAATGACACAAAAATTGTAAGTGCCTACCCTTAGAAAAGATATATCTTGGCTTCTAATCTTTTCTGATTCTTGAATTTGGAGTGATTGGAGCCAGGAATATTGATATCATGAGGCAGTGTTCCCCCTCTCTTGTGATGCTGTTTAAAAGCCAGGAAACAAACCAAACGCCCTTCAGAATCCGTAAAGCAAGAAAGGGATAAAGAGCTTTTCTTTTCTTGGATACAAATGATGCTGTCTGAGCTGTGCTTATAGCCCTAGGTGCAATTTTTATTGTAGTTACTGTGTTTTACCCTAAAATTAAAATAGACATCCCAGCTGAACGCACTGGATGGCTTTGTGTTTATTGGAAGACAGGACTCTAGTCTTGTCGGTCCTCCTTCCTCATGTAGAGCTATGTGTGTGTTAATCGATTCGTAATATTGGGAGCTATTGCAGTAAATAGTATTTTTAGAGGGCTGTGATAGATGCCGAAACGTCTCTTTTCCATCTCTGTGTTCTAAATTAGTCCTGAAATGTGGAATTGGGAAGGCTCATTGCCAAAGCAGGTAATATGCTCGATAACCCGGGAGGAATACTTTTTAATTATCACAGTTATGTTGACCTTTTCCTGCAGGCACAGACGTGTGTCCCCTAAGTGCTGTCCCAACCAAGCTGTATGGTCCCTAATCCCACCTGGGCTCTCCCTTCTGTTGGTGCCCAAGCCCTCTCTCCAGCAGCTGCGGCAGCGCTGGGGGCAGCAGCCTGAGGCGTTTTCCATGCTTGCCCTTCCTGCTGGAAGGGCTGCCTGGTGCAAGCACCCTGCTTGCCCCCTCTTTCTGTGTTTGTGCTCTGTGGTCACTGTGAGTATTTAGCAGCTGGGGAGACCTCACTTACTTACTTACGAAAAGAGAAAGAATTGTCACTTGGACAATCTCAAGGTCATCTTTTGAAATGATTTTGTAATCCCAATTTGTCCAGCTGCAGGAGTAAAAGTGGTGTTTAGTGCCAAAATAAAAGTTACATCTCAAATTTCTCTGCTGTGGGAATCTGGGATCAAGTCCCCATTTCACACTTGTAGTTTATTTCCCTGAAAATTATCTTAGAAATCAAAGATAAGTTCTGCATCACACGTTTATTTAATTCAGTATTTTAAAAGGTAAATATTATATGTTTGTGCTGGTGATGCAGTACTTGCTGATATAGTATCTAAGGACTCTTGACCGTCTTCCTAAAACATGATTTGAAGTAAACAGTATCGGGGAGAGACATCCCAGAGGGTTTCAAACAAGACAAATTATACACTCAAGCGTTTCTGTACTAATGTATGAAAACAATTTCTTCTTGGTGTTTTTGTGCAGACGGAGGTTATTATTGTGCTGATGAATGTTGTTTAAATAACAACAAAATAAGCTGCATATACATACTATTTACACAAGGTATCAAGTCCCTAAAGACTTTTATCCTTTCGYGGCACAGTTTCTCACTCCACAAAAACTTGGCAGCCTGATGGAAAACACAAAATCTAAGAAAGTATTGTCTTGTGATCCTGGAGTTCTTAGTCCTAATCCCATTAAAGAAAACCAAATATTTTTAGAATTTTACAGTGAATACATAACAGTTGCAACACTGCCTTTGATCTATAAGTGGCAGTATTTATTTGTTCGAGATGGTGGAGTTTGTAGCATGAATGTCTGATGTTTGTGAAGTCCTATGTGTCACATTGCCTCATTTCCTCCTGTGCTGTATGTAAATCAGCTGCAGCTTCATGCCAGCAAGAAGCACAATTTGCAGAATAATTGCTGGCATTTTGCAGTGATTCCATTTTTGCAATAGAGCTTAGTTAATATACATACGAGAAAGAAGTTTTTATAAACATAAATCCCTCAAATATGCTGTAATCACACTGATGATTTTTGATATTTTGATTTTTCCACATTTAGAAATATATTTCCACCAGCTTATTATTCACTGCATCAGTGATTGTGCAGCAGGTGAGACACGGTATTGTAGTGCCATGACGTATGTGATTTCACCTACATTCTCTAGTAGAGACTACAGTAACTACAGTAGCCAGATCAAAGCCTGCACGCCCTATAGGAAAGGTTTGGAACATGGACTCCAGGTCATTCCTCAGCCTTTGTCCCCCTGCATGCTTCTTGACCACAGCTTTTGCTCAAGATATAAAGCAAGATTCATTCTTAACTTGGGTTCCGCCTATATAACGACCTTAACTCCGACATGACCCTGTTTCTCACTCGCTTGAGCTGGTGGAAGTGCCGTGAGGCCCAGATTATGGTCTGAACAGGTACAATTAGCCAGCTGCCAAGCACTCTTCTGCTACCTAACCCTAGAATTTTGTCCACATACTGCTCTGTCACTGTGATCAGGCTTCTACCCAGGCAGCCGCAGAAGCTCTGCAGTCGTTCCGCAGGAAAGCAGATCTCTGGGTGGGTCACAAAAAGTCTGATGCTTTTAAACCTACTTTGAAAACAGGAGTGCAAGATGGTGGGTATGTTACCTGCCCAAATATCTGCGCATTGCATTACTCCCTAATAAGCACGTAAGTCACGTTGCTGGAAAATCATCTCACCCCATATAACATAGATAACCTTTGTGTTCTGAATATAAACCATAGATATTCTGTTGTACCAAAACTAACTGCTCTTATACACCTGCTTCTGAGGCACCATATTCACCATGAGCTGAAAGAAAACTTATTTCTCTACTTAATGCCATTAATTTAAATGCTTCTACTTTAGAGTCAACTATTGCAGCCTAGTGCAGGTACCCAGCACTACACTTCTGTGTAGTGCTCAGACAGTGAGGTCTGTCTGAAAGGATGCAACTTACCTTCTTAATTTGGCAGCTCGCAGGGCTTCTGAATGATGCCATTCAGAACCAGAAGAGGTGTTATGTTTGGAGAACAAGTCCTGCCCATCTCGAACCATGGTGAAGACTGAAAATTTGCTGCTCAAAGGATTGTTCTCAGAAACTTATCACAGATATGTCCGTCCACAAAGTTGCCTTGATCTGAGACTACTGGAGAACCATGCTGAAAGGCTCTAGGACATCGGCCTGAKTTTCGAGCCTCCTAAGGTTTACACTGATATTTTTTTCTCAAATAAATCSATGTACATTTTAGTCAAATCAAAACCTTTAGCCTATTGCTTTTCTTTAATTCAGCCTCAGCACAGGGTTAAATACCTATGCTGCTTCCTGAAATCCTGTAATATAGATAGATCTCTTTACATCATAGTTAACAGTCTCTCACTCTATCTTTTCACAGTCGCAGTATTATCAGAAAAAAAGTAATTTCAGGAAATATTAGGCACCATTAGCGAAAAAAAATACCCTCTTAACTTGCTTCCTACCGTGACAGTGTATCCTACTCCATCCCCAAACTGCAACGTGCAGTCGGTGGCTGAGCTTGTGAGCTGATACCTAGTGCAAAGGCTGTAGCCAGCTGCTCTGCACCGGTGTGTCAAAGACTACATATGCTGTATCCTGAGCTGAATAAGGTATTACTAGGTGTATTAAATTGGTGGAGCCTCAGGATGCCAGGCTTCTTTGGTACAACATGGTCCTTTAAGACACAGATCTTTCCACACAGGCTTGAATGCAGAAGCTCCTTCCCTAGAAAAGTCTTTCAAGTGTATCCTGCTTGTCTTTGGCTTAACAGCATAAACTAATTACAGGGCTCTTTTCTCCCACTTCATGACATTGAACACTTCCCTCCACGGCGCTCTGAGATGAGAACTGACACAGTAATATGGGTCCTAGGCTCCTCTGCCCTGAGGGATTTTCAGCATTCCCGGCGACATCACTGGGATACACCAACGCCAGCCCTGCCTACACATTCCATCACAGGCATCCGCAAGCAATCTCTGTACTACACGTGTAGAGACATGGTGACAGAGAGGTGCTTGGTCTATAAATACACGGAGGAAAAATAAAGTGTGGCCTCATAGCATTCTGACAGAAAGATGCTTGCTATCAGAAGGCAGTTTCTCGGTCAAAATTTCTTGTCAGTACAAGATTATGGATCTAGCTGTCTTCTGTGGTGTTTTCTACATCCTAAAAAATAGCTCAACGTTGAAGTTTCTAACATATTTTCATGTTATAATCCTGATGCTACCTGCTCAAAAATCAGTTCTCCGGATTTGCCCTGATTTTGCCTTGGTTACCTGAGAGATTATTCAGAATGCCCCTGGTCTTAAAGAAACATGGGTTATATGAGGTGCAAGTTATAATTCTGAAATATTCCAAAAGGTGCTGATTTCCTTTAATGTATTGCAGATATTTTTCAGTACTGCACAGGAAAACAATTTTCTGCCCAAACTAAATATGTAATTATGCAACCATTTCCATGCAATCAGTTATGCTCTGACCTGAGGTCAAGTAACAGTTTTTATTTAAAGAATGAAAGGAAAACTAATTTCATATAATGTAACATTCATGTAATATGTATTATATTCACTGGTATTATATAACATATCTAATGTCTGAAATATATTTTGAAAATCCAATAACGTGAAATTTAAACACATTAGAAGGAAGTCACTAGATTTTGTATGCAAATCTATGAATCCAAGAAACAATGCATATATCCATGCTATGTATGGTACTTAACTGCAGAGGGCTGCAGAGTCGGTGAGGTAGGAAGCTCTTTTACATAAATGCTCCTCCTCCTCCTCCTCCTTCTCCTCCTCCTCCTTGTCTTGTCACTCATAATGCCTGATCAAATTAGCATTTTAACCCTTACCTATGTTTGTATAATGAATACGGTCTTCTCCCCATTTCTTCCTTTCCAAAGGTGGTATGTATGCTGTGATAATAGCAATTGCACATGTGCAGAAGATGCCTTGCCCTGGAAATGTTGAGTTTGTTGGGGAGAGGTGTTTTTCCTCTCCTTTGCAAGCTTCTTGCCCTTTTTATTATTTTAGTAAGTTTGCAAGTGACTGTTCCAGCAAATCTCTGTCCGTACTTCTAAGTGTGACTTCCCCAACAGCATCGCTACCAGAACTCCCCAGCTTCCTTCTGAAGTGACAAAACCGCTCGCAGATTTTGTTTTATATTTGTAAACTTGTTCTGATGTCAATATTGAAAAACATGCCTATCTTAGAAGCCAGAGAGTACACTGGATTTCCATGCAGGGTAGAGCACGTGATGCGCTCATTTTTAAATAGGAGATGTAAAAGGGGCATATATATCAACTGCTAAGGTACAGTTTAAGGAGAGTATTTTTAACATCACCATTTTACCTCTTATTCTGCTTTAGTATACACTTCCGCCGTTGGTAATTTACATAAACATACATAGTCTATGAATAATGCATAAGACTTATTTTAAATGCAGGGCTTCCAGCTCCCACAGTGCAGTAGTGTACACAACAATTTGATTGGCTCTGCTCTGTTTTCATTACTGGCAATTTCTTGGAACACAAAAGAGGTTGAAAAGGCTGACAGGAATGGACAATATTTATTTTGTGAGAAATATTTGTAGCCTTTTCAAGGCAATTGTATTGCAAAGTTTTGCCCATGATTGTTGTTCCTCAATTTTTTTTTTCCCTGGGAAGAATGCATTAAAAGGTCCGTGATTGCTCTTTTGTAGATTCAGTCAGATCTGTGATTTTTTTTTAGAGGATACTGCTGGATTTGTTCCCCATTTGCATAAACGTGAGCACAAGCCATAAATAAGTAAAGAACCATCAGATTTCTTAAGGTCTCTCAATTAAACATAAAGTAACAAGGCGATGCCAAGGAGCAGCTAAAGAGGAAATGAAATATCTTGACATACAGAAATTAAAATAGAAAGTTTTTAGTATTTTAGGTTTTTTTTTATTTTTCAGGAGGATTAAATGGCTTCTGAAATGTACACACATCCTTTATATCTGGGTCAGACTGGTTTGTTACAGCATCTATCTTATCCTTACTGTACATTTTTCATATGTATTTTTAATAGAAACCAAAGACAATGTGTTATTTAAACAAAACACACAAAGGTTTTTCTTTTATCTTAGCAAGGTCTCAGTTGTGTCCTTGTGTTTATGCAGAAGGGAGATCCCTCCCTTTCCTCCCTCCCCAAAGAACTGTCATTTATGAAAAAGATGTGCTCCTACAAATTGATGCTCCTCATGATTATGATTTGACCAGCAATTTTCCAAGTTCTTCAAGCATGTTAATGAACATAAAACGTATTCTTGTTGTAAAATAAAATGACAGTCAGGAGGCCAGCCTGACCATGTGCCTTTAATCAGCCTTGAGTTTCATCCACGTTTGCAAACAAGTAGGGGTTTGTTTTAGGGAATTTTGTGCCTGTAAATGACTTGACAAAACTTCTGAGGTCTTTCAGCACAACAGGGAAGTATCTGAGGTTAATGTAGCAAACGCTTTCGCCAAGTGCCTAACTGGCTCTGCAGACGATTCCGTCATGTGCAGGTACTCACTGTTAGCTCTGATTAGTATTGTTAATAGCTGAGGATACTGTTATTTCACCATCTGCTTCTTACATTAATCATGCTGTAAAGGACTTGTTTTTAGCTGTGAACAGGACATTGCATCTAAGCAACCAAAACACCGTGCTAAAATGTTGCCTTTTTTCCCTCTCCTTTTCACGAGGATATCTGAATTTCATCAGTTGGTTAGTATTTTAAGACAATGTCAAGTTTTTTTAAGTTACCTGAGCAAAACATTTTTTTTCCTTTTTTTTTTAATCTACCAAGACAAATAAGCAAGTAAATAAATAAATAAATGCAACTGCTGAGGAGTGAATAACCCATATAGGGGCAAGGCAAAACTGAGAACCTCGTCTTCCCATACTTCCTTTCCTTTTCCTTGGAAAGCTAGGCGCCATCCTGGCTGGTTTCCACCTGCACGGCCGTGCCAAGCTCCAGGAAGTGTGCAGTCTCTGAGGCCTTCAAATCCAAAAGACTGGCAGGAGCTCAGGCTTCCATTAATGCTTTTTACGGGTGGTCTTGTATTTTGCTATATTGAAAACAAGTTCCAAAAGGTTGCCAATAACCAGCTGCATATTTAAAAGGAAGGGCATCTTTTAWTTTCTGCGCACAATCCCAGTGCAGGGTTTTGTTTCGCTTCTGTGATAACATCAGTTCTGTCTAAACACATACGCAAATGTCCAGAAAAACTATTTGCCCAGCTGCTAAAATGCAGAACACCTTTCATGTTGCTAATCACCAGAGAACAGAAGCCCTTCTCCGGAGCCATGCAAATGTCTACACTGCAATTCGGAGCCAGTAAAGCTGCCGCGCTGCGTGGTTCGTTATAAACTAAAGAGTCAGATCATTTTTCTCAAAGAGTCACAAATTCAGGCCCCTTTTTCAGTGAACCTAGGACTAAATCATCTTTTGATGAGATTCTTTTTGCGATTAAACTCAGTGGAAAGATAGAAAGTTAAGTTTCTCCATTTTTAGTGAGAAGATCAAGGGAAGGCAATTCATGTGCAGTGACAGTGAAGAATAATTCTAAACAAAAAGGGATAAAGAAGAAAACCTGTTTTGGTTCGCTCAGCACTGATCTTCCCACAACTACTGTAAATTTAATACAGTGGAATCCTAATCAAGATGCCCTGGCAGATGGCCCTTTGTCTCCATTAAGAAGAATACTTGATTAACTGAAGACGTTCCTTGAATAATAATTTTCTTCACGAAGATTCAGTGCCCATCAAATAACTGAGAGCATCTCCAGCCATTTCCTCCACGGGCTCACAGGAGAGCAGCTCTGCTGAAGCCAGCCGAGGCTTCTGAACCTGGGGCCGCGCTTCACAAAGCTGGAGAGCAGCATCCCTGCACACAGACCTAACTCCCTATAAGCCCTGGCCCTCAAAGATCTTTGGGCACCCAGATGCTTTTCAAGCACTGAACACCATCTGAATTTGGCTGATCCGCTTATCGGGGTAACAGCAAGGGACCTGCCACTGGTGAACAGCAGCTGGTGAGGGGCAGCGGACCTGAAACGAGCACCTAAGATGGAGCTTGTTGTAGTACTGTACACCGCAGAAGACTTGCAGCTAGAAAGCCAAGAAAAGGCCTAGGTGAAGTACAGAGAACCAAAAACTCATAAATGCCGCAGTTCCACTAGTGTGTGCCCAGATGTCATTATTTAGTATATTTAATAATTCAATTTAAACATATGCTTCTGATGTAAAAAAAAATACAATACTAATAAGTTAAATAAGCAAGGTATTTTTCCTTTCAAAACAGGTTGTCTTGGGAACTGTTCAGCAACTGTTAAATGCAAATAGTTTCGAGTCGTAGTGACTTGTGCAGGGTTCAGCTTCTTACCTCTGATGGGAAGGAACTCTTGTGCAGGTCACAACATAACATCTTCATAACATCTACTTTATCCTTGCTATCCTTGCGACTGTTTTGTCATGCCTCRGCTCCATCCTGTCAAGACATACGTCAATCACCAAACAAAAAATGAAACCATCTCATTTTGAAATTGAGTATCTACAACTATTTTTTCTCTTTTAATATAATTAGGAGGATTCTGATTCTTGGGGTCCTTTCCTTCCCAAGCAGCCTATTCAGCGTGTCATTGCAGCAGCTGTGCAATTACTGCCATTGTTGGCACGTTGCACTAGGGTCCAAGTGTTTTCACAGCATTGGCAGGAGAGCTGGAGGGGGGGCTGCAGGATGGGGCGCTGGAGCAGAGCTGAATGCCGAGCAGCTCCTCGCTGTATTGTGCCTTGTGCCGGGATCCGCGGCTGGGAATTGGGCCGGAAGCAGCTCCTGTGTGGAGGGACTGATTGCCCGCAAGCTTCCCRAGGACAGGCATGCCCAGTCTATTGCAAAACCTCCCTCACAGAAAGGCCTTCTCGTGCGAACACTGGTTTCCATCCCACACAGTAAAACCCTATTATCAGTAGCACAGAAAGTAAGTAAAAAAAAATCCACAAAAGTCAAACTCCAATCCCAAATCAGGTTCTGCCATGAATGTCAGTGAAGGGTGTGAAACTTCCTTGTCCTCCAAGGAGGACTCCTTGGAGTCCTCCATAAATTCTGCCCACAACTCAGTGTTGCAGGTGTGCTGCCCAGAGGAGCTGCTGTCACAACCAGATTTTGCCCAGTGCAAGWTAGCTGCTTGGCACAGACAGAGTTCAGGAAACAGTTAAAAACTACATTCGCAAACCTACATCTAGTTTAACGCTGACTCTGCATCCACATTGTGGTCATGATCATTTCTGAGTTTTCGTTCTCTCAATCTTAATTATTATAGTTACTACAATTTATTTCACAACTTTTTAGGTGCCTTTGGAGTACGATCTGCAACATCAGCACGAGCAGAGTATTTCAACTCTTTGGTTGTTGTTGTAAGTCTTGTCTGATGCACGGAGGAAAAAAAAAATAAAATCAAGGTACCATTTGTCCAACTCTAAGCAGCTGCAGACTGATGCCAGGGAAACCCTGTGCTTCATTCAGAGCAGCASGAGAATCCGTGTGAGGTGGTCAGTTCTGCTCACATGAGAGARACTCCATTACTTGCCGTGAGCAGCAGCCAGGTTACTGAACCCAGCTGGCAAGCGTTAGCTTCCTTTCTCTGCTATGAAAAAATTGCTTTGCCACTTAGGTCAGCATCATGATGTAAATCTTAATGAAAGATTCTGAGATGTCTGAGTAAATCAAGCTGTTTGGCCACCCTGATGCTCTCTTAATCTATCTCTGCACCTTTTTCTCCTCTTTTTTTATTTTTGAGGTAAGTTGGAGGAGAAAAGCTCGGCTTGGCTATACAGTGCTAGCTACTACAATCATTTGGTCTTTCTCTCTCTTGGGACTCGGGAGAACTGACATCTTGATTATTATTATCTTTATCAGATTCTTTTCTGTACTGGAAGTGAAACAAACTTTCATATTTTGAAAATGGTTCCTATCTGTTCATATTTTAGTCTTCTAGGGCTGAGTCCTTAAGTCCTTATGTGCTCCTTAGTCAGGCAAAACTCGCACTGAAAGCCTTTGCCTGATTAGGAGATTTGCCTGATCTGCAGGGATGGTATCACAGTACTTTTCAACATTGAGTCTGCTATCCATATCTTTCTGTGCCATAAGGAAAGATGCATTTCTGTCCTTCTCGAGGAAGAACTTCATATATTATGGTATGCTTTAATAGCAGGTACATTTTCTTAGCTTTTTTTTTTTTCCTCATATTGCTAAGAGCCAGACTTTTAGCTGCCATGAATCTGCTTGGTGAAATGGACTTTAATGGCGCTATCTTGTTTTACTTCTGCTCCTGATATGACTTCAGATTTATTCAAGAGCTACATATACTTCTGCTGCTTGACTTAGACATCTACCTGAGAAAAGGTGACATCCCTTGTCCCCTGTTTTAGGACCTCTCTGCTCTCTACTGTCCTRCTAACCAAAATCAAAGGAGATAAGAAGTTATGTCTGCATACAGGAGAAACTGTTCTTATGTTTTATCCATTCAACATCCAATTAAAATTCCCAAATTCAATTAACCCCCAGTTCCATCAGCTTTCTGAGATCCTAACTTTTTTTCTTCCCTTTTCTTCCATAGAAAAGAATTCATTTGGTAGCATCTTAGGAAGTTTTCAGTAGACATCAGCAGACAAATTCTGGCATTCCTCAGGACATTCCTTGGGTGTGTTTCTGGGAATGAATTATCCTTCCCGCTTCCTTTCAGAGYCAGTATTTCTTAGTTGCCTCCTCACTGCTATGTGTATGCCTGGTGACAGAGCATGACAYATTTTCAACCAAATAGTCAATGATATGATGATACTTGCGACTGCTGCTTTAGAAAAAGGTTACAGAGGGAGTCTCACATCCMTGAAAACTTTACTTGGGGAGGCGGATATGATCTTGAAAAGCTTATCAGGACAGCAATAAACACCATGGCAGTCACAGGAAGAGATCAGTTACACTGAGGAAACACGGAATGGGATGGTGGCAGCGGTATAAGCAACAACTTTATGGAGCAATCCCAGAATCTTTAACATCCAAAAAGAGATCACTTGGATTTGCATTCCCTCTTTGAGTTCATTTGTTGGATTAGCATTCAGAGCTCTGAAATAAATCCACAATTTGGGGGGTTCAAGGTGTAGAGATCCCAAATTTTGAAGAGTGGCCTGCCTTCCAGCATTCACAACAGGCAAATGTAAATTGGTGCCTTCAAATACTTGAGGAATCTCCAGTCAGCTCAGTCATGTCAGTTTAAGCTAAGATCTGGGGGTAGCTGTGCCAGGGAGGCCCCAGCAGTAGGTGTGAGGGCGAGGACGGCTGCCCTGCTCCCAGGGCGCTGCGCTGCAGCCGCGCCGGCCCAAGCCCTCGGTGGCCGCGTCTCGYGACGACCCTCACGCGCAGCAGCCCGAGCCGCTTCAGGACGGGCGAGCACCAGCCCCGCCTTGTTGCATAAACATGTGCCTTATCTGGACATGGTTTCCCATAAAGAGAAGATGATCATAAGGGAGTTCCTTTTGCTTTTCCAATCTATTCATCTCCTGAATGGCSCTGCCTTATAAGCATGCATGCTTTCCCTGTTTGCCCAGAAGCCGGGGCTGAGCAACTCGCCGTAATCCTCGCCATTCCCATGCTTGCTCTTGTTTTGACACATCTGATGCAATTATTCACATTCTGTTTCTGCACGGCTTATAGCGCACTTGCACAATGCTGCGTGTGAATGTGTGTCCTTTATGTCCTCCTGGCAAGGCCCTGCCTACTGTGACCAGTGCTGCTTCTATTCATATGGTAAGCAGAAAGCTGCAGCCACTTCACATTATTATTTAGCCTATTAGTTTTCAGGTGGTGCCCTTGTTGGCTGAGGCTGCTGTGGGGAAAGGGAGCACAAAAGCAATTGCAGGTTTTACATATTTTTAGAAAACCAGCCACTAATCTACAGCAAAGGTAAAGAGTTTGAAATGAAGTTTTACAGTTGCTGTGGGCCACTGGAAATCTCAGCAGATAAACCTGACAGTTCAGAGTCACCAGCCAGAGATTAGCCAAGAGCATGAAGTGGGATTAAGATGTGGAAGGCTTGTCACCTGCTGTGTTGCTGCAGGTCATGTCCAGTGTAACTCCGGAATTTGGGCGTATAAACAAACTACCTCTGATCCTGTTAAAAAGTGTGAGACTGTCCTTGGGAGCACCAAGGCGATCCCGCCTCCTCGGGCAGAGGATGGCACCATTTAGAACGAAGCTCCTTAACATGTCCGGATTGCCTGCTTAATGAATCACTAATTTGTTTGCTGTTTGCACATTCGCAAGAAACTGCTGATGTGTTCAGGCTCCCTCTTTTCCTCTGCAAAAGTGAAATTTGTTGATTATGAAGGCCTTTAATAGYACCATCCAAGCAGAAAGCTCAAAGATTGTATGTTAAATAAGTCTCTGTGTTGGCCTGTACTGTGCTTTCCAATATTTGTATCTTATTTTGCAGCTTTTTGTGCGAGCATAGGAAGAGGAATGTATTTTCTTTACATTTTATCTTTTTGAAACAGGTGTCCGAGACATCCAAGATGCTCCTCCTGTTCACCATGCACAACCAAGGAGCTGTCCCTTCACTGGCACCTGCCCTTGTACAGCCAACTTTATTTTTTAATTCAAAGCCATTGCTTCCCCTTAAATCCCAATAGCCAGTTAGTAAATTTGGCTCCATTTATTTCAGTTATAGGAAAGCTATTTCTTTTTCTCCTCCGCATTCGCAATGTCTTTTTACTTGCTTTTTCTCTGCATCCACCTCTCCAGTTCATTTCCATGTAAACCAAGCGGACTCCTGTGCCCCGTGCTCTAGGTGACCCTGCAAGTGCAGGGGGTTGGACTAGATGATCTCTGGAGGTCCCTTCCARCCTTGGGCATTCTGTGGTTCTGTGATTCTGTGGCTGCGGCGTGGGCTGGCGACGCACACGTCCCTGCCGCCGTGCCCCTTCTCGCCGGAGCACGGCGCGTAGCGCAGGCAGCTGCGCGTCCCCTGCGGCCGCTCTGCCCGCCGCGTGTGGAGGGCGGCAGCAGCGCCCGCGGGGCCCCGGCCGCCGGCAGCCCCGCGCCTTGGCTGCCCCCCGCTCCCCAGCGCCATCCCGTCAAAGGCACTGCCATCCCCTGCCCCACTCTTGGCTTTCACAAACGGGCAGGGCACGTTATTGCTTTCTGTTATTCGTGCTCGTCTTTCTGTCTATTGATTTCTGTGAAATAGTCTCATTTTAAAAGCCCCCCCCCCCCTTTTTTTTTTTGGTGTAGCATTATAGGTACAGATATCCTAAAGGATGCAAAGCTTATGCCAACAAAAGAATCCTTTTCTATCGGACGGCAGTTCCCTCACCAAAAATGTTGAAATCTATCATTTTGTGCAGTAGGACTAAAGCAATGATAGAGCTTTTGTTTGCATAACTTATGGACCTAGGAATGTGCAGAACCACCAGCKTTTTTAGTGAGGTGAATGCTAAAATCCTGCCTGTTTGGTGGAGCTTCCCATAAGCCACGTGCCAAGCAGGGAGCCCTGCTTGGGGGGTTCTTAGCCAGCCCATTCTTGGGGGTTCTTAGCCTGGTCATGGGGATTCTTAGCCAGCCCTAAGCAGGACTGAAGACACCCAACCCTTTTTGGGCACCAGTCTTTTTTTAAGTGCAGTCTGGCAATATTGCAACATTAGCTGGACATCAAAACAGTGAGTTGGAGCTAAAGAGCAGGGAAGGAGAGAGGTTTAAGCAACAGCACAGTGCTTCTCTGCCCAGTGTCTTGTGTGGTCATCAGCTGCCTGCAAAGCGGCCAGCAGAGGAGCCCGCTGGCRTTCTGTCCTGCTGCCCTTTGGCCTTGCGCTGCAAGTGACGCGGCAAGGAGCAAAGCAGGGAACAGCCAAGCCCTGCTTAATTGCAATGAATGCAACGCACTCCATGTCAAGCCTTACATAATAGGCATGAGAAGATTATTAGAGTTTTTCTAGGCTTCAGAGTTTCTGATTAACATTACAGGAATAAAACCACCAGCCCAGGAGCTAGGCTACATTTCCCTATGCTTATTAAGATCTTCTTTCAGTCCTTGTGATTGTACTTTCGCTACCCTGTGTTATTTATCTGCTTCAGATCTTGCTGCAGTTTTCCTATCACTGAGTGCTACCATGCTGTTAACAGTCCAGAGGAGTTAGTGTTGCCAAATGTTTCAACAGATATAATGGCTTTCCATTAGGAAAGTTGCAATTAAATAAATTACCTGTTGAAAGRGAGAAAGGGATAATCCTTTCCGAGCAATTCTTTACGAATATTAACGTATTTGTTGTGTGTCTTTTGTGGATCAAGATCATCTTTGGAATGTTTTATTTCCAGCTAAGGTTTGCTTTTAGAAGTTTGGCCAGGGTCAACATGCCACATTGCAAACACCAGTTCAGTGGATTAAATAGTGTGGTGAGCATGCTCTGCACTAGCTAAATTTCTGTCAAAAATTAGGTTGAAAAAAATCCATATGGTGAAAAGGAAGGCAAATATAAGTGTTTGAGTGAAGCTGAGGGAGAAGACAAACACAAACCTGCAGAGGTGCAGATCTGCAGAACCACGCTGAGGTTCTGGCTAGGAAGGCTCATTTGCACAGTTGGCCCAGAGTAAATATGCGCACGCAGGTGGCTTCTGTGACTCATTTGACAGATGGTAACATATGAAGTCACCCAAACTCRCATTTTATCCTATATTTTGAACATTAATTCTGTGCATAAACACTGACTCGCMATTGTACACGTGCCATCAGCCTGATTTCTTAAGAAAATGATATAGGTAWGATGGCGCTACCTGTCTGCTAATTGCCACCAAATATTTTTTAAACTTTCTGGTCACTCTCAACAGATGGCCGGGGGGCTCAGAGACATTCATGTCATATGAATATTGGATAAATGGGTGCCTGGTAGCAGAAAGGGACCCAGATTCAGCCATCACCAGAGTAAAGGCAGGGAGAACTTGGCTGGCCTACTGCAGTTGCCAGTAGCCAGAAGCTGGAGGGCAGGCTGGAAAAGGGGGGCCCAAATTAGTGTCCGTACCGTGGCCAAGGCCGTTGTAAATCAGATCCATGAGCCATCCGCATACACACAGCTGTGGCATATGCCCCCAACCATGGAAAATAAGGGATAGGAGAGGCAGCTGGATAAGCACTAGGAAAAAAATAGGGGACCTGGGGCACACCTCTGCAGGAAAACTGCCTGTTTTAGTTCATTTTCGACACCAGGGGCAACTCGTTTTCCTCCCTGTCACTGGGTGTGCTATCTGGAGCAGCTAGTGGGCAGTGTAAGAACCCGTATGGGAAGGAAGAGGTGTTTTCCAGCAAGCAGCCCCAGCGCACTTGTCACTGCTTCTCCTTCTAGCTGTGAATAGCAGGGTTAAATTAGAGCAGGCGAAAGGCAGACACACGGGGAGTGCTTCTTCCAGTGGGATTTGGASATGTCAGTCTGAAAAAAACTAGGCCGGCAGCAAGTGATGGCTCTGGAAGACCCGATGAGTTTGTTACAGGGTATGGCTGAATCTGCGCTTCAAAATTCATTATTAACTTTAATCAGACTTACCCGGGCTTATAAGTCTAATGACTTTAGTGACCTTTAAAAAAAGGTCAGGCTTGTTTGCCAGGTAGATTTTCTGCATTTGAAACATATGTAATTATCATAAAAATTATAAAGAGAGTAGATCTTCCTCAAATTCAGTGAAAGATTGTTCTTTTGGTCTTTGTCTTTCAGCAATAAGAGTTGAGGACAGTAATTCCTGTGATTTTGTGCATGTGCTTCATTTGATAGCCCTATTTTGCAAAATGTGAAGTAAAGCTACATTTTTATAACGATTCCTTTTGTGAGTTGATTTAGAATAGGAAACATGGTTAGATGTTTCATTTCCCTTCTCTGCAGTAAGAACACAAAATATTCATCTAGCCTTAGGTCTCTGATCAATCTGAGCCCACATTTCAAGCCAGGTACTTAAGACTGTTGTTTTCTTGTTATCTTTGAATACAACAGGAGACCAGCAGGAAATGCCCACCTTATTTAATACAGTGCATTTATTATTTCCAGTGCGCAGTTCTTAGCTTTCAGATATAATCAACCGCTCCTTTACRCCAGATTTCTGTCAGCCATGGTCCTTCTTTGGGCTTCTTGCCTTCCTGTACTACGGCTTTTAGTGGAATGGGGAAGAGAGAGGGAAGAACTGCAGACAGCACTGCAGGCGAGAGTGTACGCAGGGGGCTTGTGGCATCGCCTGATATCACATTAGACACCTGTGTGAAAGGGGCTCCAAGTAAGAGGAGGAAAGGGAGCCATCGCTTCCCGGGAAGCCGCGCTAACCACCCATTGCAACTTGCACCCCGCTGCACGGGGGCCTAGCTCAGGGCTCTCTCAGCGCAGCAAAGCCCGCTGAGCTAGGCCCCCGTGCAGCAGCTGCATCCTTCGCCTTCGCAGCCCTTCCTCATCCCCTCTCACTTGCCTCGTGACTTCTTCCCAAGGACAGCGCTTTGCACGCACGTGTGCTCCAGACCCTGCTAGGCTTTCATGCCCGGTTTGTTGGGGTCATTTTGAATTCTAAGCCCATCTCCAATCAACTGGCAGTCCCTCTYGGTTAGCTGTTGTCCACAGATTTATTAGACATACCATGTAGTCTGTCAAACAAGTCCCTAATGAAAATTAAAAATCAAATAGTAGCAGACCTGGGGCAGAAACCTGCAGGATCTCATAGGTTTCATCTTCCCAGTTTGACAGGAATGCGTTGATAGCTGTTCACTGAGTGCAACTTTTCAACCATTCTGGACCCACCATATGATTAGCTATGCTACACGTTCCTATTTGCTTGTGAGAATGTTAATCTGAATGGTTATTGTGCCAGTTAGAGAGTAAGAGGGAAAGAATTTTGTACTCAGATTGGTAAAATGAGACACGGAAAAAACTTGCATCCGTTGTGCATAGAATGCCCTTTTTTCATAACAGCTTCTCAGAAACAGATTCCTTCAATAAAAAGCATTAAGATGCACACTGAGCACCACAGAATTGTGCAGTCCTTGCACTGATGTTTAACTTATTTACCTCATAATTGGAGTGGGCAGAGAGCACATACCTGATTAGTGATGGCAGTGCAGCCAGGGCCTGGTAACTCATTACGCTCCCGCAGCTCATTTTTGGGGCCTGTGTTCAATCATGTGGTTTTCACTTCATTCAGAGGGTATCATAGGCAGTAGAGCTTGATTTTAGACCTGTAGAAATCGTAACTGTAAAACTAATCTAAGCAGAAAGATATAACAGTAAATCAACATGGACAAATTTCTTTAAAAAGTATTTGAGGCATTTTGAATTTCAGGGACAGTCATACACTCTAACAAACCATTGAAATGGCAGCGAGGGATGATTCTGCTCTAATCAGTACTTCAAATTAAGCTCTTTCAAAGTTTATCTTGGAGTTGGAGACGGCATCGTTCCAAAATACTTGAGAGAAATGAGAGTATACACTCGAAACTGAACCTGGAAATAACATTTTGGATACAAATACCTAATTGCTGCTGGAAGTAAGCACAGTTATTCAATTCACCCAAATCAATTGCATTGCAGTAGCAGAAGCTGAAGGTAAATAAACCTTCATTAAAATTAAGGTAAAAATATTTAGCACTGATTAATCAATGAAACAGCTTTTCTAGGGATGAGGTGGGTTTTCTGTCACTGGAAATAATGAAAACATGCCTGGTTATATTGCTAAAATATATTCTCTGTTTCAAGCAGAAATTATGGGTCAATGTAGAAATTAACGGGTGAGTTTGTGTGGCCTGTGTCATGCAGAAGGTCAGACTTGATGATCACAATAGATCTGTCTAGGCTTAAAATGTACCCATCTATTAACATCGATTTGGGGACGGAGCATGAAATGAAACCACGTAGACRTCGCTCTGCTTGAAAAGGGAAAATTTTAAAGGAATGTGATAGAGCAAAATAGAAACTCTTTGGCAGCACCAGATCACATTAAATTTGAAAGTAATAGTGTTTTACTGGCATTTCTGTTGAATTAGCTGTATAATACAGTGAAAAAAAAMCCCTTTCTTCTCACTACTTACCTAACAGAGCCAAACTCATAGCATTTTTAATTCCTTAAACTAATTATTCCTTAAACTAATTATTATAAGAATAATTGAATAACACTCCCATATTTTTAACATATTATTTCAACAGCATATTTTCTTTTTCTGATGCATASACATGTATATGTATATCCATTAAATTAGCTTATTTTGGTTAGAAAACCCTTATTACAAAAGTCCARTCTTTTTTCATCTCTTTTAATTGAAATATTGTCTCTTGTAGTGGGGCAATAGTTTATTATAGGAGAGGTACAAAACCATAAGCAGGTAGATCAGGATCGTTGGCAGGCTTGGGGAGTCAACAGTTGTCTGGTGAACAGGCTGGTGAACAGGCCAATAATAAAGCTTGCATTGCAGGAAAGCACATTTATAATTATTAATTCGGGAATATGCAGCAAGGAATAGGCTCTTCAGGACAGCTTAGCATCGCCAGGTGGTTGGATGAATTCTGCATAGTGTATTTGTGAGTTTTGTTTGCATTCAATATGTTGCTTAGGGGCATGCACGTTAGATTTAAACCGGTAAAATGCAAGGAACTGAAATGTAATTTATTATCTCATGTGGACTTTAAATGTGGAAAGTGTTTTCCATATTAATGGAAATGTTTTGCCTATTAAGTACAGATTAGAGTTTTCACATCTGAAACCTGTCTGCTGTTACTGTGTTCTTTTAGCACAGAGGCTTCTCTTGCCACAGAACCAGGATTTGTGCACGAGAAGCAGTCGCTTTTCCAGACTGCTTGCCCTGCTCCCATTCCCACCCCACCACTGCTCAGGTGGGGCTCTCTGCAGGGTCCTGCAGCAGGAGCTGCTGGGCAGGGGCAGCAATGGCAGGGACACAGCCCTTCTCATCCCTGCTGCTTCCCATCCCTGACTCCACAGGGTGGGCGGCTGAAGAGGCGCCCAGTGTGCCAGGAAGGAGTCCCAGGGGCATGGAAATTGTGTGGGGAATGTGCCCTGTTGGCCCTTCTGGAGTCAAAGCAAAACTGACATTCCTACTTACACACCCATGAAAGGACTTGCAAATTTCTCCTAGGTTTTAGGTAGGATTTCGAACTCCAGTTAAGCTAAATCACTTGGTAAGGAGGTGATATCTTAACTTTGTCCGTAAACTGTGACAGATTGCTCTGTATTCTGCTTGTATCACTTCTATGTATTTTAAATTACACAGCTAATTCTAACAAAAAATACCTAGCTCATAGAGAGCATTTCCAAAAAAATCACAAAGCCCTTGACAAACAGCACCATCATTTTACTTTTTGGGGGACATAGAAAAGTAGAGGCATCAAGAATGTTTTTTTTTTAAGGTAATTTGAAAGGCCAGTGAGAGGGCAAAGACCCCTCCTTCATTATCTGCTGGGTAGCTCTGCCTGCCCTTTGGAAAGTTTTAGCATTATTTCAATAGAGGGAAAGAGGTTTTCAAAAACATTATTGGCTTAAAATGGCTGTTACAATACTCAGTTCCCACTTGACTTAGATGACATTCTGTCCAGGATTGGGCAGGTGAAACYTATCAAATAAAAGGGCACATTTCCTCCTTGGCTGTTGCATGAAGCCCATAAACAGAGCTGTCCAGAAAACAGGATATCAGTTCAACCCGGGTCTTGCAGTCCCTTAAGCCAAATAAATGTCCCAAACTACCAAGCCAGGTCTTTCCCTCTCTCTYGGTTAGCTCTGGATTTCAAAACAGTTCTGAATGAAAATTACTTAAAATCATGAGTTTCAATGGAATTTATCGTTCAAGAAGAAAGTTTTACTTTTTTTTATTTGACTTTAATTTACCAGTATGCACTTACCCCAAAAGACTGTATTTTCAGAAGAATCTTGGCAACAACAGATGGGTGTCAATTGTCCAAAGAACTTGCTCTCACAGAAGGACCGGCATTCTCAAGACAGGGGAACATTTTAAGGAGTGCAGAATATCTGGCTGGYGCACACTACGATAGGTCCCCGGCCGCTGGGTACTGAGCTCGTTGGAAAATCCAGCCCTTACCTCGGAGATTCTTTAAAAGTTGGCACTCAGCTGTGACATGCTTAATTCTGTTGGAAATGCAGGTCTGCCTGGCCTCGCTGAGAGGGCTCTGTTAGGAAGGATGTCTGCAGCAGACTGAGTGGCGTGAGCGTAGGGAAGGCTCTCACTGTAGGGAATGTTATTAATAAAACCTGCACAGGGAGATGTCATGAGAGAAGGAGGTTTAGAGAGGGCGAGTGCCCAACCTCCTTTCCCCTTCCTTGCGAATCTGCATTGCCAGGACATTTCTCTTCCCCTTATTGCATGAAGAAAGGCTGGTCGTGGTCCCTCTGCTTCAAGTCAGTGGTTGACACGAAATCTGTGTGTTGAAAAATACTTGTCTGTGGTAGATCACTTTTAGCAACTTGAGGAGAAGGTTTGAAGAATGGGAATTTTTCCTATCTTTGATATAGCTAAATTGCTTTGTAAATATCTGCACAGTTGAAAAAGAATCGGGCAGTATTTGCCATTGAAACCTTCCAGTGCCCGGGGAATCTCTCTAAGCACCGTGCTGCAAGCTTGCTGCTACCTTGGCTGGTAACTTATAACCTGACAGAGCTCTACAAACCAGCTCTTTGGAGCCTAACCATGTTAGCTGTGCCACAGCGAATGGAGCATCGCATTTCATGTGTTTTATTTTTTGTTCTTTACGAGGCTTCTGTATTACCACTGTTGGTTCCCTGATGGCACCGTAGAATTTTAATAGTCCCAATTTCAGGCACGATTTGTTTTGTGCTGAAGTGTCAGTCCCATTTTAATGGGGCTAAAACCATGCGACTAGTCAGGTGCAAAACAGCTGAGGGGAAAATTTCAAGTATGGAGACTGCTGTGACAGACGATCATTTACGGGGGCATTTTCACAGCCAGGTATTTCGGTTTCAAATCTTTAAAGAATACAATAAACATAATTGTGAACATAATTTTTCATAATTGTGAAAAATATGGCTGGAATAACCAATACTTTTCTTTCTCATCAACATGAATAGATGCTTGTTGGCCACTCTAGTGGGAGATGAATGAATCTGTGAACTGTTTAATTACAGTGTGTGGCATTGATTTCTTTTAGCCACATTTTGCCAACTTCTTCAGATCCTGCACAGCTGCATCTTGGGGTGAATTCATTATGGATGATGGCATTATCAACCAGCTTTATTCTAATTATACATTATGAGCCCAAGTGATTAGGACAGCTTCTGTGCAAAATATCTTCTTGGTCTTATTTAAAGAAAGGATTAGAAATAAGGGGAAACGTAGCAGTCGTTATCTGAGGGTTTCAGTCCCCCTTAAATAGAGAAACACCTCTCATTTTCCATTCACATTGCTGGGCATGGGGCACGCACAGCACTTTCAGACTTAGATGCTCCTGGCAGCATTTTTAGAATTACTAGTCTCAGGTTAGCTGTACAAAAACATATCTCAGGGAAGCTCAGGTTTAGGACATAGTGAGGATTGAAGAGAAGAGCAGATGTAAAAGAGCTGAGAGGTTTGGAGCTGGGGAGCACCGGAAGATCTTGGTGCTGGGCTTCCCCAATAGTGGTGTTTACTGCTCCTACGGAGCGCCCTGGGAAAGGGGTGTGGGGACAGATCCCRCAGCCTGTTTAGACCTGGTGACGGGATGAGGGAGAGGCTGCAGGCACCTCTCCTGTTAGTGCCCCCCGTGCTGGGGAAGAAGCAGAGCTGGTGGCTCCCCAGAGCTGGGAGGCATCCGGCAGCGCCCCAGAGCTGCCACGCTGCCCGTTGTGCTTGCTGCCCGGCTCTCACAGCAAAGCTCAAGCAGAAGGCACCTGGAATACTAAACTGGGAGTCCTGCTTAGCAAAATGCTTACGCCTGTTCCCAACTTTAAAACACATGGCCCCATTGGCCTTGGTGTCCTGCATTTATTACGCGTGTTGGGGCTATGCAGAGCTCTGTGTAGAGCGGGAAGAGAGATAGTAGACAGGCTGAGCACTAAGGGCCCTTCTTAAAACATCTTACTGAAAAGCACAACTTTCCATAATAATCCATGTGTTTAGTAAAGAGTTTATTTGAAAGTGGTAGCTTTTCAGTGTAATTGTGCACCTGAACCTTAATGTCCCAATTTAAACCATTTATTCTTTCCCACAGAAAGCAATTCTCTTTTACTCAGAGTTGAAGACATTGCTGACCGCTAATAAATAAAAGTAATTATAGTCTTATGTGTTTCTATTATTAAAAAAAAAAAGGGGGAAAAAAAAGGGGAAACTCAAATTCCTATCAAGTTGCTATCAAATTATTGAAAACAYCAAATCAGCTTCCAGCTGAATCTCAAGCCAAGAATTCAGCTGGGTGAAAAAACAGCATTAAATTTGTGCAACACTGAAGCCATATAAAAGCAGGTTGGAAGATTATTTGCAGTCTCTCGAACTGGGAGCTGCTACTAGAAAGCATCTGGGGCTCCCTCCTTATTTCTCTTACGATGATATAAATTTGAAGTAGCTCCACCGAATCCACTGGCATCCCTGCAGAATTCGAGTGAGGAAAGGACAGCATCTGCTCTCAGTAACAGTTTTACCAATATTTCCAAGTCTGTATTAGTTAGTTGCTCTCTGCAAGCTCTCTCAAGGCTAACCTTGCAAGTCCAGGGCAAACTCATTGAAGTTACTGCCTGTGGGGTGGGTTGAGAGTGGCTTGCAGAGAGATAGCAGTGCGTGTGTCACCTCTTGCTATGGAGTGTTCTGGTTGCTGACTGGCATTATTTTAATGAAGAAAACTTCTTGCTTTGTTGAGTGGTGTCCAGTAAGACACCACTGCCAATTTGGGTTTGGTTTAAGCAGTAACACAGTTACACATCTGTCACTGCCTTTCGTGCGGGGTCCCAGATAGCTCCAGGAGGGTGCTGTTGGACTCTTTACAAGGTCAGATTTTGCTTCAATGAACTTTCCTTGTGTTCCTGCCTTTCTGCCAGGGGACATGCAGCCTTTCATAGCAGCCCAGAACCAGGGCAAGACACTGGCTCTTGCTGCTGCCCGCTGCATTTGCAGGGGTGCCCGGCGTCATGCAGGAGCRGGTTAGCTGCTCTCCCTGTCTGCCAGGGCTGACTGGGCCCAGCCTTGCCAAGCTGGGGCTGGCTTTGCCACCCCGACAGGTGCTGCAGGGCTCCCTGCCCTGAGTGCTGCTGGAAGGGCCCAAGGTGAGGCTTGGGAGGCTGGACAGCACGGACTCTGTGCTGTCCGTGCTGCTGGGGAGGCGCATTCGAGGGTTTGGAAGCGCACTGCCTGAGCATCATTTATTCACCATTTTACCATTAAAACTGATCTAATAAAGGTACACGCCTTAATTCCTCCATTTAAAGAAAGAAAGAAACAAAATAAATAAACAGGAACCCTTTCCACCCTCTCTCAAATATATGAATTTATCAGCACAGCTTAACAAATCTCTGTCTGAAACTTTATTTATCCCCTTCTAATTCCTGTCAGAGTGACTTAGGCCAGAACCACTACTTTCAGATCTCCCTTTGGAGATTTGCTGGGCTCTGCAGCCTCCGAGGCTTTTTCTCAGTTATGAGTCAAGTCCTACCAGAGCCTGGTTGCTCTTGTACCTGTGACATCAGGATAGTGGATGGGTTGGCTTGTGTAGGTGAAATTCAGTGGCTGGCACCTCGGAGCCTGTTAGGTACAAAGATGTGGATGTGACCAGTGGAAGATTAGAGATGTGTAATTTCCTCTCTCAGAGCAACTAAAACTCCACATTGCCCTTAGCAAAGGATTGACACTAAAAAGACTGCCCTCTGCCCTCTAGTATTCTGTTTTCACACACCTCAGTAACTGCCATCTTATATTTTCCAATTTCTAAAACACCTTCTTCCTTATATCATTTTATTTCCCTTAGCTACTAGCACAGGAAATCTGTCATATGTGGCAACCTTGAGTATAACAGATGACGTCTGGATCTAAAATGACTGTAACYGAGGTCATGGCTAGAACTGGCTGAAACTCACACTAAGTTACTCAAAATGTTAATTGGATTTTGATTTTTACCATGTTTATAATGCACCATATAATGAATGGACTGCACATAAGTAAAATAGATGAGGATAATATAAGCTCGGTGCTGATTCTTGGTATATATTTTTCTTCAGAGCACTACCATCCATTGTAAAAAACCTTTGCCTAGCCTCCACTGGATAAGACATAAGCCTCTGTAGGAGAGAAGATGACGAGATCTGTAGAAGAGGTGGCAAATGTGAGAACAGCAGAAGGAAGGACCTCTTGAGCATTTGTGGTCATCTCTGYGCACAAGTAACATTCAACTTGCAGCAGCACTGCTCATAGGTAGCWGTCCAGGGAGTGCAGTGAAACCTGCTGGTTATGTCTGAACTTGCAGCTGATGGCTATGGAACTGGAGGTGCTGGGAGAGGGAAGGGAAGCCTTTCCTTTTATCTGTTGGAAAGGAAGTAACAGTCAAAGCAGTTTAATTTCAATTCCCAGAAAATCAAAGAAATCAAAGAAAATACTTGTTTACAGCTAGAAGGAAGTGAGTAACAGCCAGCATGGGTTTGTCAAGATCACACTGTGTCACAGCCATCTGACTTCCTCCTGTGATGGGTAACAGGCCTTGTGAATAGAGCGAAGAGAGTACATGTTTGTGTGGGTGTTTCAACACTTTTTACATTTTCATTTGACATTTTCTTAAGTGAATTAAGATAGCATGTTATAAAGGAAAATATTGCAAGGTGGGAGCAAAAGTGAATCAAAAAATTGTATTTGGAGCATCGATATCACTTCTTCCCGTTCCAAGTGGGATGATTTATCGAGAAAAATATGCATCAATTGCAGAGAAGTTCCAGGAAAACGATGAAAATGAGCAGAAGTCTTCAAGACTTCACAGCCCACGGGGAAAGCACTGAACCAAACAGGATTGTCTGCCTAAGGTGGCTCAAGGATTGAAGTTTTCAAATACGTAAAGGCTGCTGCAGAAAATCAGGGGGAAAATAATAGAGAAGCACTTTCTTATGGCTCTTATTTCTGCTCTTTTATCGGTTTGCATTAGCACAACTCTGTTTATTTACAGGAAGTCATTCCTGACTTACATTTGTGTAAGTGAGAAGGGACGATCAAGCATTTGTACCACTAATTAGTTGACATTTGTGTAGTGGGAGAAAGAATACCTTTGCCCACAGGATAAACTTAGACMGATACTAGATGAGTGTCTCTGTGCACCATTATTAACAGTGTAATTGTAGCAATAATTTAATATGTATCTCATTTATTCCCTCACTGCACTCTGTGCCGCTCGGTCCGTGCGAACGGGCCGCCCTTCGTGCCGCCCCTCACCGCTCCTGCTGCTTGGCTGCACTCCCCAGTCACCCATTCCTGTGTTTCTGCTTGCTTTGCATTGAGAGGTGCCAAATGACAGACACTCAAATACATCCAGGCCGTCGTACATTCCCTCACACTTCAGCATAGATTGCCTACTGCTCGGGGAGATGCCGAGTTCCAAATCCAAAACACAGAGCTTGGGATCTTTCCAAGCATTTTTGAAGAATTAACTGCACAGCAGCCCTTCTGCTGCTTTGAAAAAACTGCATCCTCATGTATTTTTACCTATGTTGACAGGGCAGCAAGTGGCACAAAATGCTCACATGTAGCTCACATGTAGCTCACATGTAGCACAGCCAACTGGCACTACAGTGCCAGAGACAACAACTCGGTTTGTTCCACAGCTAAGAGGTTAAAATACTCCATGGAATTTTATCTTTTTTTAATTTTTTTTTTTAACAGTACTTGCTAGCAAAAGAGGCTGAGTGATGCTGGCACATCTGTGAGATTAATGGTGTCATGCTTCAGTGCTGATGCATGATAAAATCCTGTCAGCTCAGTCACAGAGCAGGCAAACCAAAAATTAGATGAGCACAACTGCAGGATGGCTAAACGTGAGCAACATTGCGGTACCCAAAGTGTCCCCAGCGGTGACTCAAATCGTGGCCTGCAGGTGATTTACACAGAGAGACACTTGAAATTACATGTTGGGACCACAATCTCTGCAACTAATTTAATTATCCTTGGGACCTCTATGATCTAGTCCAGAAAAAAAAAAATCTTAAGGTTGACTTTGAAATGTGAATAATGTTGATTTGTCACAGATGGAGCTCCAAGCCCATTAGTGCTTTCGACTGCAGAGTGGATGCCTGCGCCTGGCCCTGCCTTTGGCCGCTGCTGCCCGAGGGGCCTCCCTGGCCAGATTCCCAGGCCGCAGCGGAGGGCACCGCTGGGCCACGCGGTGCCGGCCCTTTCCCTTCTGCGCCCAGCCCTGCCTTGGGCGGCTGCTGCCCGTGCTGCATTCCTGGGCCYGGATTCCCAGGCCRCAGCGGAGGGCACYGCTGGGCCATGCAGCACTGGCCCTTTCCCTTCTGCTCAGAGCGGAGCAGCCGCCACTGCAGGACCAGCTCCCCATGGGTCCATAGGGAGCGGAGCTGCAGCCTGGGAGCGCAGCAGCACCCACGCAGGCACATCCCGGGTACTGCCCTTTCTGAGGAGTGTAGGCAGCTTGAAAATAATGCGGCTGATCCATCATTTTAACAGCTGGCAGTACTAGAGTACTGTCAGCTCTCCAGGAACCGGCCCCATAAAAGTGCTCCATTAGCCTATTTGTAGATTAGTTGCTGGAGAACAATGCTGCCGTATGTCAAGCGTTCTCCAAGTGGACCAAGGTGAATTGCAGTTTTGCCTGCAAAGGCTTTTCCTTTAATGGGGAGCATCTAAAGAGCAAATAGATTCTGCACAACAAAACCTGCGCTAATGTGACAACTTGCTGAGGTAATAGATACGCAGCAGAGGCAGAGCTGCTGCTGCGTGAAGAAGATTTGGGGGGAGAAATGCTATGGGTGCGTGTTCATGTATGGTTTGCATATGGAAATGGTTAGTTCCTCCTTAAACCTAAAAAATATGTATCTCGGAAGCGCATTATGTAAGTAATATCTTGGAGCCTGATTACAGAAAGTGTTTTATGCCACAAACAGTTAAGTGCAAGCAGCCACTGAAGTACATGGGATTATCATAATAACATTAGCAGCACTGGTTTATATTCTGCCTTTCATCATTATAGAAGAATACTGCCCTTGGGGGATACATGTGAATAGCCCTATTTATTACCCTTTAAAATGTGTTAAAATAGTTCAAGGTAATTATCCCTGCAATTTTATTTGCCCGTCTTCTAACACTTCTCCTTTAACATCAGGGTTTTCTCCTTTTTTTCCTTGGCAAAGTCGGGCTGTTTACTGGACTTTTCAGTTGCAGATAATAAAGTGAAGTCAGAGGAAGAAGAGGTGGAAGGATTAATACTGCCCTCTGATGCAACAGCTGTCTTGTTAAAAAGCAATAAATAGCTGTTTGGCAGTAATTATCCCACTTTCAATCTGTAAAAAGCAGTAAAATATAAGATGCAGATGGCAAATGGTGACACTGCGACTAAGCTGGTTAAACTCAGGACCAGAGTGACAAAGGTGGGTTTAGACACCCACAACGTGTGGAATAGGGTGTCCATGTGGTTTATCAGAAGCGTTAAACAAGTTAGTTGATGAACTACCACCAAGGTCAATAAATATCCAAACYAAAGGGAGTGCATGAGTGTTAAAGTGACTGTAGTGTCAGCTGTCTGATCTCACAGTAATACTGATTAAATGTGCCATCAGTCCCAGAGGGTCCTTTTATTCTTACCCTAGCATTTCTGATCCAAATCTTTAGAGCATGTGTAGTTACGGAAGTGCAGATGAATGTATGGCAATGCCTGCCCTAGAAATGCAGAGAGGGAGATGCCGGAGCGTATTGCCAGYCCCTCCCTACCTCACCTGGCTATGGAAGGAGGGTCACATAAAAACACATTTGACTGATACACAGATAGAGATGGCATCATGAGGGTGAGAGCCAGGTTCCCAAGTCTATGGGGAAGACGATAAAGCCCAAGAATAGATTAAGCAGGGCTTTGAAAATGAGAAGGAGACTGGCATTTGAAAAGGGGAACTAAAGCAGGAGGTCATAGAAAAGAATGATGTGGTTAAAAGAATAGAGAAGATGAAATCTGTATGACACTTTAGTTGGATAAAGCGGCTCCATAAATCTGGAGGGTGCTGAGTGATGTGACCCACAGGAAAGGGAAGGAGAAAGTCAGTTTTACCGTGAAGGGCTTGAAAGCCTTCCCAAAGGCAGGTGTCCGGGCCAGGTCGGTGAGTCTGCACTCAGCCTGGCCGTGATGCAGAAGCAAGGTAGAAACCTGGAGGTACCTCTTCTTCAGCCTAATGCAGAGCCAAAGAATAAACGACCCCTTTGATGGGGGATTTGAGTCCCTCGTATGAACCAGCTAATAGAACTGAAGAAATAGGAGAAAGCTCTTCCACAAATACTGATTGATCGGACTGTACTTCAGTTCTGCATTCATTCTTTTTTTTTTTTTCTTTTTAAGACATTTGCATCTGAACCCTCAAGCTTCAGTAGCAAGAATATACAGAAAGAGCAAAGTTCSAGCTGAAATCTAGCTGTCCAAACTGCATTTTGCAAATTCATAGTTTGCTTCTGGCATGTATATTGTAGGTACTGTTCTAATACTTCAGATGGTAAAATTGGGGAAAAAAAATTCAAATTGCAGTAAAGTAACCAAATCAGCACAGGTGCTGTCTAACCTTATAATGGGAAGGATTAGGAATGGAAAATAACACCACTTAAAGTGGGGAAAAGGAGCTGGAATGATTTGTTGCATAGGTGGCAGTCAGGGGTTCGCAGGTGGCAGGACATCTCCTTGTGCTGCGTGCTCCACACTCGTGAAGAAGAGCTTGCACAGCACAGAGTATTTGACACAAAAGGCAAGTGTTTAGGAGTAAAATTCTCTTCTTCCTTCTCTGCTGTCATCTTGGTGTTAGTTCTTGTGAGAACTTCTCCTCCCAGGCTTAGGCTCACTGCTTTTAACTTAATGACACGGGGTGCTGAGCACACGTGGTTCCCACTGAGTAGGAGAGGAAGTTGTGGGCACCCCTTTGAGAGTGGGCTCGGGAAAATCAACCTCAACATCTGGCTGCACAGAAATGATTCTTTACCTCYCTCAAATAGGCTGAGTGATAGTCCCAAATCTTACAAAATGGAAGGTTATCTAGTTTTGCTACGGCTGTTTCTGTTGCTATTCCTCCCTTTAAGGTGCTTTGTCTCTCGTGTAGTCAGCAAAGGGAGGAAAATRAACTCTGTGACTGTTTCATGGCTTTGGCAAAATGAGGAGAAAGCCCCGCTGGAGCTTCACTGCCTCTTGCTGCTTATGGGCCCCTTTGGCTACACCACTTCTCTTCTGAACCTTTAGATTTTCTCATAGTTTAATAAGGGGCCATAAAATGAGGATCTCTATTTTTGCTGCTTCTCAAATTATTTTAACTAAACCATTTTCTCATCTCATGAGTTCACAACGTCTGCTTGAGCCCCCCYCTGTTGTGAGTGATTTTGTTAATCAAGTGGGTAATGGTGTGGTGGAAGGTGAGCAGAATTCCACCTTTGAGTTTCAGCCTTGGCATGATGAGCCTTTAAACAGCCAAATTCAGGAGGAAAATGCGGAGCTGGGATAAAGGGACAAATGGGATGAGTCATATGGGAGCAGGGCAGGACGGGGGCTTCTCACCTAGCGTGTGACCGCAATTTCGCTGACCCCAGCCCATCCCAGCCTGAGTCAGCYCCGAAATCACCAGAGGGGTCTGAATACAGACATACAGTCACTTGGGGTTATTTTTATTGCCTTCTGGCTTGGAAGTCTTTATGCAGAGACTTTTTTTTGCGCTAATTTCATATCTGCAATTTCTCTCTGGAGTCAGAAAGGATAGAAACTTGGCTTTTCATTAGGAAAAAGAAAAAAACTGAATGTGGCAAGTCACGTACAGTCTCTTGGTGCCAGCAACCGGCTCTTCAAGGCAATCTCCAAATAGCAGGAAGCTTGTGATGAGCTCAAAAGAGCTGTAGTTGCTCCTCCTAAAAAAACAGAAGTGCAAACTGGTTTTCTAATCTTATAGTTGCGTRAATTTGATCAGCTTTCAGACATATTTGATGATTTAAGAAGAACCAGAACCAGAACCATTCACTCCCATCACACCTCCCTGTCCATACAGAAATGGTTAATATGAACTAAAGACCCTCTGAACAGGAGAGAAGAAAATGCCACCAGCCTCCTCTGCCCCCTGGGGCATTTAGGCTCGCTGTGAGCCGTCCTGTATCAGAAGGAAGTGCTGACAATCTCAGGCTTCCAGAGAATTGTGTTTCCCCCTAAAATATATAAATAGCCTTTATAAAAAGAAAAGCATTACTAGGCAATATAGTATTTATTATAAAATAGCCTTTTACTCAAGTGTTTTGTTCGGGATGATTATTTTTGCTTCAACTTTTATATTTACAAATCATATTTCATGGTTTCTGCTATCACATAAAAATCATATAAGGTCCGAGCAAGGTGATTAAGTAATGTATCAGTGAAGCTTCCACAAAGGCAGTATTGCTTGGAATATCTTTCTCAGAACTGACTTCTAATTTTGAAGCACCAGGGATTTGCTTCTTTTTCACAGTGAAAAATGGATTTTACAATACAATGTAACCAACCTAGCAAAAATACTGCTTGYTCTTGCCAATTGGAGCGACCCTCTAATTCATAAAAATATTGTGATTTTTCATTGAAAGCGAGGGCAAYGTGCGAGGTGGTTGTGCTTGTTGGGATCAGATGCTCAGGTGTGACTCTCCCTGACTCCTTGTTTGCGCATCGGTGTAATTCATCCTGGTGTGGGTAGTACAGGGGCTCGCCTGGCGCAGGTCCTGGGCACTGGCAGAGATGTCCTGGTCTTTACTTTTACGAAGACCAGAATCGTTAGGTCTCACTTGCATTAGAATATAGAATATATATATTTTTTAATACAACTTTAGATATTTAAAGTGGTTAGRTAGACACCATGGTGTATCAGGAGTTTTAAAACAAGATCAGTCCTGAAGGTCCTTCTGTGTGTTTGGAGTGGGACTGCGGAGGCTCTTGTGCACATACATGGAGGCACTGCMAGCACCGCGAGCACAACAGCTTGGAGAGTCACATAGCATTCCCTGGCATCTTCTCTTCTTTCAGATTCTTTAGCATGTTTTCTATTCTTCCYTTTCATAACCTTCCCTATAGAGGATAAGAATGCAATAATGTTCAAATTCACTTTTCAAACTCCCAATGTTCACATAGTTCCCAAATTAGACATTATAATGAATTCACTTCTTCAAAGAATAATGATGTTGAAATACTGTTATTTTTACCCACTGAACTCTGACACATGGTTATTATGTTTAGCTTCATTTTTGATGGGTGCTAAGCACCCAAGACACCTACAGATAGCATTGAAATCTGTAGTGCTCACAGCCATCGGAAATCTTGACAGGGCTCAGGGCCCTTTGTTTGTCTATCAAAAATGCTTCCATTTTACGGTCATGGAAGTTGCACTTATTTGTTCCTTACACTAAAGTAATGGAAACAACAGATTTGTGGAACTGGGTCTATAAAATTCATGGTTGCAAAGCGGGTGGTTACTGAGCAGCAGAGTTCGCACAGGACTGTGGTTTCTATTGGCAACGAGGGTTTCAAATACTGGTCAAGGATACTCTGTTTGTACAACATGGAGCCAAACAGCACTTGTGACACGCTGGGGAGAGGAAAGAGCACCTCGGCCTGCAGAGACTGTTTTACATCTCTTCTTGTTCCTTGTCCTCAGTTATTTGCAACAGAGAAATTACTCTTAGGGTTTCCTGTCCTCTCCTCCCCTGCAGTTCCGTGTTACTGCCATCAAAGGCTTGGTTGTTGGTCACTGCTGGACGGYTGGTTCCTGTGTGGCAGGATTGCCTTCACAGGAGAATCGCAGGTCTGTGCACGCGTTACGTTGCCAGCCCCATGCCTAGAAGGGTCTCCGTGTTACAGCAGCCGAGGGCAGGGCCCTGAGGCCCCGTTATGGAGGCAACCTTTGGGTGAGTTACCCCTGGCCACGGTGCAGGTTTCCTCAGGGGAGCCACCCAGGCCTGCTGGCCTCTCGAGGGACCTTTGCCAAGAAGAGACCAAGTCCTTCCTGTCATGGCCTCGGCTCCAACCTCTCTGGTGTTTGTAAGATCCGGGATTATTTTTCTCACCATGTTTCATCTGCTAAAATGTTTTTAAGAAGCCAAACAAATGCAAGTCCAAATGCTTTACTGTGCTTCTTGATACCAGATGTCAAAATCTGCCTCCCGTACACTGCTAAACAGGCTATCATCAACAGTCAAGAATGAGCACCCTGTTGTGAGCAGCCCTTTGGTCTGAGTTTTCCCTTGTCTGAAGGGACAGTGCAGTTCCTTGGAAAGTCTTTCCAGTTCCCCAGGCCCTGCGTGGCTGGGGCCATTGGCCCTCAGCAGCCTAGGGACACAGGGCACCTGCTTGCTGGAGAACACAAACAAATACCCACATCCTTTAATGGTTCTCTCTGTTGCTGACTGCCGTGTACATCGTGCTCACTAAACGAGTGGTATAAAACACATAGCGGAGTATTACTAGTCACTGCCAGCCCTGATACCTTTCTCTAATTATTTTTTCTGCAATTATTTCTGTAATTATTTTTAAAAATAATTGCAAAATCCCTTCCTCCCCGGGGACCTCGGCTCCCGCCCTTGCTCGTCTGCAGACCACGCAGCAGTTCTGCTACGGGAAGGTGCGGCCTGTGGCTCAGCACCAGAATCAGATACGCTGGTTTTCTCTTTCCCTCCCCAAAAGCATGTTTTCCAGTGGCAGCTTCTTTTTCATGTTGCTTTAAAGAGAGATTTTTATACCCCTATTAGATTGTGTGCCCATTCAAAGGGCCACCAACAGGTTTAGTGATCACAAAAAATTCCTCTTAATGCCCAATACAAAGCGGCTTTTAGCAGACCTCCCGGAGCAACAGTGTCCCCAGCACCTGGAATGAGGGGTGATTTTTGAAACTAGGGCCTTTAGCCTTCCCTTTTTCTAGTATGGATATTGGATCCAGGCCTGGACCCAAATGTCCTTGCAGTACAGTTTGCCTATGGAAAGAGATGTACAGCCAGTGCTATCCCGGGCTCTGATTTCCTCTTCCTTAGGTAACAGCTGAGTGTCTTGAAAAGCAAGGTAGCTTTCATGTACAAACATACAGCAGGTTTTTGAAACTGTGCAGGAACATCCTACCTGCTGTGCTTAATTTCAAAACCCAGTTAAGTCAAAATAGATGTTTGCTGTTTCGTTTGTGCACTATCTTGCACTAGTTTTTATTTAAAAAAAAAAATCCTTCAACTCTGGCAGCAAATTCCCCCTTATCCTGACTGTAGATTTGCCATGTATTTTTGCCTCATTCAAGCTAATAATGTTGATTGTTTTTTTCATCTCAGACGTTGGTGTTTTCCAGTGGCAAAACTTTAGCTTTTTTTTTTTTTTTTCCCCCCCTTTGGGTGTGGATGAATCTTATGTGTTTGTTTCAATGAGAATTTAGGGGATAATGATTCGCTTCAAAATAGACTTGTAATAACCATCTCTCAGTCATCTCCACTGACACTTTCATGGCCTGTGACGAACTGACAGTTCTTCCTTTTTATTTTCTTTGAATTTTCCTAGCTTGGTCCGTTTTCCTGTGTTGCTAAAACTGTATTTATTCTATAGGGGATCAAGTTTGCTAGATACCTAATATCTAGGCAATTAGAATATACCATAAGATTATTCTGGCCTTTTCTTGGGAATAATTCCTGGTGTAATGATGATCCAAAGAGAGGGAGGACTCGAAAAGCCATCAGTGTTGGCGAGAGAGTCAGGGAAGTTACTGGCAAGGAGCAAATTATTGGCTCTTCGGACAGTAGCTGAGAGGCAAGAGAAGGAAATGAAAGGATGTGAGAAGGTGTTTACAGAAACTGTTGCTAGAGGAAGGAAAACTGGGCAGAGATGCGTGAGCAGAGGAACCTGCCTGACATGCCAATATCTGCTGCTTTGACAGTGGGGGCAAACCTGCCCTTATGGAGACATCTTCAACCCCATCCTTTCCAAAAGGCCAGATGAAATCCTTGGGAGTGTGGTAAGTCTGGAAAAGCTTTAAGTCACACATTAGCAGGGCTTTTCTTTTGTGGTACGAGTTATTTGTCTTGCTTTGGGGGGCCAAGAGACTGTGGTTTATGCTCAGCCATTGTGATGAGCACCTGGATCTATAGGATTTCCTTCTGCACATCTTTTTGCCATTTGGGTTTGGGAATGTCATGAACTGACACGGCTSTCCTGGCAAGAGGAAGCCAATGTAACCGTCCCCTCACTAAATGGTGGAATAGTCCTGGATAGCCCCRCTACCTGCCTCTGTAAAGTAGCTGAAATTCTGGGATTGTCAGTTATCCAGGGATTAGAAAGTGCGGCGCAGTTCCATGCGGCTCCACATATGGCATTTGCCATATATGGAAATAAATAAGTGGGGGAGAGGAAAACGGAAAACATTATTACTATGCATTTTCCACTTTGCCAGTGCATGCTTTACAATTGCCTAATTGTTCATCAGCTTCACAATAGAAATGCCTTTTATTTTTTTCCAGGCACTTAGAGATGACTTAAGTGTCATTTAGTCAATTGTCAGAACAAAGAAGTCAATTTATGGATCAGATTTTCTCTGTTTCTTTATTCTTTAAAATAATTTACTTTATTGGCTTAGTTTTCTTGAAAGGTGAGGGATTGACAGGACTACAGTACAGAAATATCATTTCACAGAATCAGGTCATACACATACGTCTTTACTAAAGCTGGAGTTGAAAAGGTAGGACTTTGTCAGCTTCCACTTGCGTTTAAATTTAAATTCAATTTCACTTTGTTGGGGAAAAGAAAAAAGAAGAAAAAGCAGCTCACTCCCTAGCACGTTCTGAAGCTCATCACGCCAAGCGTGAACATTAGAACAAATGCACACAAGGAGATGCAAGTGAGGCCGAAGACTGCTGGAAAAGCCTGTTCGCAAGTGAAGGTCTGACTCACATCTTGCTGGTAACTTGTACTGTGTCCAGGTCTGGGCTCCCCAGTACAAGAGGGATGTGGAGCTGCTGGAGAGAGTCCAGCGCAGGGCTACGAGGATGATCAGGGGCCTGGAACATCTCCCCTATGAGCAAAGGCTGAGGCAGCTGGGCCTGTTCAGCCTGGAGAAGAGGAGGCTGAGGGGGGACCTGATCAGCGTGTATAAATACCTCAAGGGAGGCAGTGAGGAGGAGGGGGGCGGCCTCTTTTCAGCGGTGGCCACTGATAGGACTGGAGGAAACGGCCACAAGCTGAGGCACCAAAAGTTCCACAGAAACTTGAGAAAACTCTTCTTGACAGTGAGGGTGATAGAGCCCGGGAACAGGCTGCCCAGGGAGGTTGTGGAGTCTCCTTCTCTGGAGATCTTTAAAACCCGCTTGGACGCAGCCCTGTGCCCCGTGCTCTAGGTGACCCTGYGTGAGCAGGGGCGTTGGACTAGATGACCTCGGAGGTCCCTTCTGACCTTGGGCATTCTGTGATTCTGTGACTCTATGAACTCCTTGGTGGGGAGCGGGACTAGAGGAAAGCAGCCTGTGGGCTGTGGGGCCGCGTTGCAGACGCTCTGCACCTGCAGCCAGGCCGGTCCCCGGGGCTGCGCTGCTCCCGTGGCGGCCCGAGGGGCTGGAAGCCCCACTCTGCAGACAGGCCGAGGCGCAGCCTGTCCCCTGGCCGGCCCTGGGGTGCCCGGAGCTCRTCCTGCTTCCCCCRCCGCGCTGAGGCCCTGGCAAAGGCRGCCGAAGCTCCTCGCTGGTTCTTCGTGTTCTGCAGGCTTCCTTTTTGCTTCCCAAATATGCCCGTTTGCCTACACACTGCCCTGCCTTGCCAATGAGCTTCGAGGGTGCCCAACTGCTGCATCGTGCACATGCACCCAGATCCGCAGCTGGATGCTTAGCACCTTGCTGCTGAGGCTGCCTCTAACGTGAGAGTGCATGTCTTTCCTCAAGAAAATGATTTTCTAACGTCATTTTCTCCAGAAGGAATGAAAAGTTTTGGAAATGTTGGAGCCCTCTCAAATCCTCAGGAATTAAAAATAAAATAAAATAAAATAAAATAAAATAAAATAAAATAAAATAAAATAAAATAAAATAAAATAAAATAAAATAAAATAAAATAAATAATAAAAAAGCAACCTGAAATCTCCCCCTTTCCAATAGCATACGCCTTATTTCGACAGAAAAGCTGAGAAGGGTTAGAAACACAAGATTACTTTTCTAGGAAAGTCTTTCCTGTGCTTCCAGAGTTTCTTTGGAGAKATTTTACTACTTTGGCTCAGGTTAAGGTTCCTTTTTTTTCCACATGGGAAGGAGAGAAGGATTTCACAAGTTGTCTCCTCAGCGAGTTCTCTGCCTGTTGCCAGGCAAAAGAACAACCTTCAGCCCCCGTACATCAAAGCAGGACCTCAGCTCCCCCGGGAGCTAAGCTGATGTGTCAATTCCAGAGGAGGGACTTGTGAAGCAAGGTGTCCTTATTTGCCACTGAGGGGGAATCAGCTCCCTAGCAGCTGAGCAGAAAAAAAGACCATTTAGTGAGTCACCGCTTTCAAAAGCTCTGGCACATTTTTCTTTCTTGCAAATCTCTCAGCTGAGCATTAAAGTGAGCTTGGGGTAGGAAAGCTGATGAGCCAAGTTTGCAGCAGGCAGAGGTAAAATGTGGAGGTTATTTAGTTGTCAAATGCTCCTTGGAAAATCTGAAGGCAGATAGACTCATTGCAGGAGATAAAGGTACGGCCTCTCTGGAGACATCTCAAGTTTGAGGAGAAGTGACTTCACGTTTCCGGCAGCGGTTGCAGCATGAGGCTGTACTGCTTGTGGAGCACTTCGGGTGGTATTTTTGTGCAGGTGGCGCAGAGAGGGGGAGCAGGGTGCGAGCCTGCCRTTCCTCTGCCTCCTCCTTTTGTCTTTGATACACACAGAGTGCCCAGCTCATTAATCTCCTTGTGCTGGGTRTTTATTACGCCTGTTTGTGAGGCTCCCATTGCAGGCCTGGGGATCTGTAAGCCACCTCTGTGCAGCAGAGAGAGCAGGACTCCTCTTGGCCTCTTCTTCCTCRACTCCACCTTGGTCTTCTGCCCTTGTAGTCAGTTGTCCTCTGTCCCACCAGGGCTCTTTCTTTTCCTTCGTTTAAGCTGAGGCCCCTGGTCTCTCCTGAATGCACAAGTGCTCCAAATTTTCCATGTAATTATTCAGCTGTTTGTGACAATCGGATGCCATAACATACAGGGGATATCCAAGGATTTCTAAACAAAATTATTCTTCATATAAATAAAGAAAAAACAGTAAGTGAAAATAAGCACATTTTACTGTATCAGAAATGTATGGCTTTGGGAAATTTTGGTTCCACCTTTCAGGACACAGCTTTTCTCTCCAACCACATAATCCTTTACACTCTGTCCGCCTTGCCCATTTGTGCTGATGTGTCCTGCCTTTAGGGTCCTTGGGAGCTCGCCGCCATCCACACGCGTCACCCTCGTTTCTTTGCCTTCCTCTCACCGCTCCATGGGCCCTCTGCTCCCCACCTCCTGCAGCCCATGTGGCGCTGTGAAGCTCTGGGGCCGAGGAGGTTTTTTGCCCCAAGTCTCTGGGGCCRAGGAGGTTCTTTGCCCCAGGTCAGGTGCAGATGTGATGTCCCCCACTCACCTCGCCGTGGCCAGAATTTCACAACAAGCCCWGAATTTCACAACAAGCAATTGCATCAAATCAGAAGTAGTGAGTAGAGTACAGCGAATTCTCCCAATCCAAGAACCAGTTTCAGTTGGGTGCTGCATTTGGTGGAGTTTATTTATATTTATTTATTTTTCCTGCAGGATTACCTGCTAACAGCAGCCAATGGGTATCGGTGGAAATCACAAAGATCTTAAGGGCCACACTAGCCTATCAATCCATGATGCAAAGATCCTTACCTGTGTCTCTTAAGCCTTGAATAACAGAGACACTATGAATAGCTACCTAACTGTGGGAGCTTCTCCGTTCAAAGTGCAATTTGTTGCGGGAAATAAAGACGAAGGGCTAAGATAAAGTATACTGAATAAGAACAGTGTAGGAACTATGTATCTTGCTTATCAGGGAAATGACAATGCTGACATACTAAATCATTCCAGTTTTGATATATTTCATTGCAAAAAGGCATTGGTGGCTCTGGTAATTGCTGCGTTAAGATCTTGGATAGAGACTTTTGAACCTGATATGGGAAATAGTTTTTTATATAAATTTTGTTTTTTGTTTTTTTAATTGTAAAAGAGATTGATCTTTTGAAAATCCCTTTAGATTAAGCCAAAGCCTGGTGCAACAATGAGATTCACCGTGGCACATGCACGCCTGCATCTGCAATGAAGCAGCTATGCCGCGAAATTAAGATACCAAAGAGCTAAATTTCCCTTCCAGCAGCCTCCCGCTGGCACCCTCACCTTTCCTCTATCCTTCTGCTTGCAAAGAAAGCCTCGCCGAAAGACTTTATTAATAAAGTGTAACCTATGGGGTTTGTTCGTAACGTATTACCCTGTAATTTTTGTTGTAATTATTTTTTTTCTTCTGCTTGATATGCTTAAGGACTCTGCTTACACAGTTCCCGAATAAAKAAAGCTGACAAACACCGGCGAGCCGGTCTCTTCGGGTGACGATAATTACAGATTAGCACGTTGTACAGAAATACCTGATGGGCCTCAGAATGAGGCGATTAGCTAAAGCTCCTAAAAACTGCAGCGCACGGAGGACTTTTCCTGTTTCACCGTGCACCTCGCTCTGCTTCCCAACTCTCATTTCCCAGATTTATCTGCCACCAGCCCGTGTTTTCCCGCGGCTCCCGGTGTTTGTGGGCTATGGCAACCAATCCCCTTGGGCTGCCTCGTGCTGCCATTTGCATAAACACAGGCGCCACATGAATATTCAGCGAGCGCCTCTGCATTAAGCGGGCGCCCCTCATCAGCCTGGCAGCTCCGTGTGATTGGTTGCACGCGCAGGCACGTAGCGGAGGCCGAAAATCCGCGGGCCCGACCCGGCGCGGCAGGTAAGGCCGGGATTCCCGGGACACGGCGGGAAGCTCCTGGCGCCGCTCCTGCGATGCCGGGGCCRTGGCGGGCAGGGGGCMTGGGCGCCGTCGCGCGAGGAACGCGGGGCTCGTGCCARGCAGGCGCCGCCGGATGGGCTGCACGTGGCCTGCATCACCCGCGCAGCTCCCCAGGCCCCCTCCAACACACAGCACCAGCTTGGTTTGTTGGGGTTTTTTTGGAAAATGCCCTGTCTTTTCTGAGCACATTGCCCAGGCTGCCCCCATTCCCCTCCACGGCTATTAGCGCGCCGAGCTTTCCGTGAAAGATACATTAGAGGCCTGATGGTGGCTGCTGGGCGCAGCCTCGACAGTGCACAAGCTTCCCGGGAAGGCGCAGGCAGCTCTAGTTGTCCTTACCTTGCATAAACATGAGCAACATGTAAATGAGGAGCCGTGGCATCCCTATGGAAGGCATCCCACAAGCGGCCCTGCTCACGTCGGGTGGAATGTGAGGGCCAAAGGAATCCTTACACACTAAGTTAGTGGGTTACGKCAGTGCGGCCGCTTGTGCCTTACGCTCTCTCAAATGGCATCTGGGAGGAGTGCTGGCGAAAGGAAACCTTCTCATCAACTGGGGAGAGGAGATAAGGAAGGAGTTAATTAAGGACTAGGCACTTAGGGAAGAGCATGTAGACAGTCAAAGCTAGTTTATGTCTGTAAAGTACTGGAGATAATTAGCATCCTTCTCTTGTTCTTAGCTCCAAATTCAGCTGTTGTTGGGCTCTTGAAATGAGCCATTAGGGGATAAAATAATCGCAATTAAAACTTACTCACTACAAGCAGTTCTGATGTGAAAGCCCGGCACACGCAGCCCCTTGGGAAGGTCACTGTCCCAAGCAAAATACACTGTGTGYGAGCGTTAAAGGTGGCCAAAGGGAAAAGAGAATAAACAGGTACATGATGCRAGATGAGAGTTCTTGGAAAAGTCATGCGTGATGATATGCATCATCAAAGCATCTCTCCCTTCACCTGCAGCAAGTSTAACAGCGGGAGCATCTCCAAGAGGCTAATGAGCAGTGCAGAGTGCCCTGCTTCGGCTCTGGGGAGACTCTCCCTCTGGGACATGGCTGGATTCTAACAGCGCCRCGTTACCCAACTTACCCCTTGTACCCAGGGGGTAACGGGGGTGCACGTGGGGGAAGCAGCTGTGTCCTCTGCCGCGCAGCGATCTCTAACGCCGGAGATGCTCCCGAATAAAGGCTGCGCTTCCACCACTGCTGCCAGCTCCTCGTGTCAGTCTRGAGTGAGGCACGGCCTGGGCGAGGGAAGGGACAAAGCAAAGAGCCTTGGCTGGGTTGGCTGGTAGAGTCCTCAACTGGGGTGTTGGTCTTTCTTCAAACAAGTATTTTTGCTCCGTCTTCAATKGCATTGAAAGAATATTTGAGGGATTCCTAGCAGGGGGCCTGCCAAGAGCATGTTTCATTATTTCACCTGTTTGTCGGGTTTTGTTCTACCTTTTGCCCTTAAATCAGTGCTAGGTGTTTCGGAAGGAAAAGAGGGAAGTGCATGAAAACTTAAGATGTAACAATAGTAGGAAAGAGAAAATGTCTCCTATGATGAGAGGCACCTATTGAAGAAATATTACRTTTTATGCAGAATTATTAAAACTAATTTTAAATTTACATCTCTTGCCAAGTACATTTAATTAAATATTGCAGGATTTAATAAGTTCACTGTGCATTTAATCATCAGTCATTAAATGTTTACAGCCATAATAAACACCAAGCAGTCTTTCATGCACTAAAGAGCTTGTACGGCTGGTACTTTTAAAAGAAYATGGCTGCGCTGGAGCTCGAATCCTTGTCAAACAAGTTTTCCAAGGAGATGTGTGCTGGTAGGGGCAGCTGCCCRTAGGAGGTGGCTACGGTGCCTCTGYGCGAGGCACGAAAGCAACAGGGCAGGAGAGTCCTGAGTGCARTGGGTTTCCCGGAGCCTGCTCCGCTTCCCGCCCGGGAGACGTTTGCAGAGGCCAAGGCGGATCTGCGGTTAGCAGGGCTCGAGCAGGGGCCCGACCGGCAGCTCCCGTCCTTGCTGGAGGGCAAAGGGAGCAGCGGCGCTGGTCCGAGGGAGGGAAGCGCGTAGGGGCCGTGCTGCATTCCTGCTCCGAGGCCAGGCAATGTGAGCAGGAGGAATCCAGCCCTGCCCACCTCGCTCTGGGCTTGTTTGGGGCCCTGCTGCTCCCTAGACATCGCTACCTGGTCGGSGTGCCCCGGCTGCCGGGGCCAGGCAGGGGAGCTGAGCTCGCGTGCCCTTCGTTGGGCAGGAAGGAGCTCACCAGTGCCCAGACTTGAATGCAGCTCTTTCTGCGGGATTTTGATAGAACGGGCATAAACTGGAATAAAGCAAGAGTGTCATATTGTATATAGGTATTCCCCCTTACACCTTCTTGGCTTCTGCAGTGTTGCTGAGGAGGAGCCCCCAAGGGCTCCGAACTATGGGTTCACGTAGCAGGAACAGGCAGCAAAGCCCGTATTTCTGATGCTGGCGAAGGTGTGGGGCAAAAGCGGGGACGTGGGGCCCTGCCTAAGCTTCTGGATGCCAACACAGTCTTGGCTCTTTGCCTTGTGAGTAGCCGGTAGGCAGGCACRGTGCTGCTGGTTTCAGTGGCTCTGCTTGAGAAAGGTCGGGTTGAACCCTCAACAGAAACCTAATACTTCAACTAAAGAGATGCCTTAGGATGCTCTCTCTCTCCCCAGTGTTAACCAGTGTAACACCATTCCTGTTGCTGGAACAAGAGGAAAAGTGAGGCTTAAATTGTCATAGCTTTCCAGTGACAATAAAACAAACAAACAAAACTTGTCCTTCTTTGGACACTATGGCCATTAATATAAAATACAGCTTTATATTGTGGGCAGTTTGGATTTATTGTACTTTTCATGCATTCCAAAAAAAAAAAAAACCAAGACCCAGCAAACATTTTTGCCCAACCATTTGCACTTACTTAYGAATCTGTGCACAGGTCATTAATATGCTGCCTTCATGTTCTTGTATCCATTTCTTCTTCCACAATTTTTGCTCTGTTGTCACATGACAACATCAAAAATCTTGGTACTTTGGAAGATGTGCTGCTGCCAACTGCTGAAAATCAGGATTTAGAGAAAGGGTGCAGATAGATTATCAGCAGAAGAAGACTGGCTACCAAGGAACATTTCTACACAAGGAATGAACTGTTGGCGTAGCCAGAATCATGTGGCGGACCAGACCCCCCATATTTCTCTTTCTTTATAATACTGGCATATAAAAATAATAATWATTATTATTATACTTGGGAGCAAAGTGGGGCCTGTTAAAAGGAAAACCCGTTTCAGGTGTTTGTTCCGCTGTGATGCTGCAGGAGCGAGAGCGAATAGCCCTGTGTGCTGCGTAGCCCTGTGTGCTGCGTAGCCCTGTGTGCTGCGTAGCCAGTTCCTACGCTTGTGCAACAAGCCCGTTTTCTGCAGTAGAGGAGTTCAACCTTCCAAATGATATTACAGAAACTCCCAAATGCTCTTCTGCTTTGGGATTTTATCTCACTGCTCACTGACTGCCCTCTGCTCACTGACCCCTCTAGTGACTTTCTCACTWCCACATAAGCAGGTGCTCCCTTGCAGGACGCTGGAAGGAGCAATTCATTCTGGTTTGCTCACCCCTTCGGAGAAGTGAAGAGCTGTATCACTGCAAAGTGTTTATAATTATTTTCTCTTTGGTTTACACGGGTTATTTGCCAGTTTTGCCAGGTCTGCAATTTATTTTGTGTGGTCTGGTAGTGTCTCCAGTAACGAGCAATGACTTATCAGGAATAAGTGGGGCCTTTATCACTAGAGAGGGCCAGATCCTAGACACAGGAAATCTCCCTTGGCAAAATTAAGTTCAGTGGAAGGAAGAGGGGCGCCACTTGCCAGTCCCAGGCTGGTGTATTAGAAATGAATACACCCAGGCTGGTGTATTAGAAATGAACAGCAGCCACCATGAAGCATCCAAGAGCCTCGCACAGCCTTTGCTTCGTGTACCCTTCGCTTCCTGTTCGCAGCACTAACAGCAGAGAGGGTGTTTATTCATCCAGAGCACCCTCAGAAATCTGATTCCTAGGGCAAAAAGCAGCAGTTTGATAAGTTTATGGCATCGTGTGGTGTTATTTTCCAAATTGGGAAAGAATTGGTCCTGTATTTTATTATTTCTCAGATTTGTAGTATGGTTTTACTATATTACATGCAAAAATTCCTCATCYGTGAGTGTGTGTATCTTTGCTTCATTGCAGGTATATACAGCTGATGCAGCATGTGCTAAATTAACGTATAAGCACCGGCATCCTATCATTACCCAATCTCCTTGCCACCTCTCACTCTCCTTGTCCATCTGGTTGCTTATATGATTTCTTCTTTAGCAAACTGCAATATATTGTAGTATATGTATATGTAATATATGTAACRTTACTGGAGCCATTCCTGCACGTTTTGCACAGTGCAGTCAACTAAGTACAGTTTCACCCAACCTTGTCTTTCATGATACTCTAAAATAATAATGATAATAATTATAATTACTGCAAATATTCTCCAGGATTGTGAGGCCTCACAGCCACTAGCCAAACGACAGCTCTAATGTAGCCTCCTGCCTTCTCTGTAGTGTCCCCATTGCCCTTCCTGGGGCAGGAATCCTGATCGCCGAGTAAAGAATAAGGAATTCAAAGAGCAATATTAGCCATCCCCTTGCTGGCCCCTATAATAGAAGTGTTTGAGGTTTGTTCACAGTAGCTGAATTCTCTGCACAGAGCTGAATGTTCTATGGCAAATTAGGTTATTATTTCAGTCTTCAGCCTAGAAAGCTGGAAAGAAGAGGAAGTGCAGGAAAGTTTTCAGGGAAAGCCAGAGGAGGGTAAAGAGAGGGAGTTCTGAGGGAAAAACTCTTTCCTAGGGAAAGCAGCAGCACGGACATGCACCTCTTTTCAAAGGCCAGGCACTGCAGATGTCACTCAGTGTCAAGTTTTTTAGCACGTCTGCCTTAAGTAATTAAGAGGCTCTTTCTCAGGTGTGCGGGAGGACGTTTGTTCCGAAAYAGCTTTGTAGATTTTCTCCCATTTTAAAAGAGGCCATCAAATCTGCCTGCGGCTGCTGGGGACGACTCCTTTGACTCTCCGGTGTCCCATYGTTGAGGCCCTTTGCCTGCATTTCCCAGCTGGAAGCACCCTCTGCCTCRTGACGTATTCCAGCGCCGGCAGTAGGAGCCGCGTCTCCCCACCGGCCCCGCACCCGAAGGGGGGCTGCGGTGTAAGAGCCTCCGCGCGGAGCCCGCCCCGAGCGCGTTGGCACCTGCAGGGGCTCTGCAAGGCCGYGTCTGACCGATGCCCTCCGAGGGGGATGCCCGCCAGCAGCTTTCTCCTCCCGAGTGAAAAGAAAGCCAAGGGGGAAAAAAACACACAGAAATGGGAGAGTCCCACTGTGCCCAGGCCTGGAGGGAAAAAAGGATTCAGTGAACCATAGAGATTTCCCCGCGCTCCTGCCCTTCTGCCTTGTAGAGGTATTTAGCTTTCCTGCAGGCTGGGCAATAAACCTGAAACATCTCTGCAGCAAAGACTGACAAAGAAAAGGTGTCAATCTGCTAGAATTCATCTATTATTCATCCAATCTGCTATAATTCATCTATAAGCGAGCTCCCTCGCAGCACYGCGGCGCTGTTTGGGGCGCTCTGTGACAATGGGGAGGGTGCTGGTGGGAGTGTTTTAAAAACCCACGGCACAGCCAGTGGAAAGCAAATTAAAAAATGAAATTTAATAAACTAACATGAAGTTCAGGACGCCAGCCGCGAGGTGAGGTTGCAGCTGAGGTTGCCAGCAGCCCCTTGGAGGCTCGAGCRGTGTTTCTGGGTGTCTGGGAGACTTTGTGACAGCGCTGCACACAAATAGACCAACTTTTTTAAAGCACTTCAAGTGTATCAAAATGGGCTGGCAATACTGAATATTCTCACTTTTAAAATAGGATGCTCTGCCTTTCGTTTGAGTTATCTGATATCATCAGAAATGTAGACGTGCAGGGAGAAGGGGAGAGAGAGAGAGAAGCATTTCAGAAAATTGACAGCTTTGTGGATGAGTTGAAAGCAGCAGCAAGATATATTAAAAATACCAGAGAGAGACTGAAGCACAGAAATACAGAGAACCTGGTGATTAAGGGTGTTGTCAATAGGCTCTGACAGTAGGCATGCTCTGAGAGCTGAGGTATTTCAAATACAGACACTATAATACTGGAAAGATAAACACATATCTCTAGTGACTCCCTCATCAGGTTTGACTAATTTTACCCCAGCCATCCCGCAGTCAATGAAATTAGCTTTTAAGGTGGTTTCTCTGGTTGCTCCAGGGCTGGCGCCAGCGCTGCAGCATCCTCGGCCAGAGCTGCCTTAAGAGGTGGGTTCCGTCCTTTGGATTTAAATATCCCGCAGAGARGCTGGAGGAAGAGGATGGCAGATAGTGGGGCTGGAAGTACCTGCAGCTCGTGCGGAGCCTTCTGGGGAAGAGCTCCTGCCACGCAGCCCCCTCGCTGCCCAAGTACCATTAGAGAGGGGAGCTACTCGTTCCCCATGCTGTTAGACACTGTAGCCGGTCCTGGCCACACAGGGCACCACTGGGCGCCATAAGGAAATGCTGCTCCTGGAGGAAACTGCTTGGTTCTCCCCCCTGCCCTTGGGATTTTGCACAGTCATGACCGTTTCATGAGTGAAAACTGAACTTCCCCATGTTTAATAAGGCATCTTTGCAGTCCCTTGCTGTTCCAGGCACAGCTCAGGTTTCTTGGCACTTAGTTTCTCCTCTTCATCATTTTACATCCTCAGTTCCACATTGCGGGCAGAGGAGAGGATCTTGCACCAAAACAGACAAGAGCTCGTTTGATTTTTGAACAGACACAATAATTGTGTTTGCTGGGGGAAATGCATCTAGCACCAAAACGAGGCCCAGCTAAGACGCGTGCTCTGCAGAGATCTTTGRATGCTGGTGGGAAAGGCCGCTCTGCCTCTCACACTAAGCACCGAGATGAGGCACCGCGGCGCCAGGCCCGTGGCATCAATACCCATTTCCTTGCCGTACAGGAGGGGGATAACAGATAGAGTAAGCCAAACATTAACCAAAGGCCCCTCTGTGAGTGTGAGAAGCACCACGTACAGCGCTCCATCGTGCGGGAGGGTTGCCAGAGGACTCGGGTTTGGCCACATTGGTCTTTTTGCTTTTCCTTCAGAGAAGAACCACTCTGATGGCAGAGCAGATTCTGACTGTTCTGATTACTCTAGTGTATGTATAAAATATGGCTTATATAGTTCATRTTTGAATATACCTTAACTCCATGTATAGAGATATATATAACTATATCTCCATATAGCTACACACACAAAAGAATGATTCAGTGAAAATTACCTGTTATCACTTTCCCTTTGGATCCTATTGAGAAGCTTCCTATAACCCTGCTGATGATCTTTAGGACCTACATCACCTTTGCCTCATGATGCTCTAGATTCCCATGGTCGTATCCACGGTAGGGAGTTCTGAATCGCTGCCTCTGCGTGCAGCTTCGTGTCGGGTATCCGGTCGGGATATCCTGGCTCGCTCTTCCTGAGCAGAATTAGCGAGGTCGTGTTTTGAATCCAAATGGTTTCGATGCCACTGCTGGAATGTTTGCACGGCTGCCCTCCTTGCAGAGCAGACGCGGGCCCTGCTGGATGTCTGGATGTGGGGAATTCCCACATCCTGGATGTCTGGTTGTGGGGAATTCCYAAATCCACTTGGTGAAAGGAGCGGCCACAGCCTTGGGCTGAGCACCTCGGCCTCAGGAGGCTCTCCTTTCCTTTCAGGGAACAACAGCATGTAGCAGCTCATAGTTTTTCAAAACACTGATGTTCCTGGCACGAGCCCACTTGTTAGAGTGCATAGCTTTATAGTATTATGTTATTGTTTTACAGTCAGTTCAGCCATTTAGTGAAATTAAACAAGTAGACCCCAAACACCTGTGCAATGGCACAATAAAAGCACCTAATGATTGTCTGCTGACGATGCTACCTTCTTGCAATTTGAAAACAGATAAGAAATCTTTTCTTCATTGTGTATTAAAATGTCTACTGCTTAGCAGAGAGTTTTGTGGTGACGTTTTACAGAACAGTCCCTAGCACCACGGTCAGTATTTCTCCCGAGCAAGGATGTGACACATGTGTCCCCACATGGTGGGGACCACCCCAAGGTGAATCTCTACGTGCAGGTCTGTTTCTTTGGCTGCTGGAGCCTGTGTGTTGGGGTGTTAACAAACTGAATTTGTCTGCTTGGGAAGTGGGAGCAATGGGAGTATCAGATGGCTTCAAAAAATTGTGCGGTGAAAAAGTGTCCAGGGAAAATGTTTGGGATTTTCCTTTTTTTAAYGTAATTATTACTGATATTAGGGATAACAGCCCATGAGCAGGCTTTGGCCATTCTCCAGTAGTTCCATCACATATTGCGAGCATAAGGATATAAGTCCTTCAACTTTGCCTTATAAATATGTACAGAAGGTCCCGTGAGACACGTTGCAGCAGTGACCAGCTCATCAATGACATTCCCGTTGCTCTGCAAAAATAGCAGCATTGGAGGACGTCCTTATGGCCCATAACTGCAATCCATGTGATAAACAGGCCAACGGAGCAGAGAAGTGGAGCGAACGTGGGACGCGGCAGTAGCTGCTGTGGGATGCAGGCCACGAGCCCCGGCGCGGCTGCCGGTGGCGCCACGGCCGCGCTGCCGCCCGCGGCTCCCGCGCGCTGCTCCTGCAGCTCCTGCAGCTCCTGCAGCTCCTGCAGCTCCTGCAGCTCCTGCAGCCGGTGCCCCCGGGAACCGCGTGGCAGGTTAGGGAGGGAAGCCCCTTGGGCTGCGTGTGGCTTCGACTTGGCACCGGCACCGCTGCTAAGTCACTAGGGAGTCTCATAATGGAGAGGAACCCTCTTGTAATGAGCCGCGCTGCTGCTTTATGACAGAGAGTGCTCGCTGTTTACAGTGAAACGTTACATAAGCCCCAATCATGTACGTGATAATAAGAGTCTCTGCGGTTGTAACTCGTTGTGAGAAATAATGAAACTCAACCACAGAAAATGACTTTAGTTAATGCTTCTCCGTCACAGTATGCTTAAATGTAAAGGTATTTTATTTTATTTTAATCCTTAATATTTTCCTTTCCTGGTCAGTAATCACAAGGCTCTGTCTTCTTCTTTAACATAAGAAACCCTGACATTTATTTTGTTTGTATTCTTAATGCAGCATCCCTCACTGTGGCATCGTATTGCACAGATGCCATCCTAGTCGGATACAGCAACTCTGGCTATTACTGCAGTGCAATAGTCGTGTATTTTAACTGAGAGATCTCCACTGTATTCCATTAATGCCTTTTGTCCTATTAATCTCRTATTATTGAAGGGAAAATCAAGAGGGAATTGTGAGTACAGTCTGCTAACATTTTCATATCCGATTGGTGCTATTTTTAGTTSGTAATATTAACACTGTTTTGTGTATCTCATGAAAATTGAAGCATGAGAGGAGAGAGTRGGACAGGAATAACTATAAATACTCTCCATGATTAAAAAAGGAGAATAGTGCTGATAAGTAAAGCAACCTCCAAATTATCTAGCTGATCTCTGAACACTTGGCAAGTTGTTGCCTGACCTTTAGGAAGCTGTTTCTGCGAGGGCAGCTTCATCCTGGAGCCTTGGGGCTTGTCTCCGTGCTGGCAGGTTGGGCTCCGGCCGCTGCAAGGAGGCATGCGGGTCGCGCAACTCCTTCTGCTCCAGAGGGACCCGGAGGGGCCCAAAATCTGTGCACCAGCATTGCTAAAAGTGACGTGACTTCCTCTGCGAGTCCTGCACAGCCACGACTTCCCACTTCTCCCCTATGGGAGAAGGGCACTGCGATTGGCACCAACATGTCCGGCGGGCAGCTCCCTGGATCCCAGCGGAGCCCGGCCACGCCGCACAAGCCGGCGATGGGGCCCTCTCTACGTGTTCACACCCATGTGCCCCATTTGCATGAGTAGCTACAACAATTTTTTTTTTTATATCTACTGTGCTTTGTGTGTATTTTTGCATTCAAGTTGGGGACCTCTTTTTTCATAATGTCTCCCTTAATATTCATCTACATTTCAAAGGATTGGCAAATGCTGTTAGAAAATTGTGGAAACATAAAACATTTTGAATATTTCTGTCACTCTGAAGTGTGATTTAGGCATTTCTCTAATTGGTTTGTGCCACTTATTTAAAAAATGGTAGAGTTCCTGTGGAGCCTTTTATTTGCTTTTTCTTCAACGAGTACAGGTTTTGTTCCAAGAGGCTTTGAAGAGCAAACTCGAAGGCTCAGCCCTACCCTTCTCTATTCTTAGGGGATTAAATAGCCTGGCTGAGAAATCGGAAGATAAAGGAGAGCAGAGAGCTGGGGGAACCAAGAGAGGTAAGGATGAGAGCTGGCTTGGTTTGGGAGAAGAGAAGCAGTACGTAGAGGAGAAGAAGCCAAGAGGGAGAAAATGATTGATGAAAAGAGGAAGGAGGGCTCCTGTGATGTGACRCTGCTGGTGACATCCCTTGGAATACACCTTAGCTCGAGCAGGAAGCTTTCACAGAAGATGTTTGCATGTGAAGTGAGTGTCAAGACAGTTTCTGATTATATGAAAAAGAAAATAATTACTACATGGTCATTGCCATTAATATCTTGACAGGGTAATACTAAATCGGTAGTAAAATTTCTCCTGAACAGCAGCCCCGTGGTTCCCTTAGTGTTTTTCAGTTCCGATTTAACTCTTTTCAGTGAGGGAGATCTTCGGCATAGAAATAATTAAAACTGGCACAGGCCATGCAATGACTGCTGCTCTCTAGGCATGAGAACGACTTAGTGCACTGCAAATAAATGGAAACATGTTATTCTCTTGGGGGCTGGTGCTGGGAAAGCAGAGGGAACACGGCAGCCAAGGCAGCCCGGGCCCCTTTGCTGCCCACGCAGCTCCCGGAGCCCCCGGTTCCTTCCGCGCCCACGGGCAGCGCTTGCTCCACAGGGCCTCCGGTCAGGAATGGCAGGGACCTTAACATGCCATTAGGAATGGCAGGGACCTTACCCTTTTCCGTGGCAAAGACGAAAGAGCTTTGCATGGGCTTGGGAGGATCCGTAGCTTATGGAAAAGGAGCGTGGTGCTGGCTGCGAATCGGGGCGAGCTTCAGGAATAAGTGCTTATCTCTAAGGCACCTGGTGTCACAGCGTGTTCAGCCCAGTCAAGCTCAGGCTTGTGTAAGGTACACCAGATAGATGTTTACCATGGGCCTATTATATTCAGTGGCATCTGTTTTAGAACTGAATTTTGTGTTCCTTTAYGGGGCAAACATCTTTTCTGTGTGCACAGTCTTCCCCTAAAATGACATTTCTACCTGAGATTCTGATCTGATATAAATATAACTGTGTCACAGCAGTGTTAACTGTAAGCTTCAGTGGGAAATTAATGTCCCTCAATTCAAAGGGGGTTTTAAATATTATAAACCTGTATTTTAATAATCCAAGTGTATGATTTAAACAGACCACTTCAAGCATCATCCCTCAGATATTCTTGGTCTTTTTTGCTCTTAAATGATTATTCATTACTTCAGTGCATTATAATAACCCTTGGATAACTCAGGGCTCCATTAATCTGGGCATTGTGCACAGAAAAAAAGGAGGAGGAGTAGAGAAAAAAGCAAAAAAAACCCCAACTCACAGTCCCGAGGTCACGGTGTATAGATTTGAGGAATCCACAGTAAATAAATCTAAATAAAGGGCTTAAATGAAAGGTTGTTTATAATGGGTCATATTTTCCATTCGTTTTCCGTCTTTATCCCAGCCACCTTGCCCCGAAGTCAGCGAGCAGCTGCCCCGCTGAAGGCAGCGTGGGGCTTACGGCTCTGCGACCCACACGGGGGCTGCTCCCTGTGGAAGGGGCCGCTGCCGCCACCCTCGGGGACGCTGGAAAGAGGCTGCTCCAGCAGGTGCTCTGAGAACATGAAGCGGGCTGCAGCAGACAGGGAAACCCAATATCTGACTCCCAGGCATTTGCATTTAAATCCCAAGATTTGGCCCTCTGTTACGAGTTTATGAGCTTGGCTCATTCCAAAGGCTATAAAGACAAAGGGGACGGCAGCCTCAGCCRCCAGCGCCTAAACGCGGCGGCTCAGGAGGACAGAGGGGTTTTACCAATGGGTGTTTTCCCTTACTAGGTCCTTCCTCATTGAATACACTTTGTTGTTTTCATAGAATGAGGCCCTCCTCTTCCATCTTAAAAGCACATGGAGACCACAYGAGGAAATAGGTTGCAAGACAGAGCCCACCCCTTGGCCTTCTCTGAATATTYACTACGTTTAATTGTAGAGAAGCAGCCCAAAAGGGGCCAACCCTGTAAAACAGGAGYAAAATCAGGCGTGCGGATTTTAATGGGCCCTCTGCCACTAGGAAGGGATGGAGGAATGATGGGGTTTTGCCAGTTTATAAGGCAAAGTCACAATAGTGAGGATCAGTCTTCACATCYAAGCCCAATAGCTTCTGTGCAGCAAGAGTAAATCCCAGGCCCAAACATTTCTCTGCTGTTTGCACCAGACTGTGCCCACCTTGGCTTTGCAGAGGTTTCATTCCACAATACAGATGTCTTGGAATGAGAGAGACGAGAAAAGTTCAGAGGATCTCGGGAAGATACAGGACCTTTCCATAACCRTTTGCCTCAGTTAGGCACCCTTGCGAAGGAAGAGCAGTGCCCGCCGAGCCACAGTGCTCCTGGTCCTGTCTGCACTCCGGGAGCCCATCAGCAGCAGGGATGTTTTCCTGAGCCTGTCCCGCGCTGCTGTGGTAGGATGACAGCGGAGCAGCAGTGATGACAAAATGCATTTCCACAGCCTCGTGGAGCTACCGCTCTGGTGTGGTTTTTTATTTACTAAAAGAAATAGGACACGGYCCAGCTAGATGGTCCCTGGTCCGTGCTCGCTGGATAGCCGCCATAGGCCAGGAATGTGCAGAATGGTGATGTAATTACCTAAGGAAATGTTGGCAATGGCTTTCTTTAAGGAAACTGACTCTGAGGAAAAAAGAAATCCAATATATCTTTTAGTATTTCTTCCAGTACAAATACTTGTTACCGCAGGGTAGGATAAGTCATGCAAAACCCAGCACTGCTAAGGTAAGAATGCAAAAATGTATAGAAGGCCTCGAAGAAAAATCTAAGGAGAAAAGTGTGATTCTGATAATGCAATATGAAAGGCAGGAGAGGCTGGGGCCAGGGGAAGCGGCTCTCAGAGAGCAGAGGGTGAGAGCAGGAGCTCGGGATGGGGTCGCTCSTCTCGGAGCGCATGGAGCAGGAGCTGCAACATCGCCGCCGCCACCCGCCGGGAGCGTCTGGATCCCGCGGGCTCCTCAGGATCACCTATACACSAAGGGTTAAGCCCTTGGCTTTAAAAATATAAATAAAGTATTTCGTGTGTTTCTCCGTGGTTGCAGAGCTGAATTATTCAGTATCAATTATAAGCCAAATATTAATGCTGAGTGAATAATTCACAATTAATATTTTATTCAATGAAATTAGCTCCTTTTGCTGCTTGTAGAATACCCTCATTTTACTTTCAAAATTTGATTTGRTAGGAGATCCTCGCTGGCATTTTGCTGAAGTTTATTGCCATCCTCTCAGCCCCCAACTGCTCGAAAGTGGGTGTCTCTTCATCCTCCTGGTTCAGTGTTTAAGGTCCTTGCCATGGGGCACATTCGGCTCATGGCTTTGTTTATGTTGCCTGATTAGGTTAGTGCATGAGCTCTTCCTGCATGAATACACAGCTAAGGAGCTGCCATTCATTTGCTTCAAATATTTGTGCACATGGGTGTGAAATTCACGTTTTGCAGATACTCATGCAAGTAAAATGTGATTGTGTGGGTGTTTCTGAAAAACAAACATACATGGGAGTCTGTGGTGGCTGAGGTAAATTCATTTGCAAGAATAAACCTCAAAACCCTTTTTCTTTAAGATTTTCTTAGATTTTCAATATTTAACGCCTTTCTCAGGTCAGGTTCAGGTTCTTTCTGAACGTTTATCAAGAGTGCAGTTTARCGTAGCTGTTCTCCTTCAACACATATTTCTGTTTGCTTGCATCTGTTACAAATCTCTTAAACTCTCCCTCTGCCCCACAAGAGCTTGCCTGGCGTTGCAGGGCCCGGTCTGCACCGCTGAGTCCCTCCCTTCTGAGCCTGCCTCTGGAGTGGAGGCGTTGGCAGCACGGGGGACAAAAAGGGCGGAAAAAGGTACAAATTCATTTGCTAGGGACAGGGAACTTCTGTGTGAAGGATGCTATTCACAGAAAAATAAAGGTGCTGCATATCGCTCCTGCATATGTGTCCAATAAGCTTGGCATTTGATCGCAGGAAGGGTTTCCTTTAGAAAAAAAGTAAATGGTGTGCTTCTTTTCCCCCTCTTATTTAGCTAGGTAGAACATTTGCAAAGAAACACCACCAGTTCTACATGTTTCCTATGTAAACCCTTCTGGATTCTGTTTCCTTTTTCATCTCATGTGACGAGCAACAGAGGAAATCTCCAGAGACGATGCAGCTCTGATCACCTCTCATGAAAGTGATGCAGGTTGTCTGCTCCAGTTCCTGCAAGCTAAAGACAAAGGCACGTGCATCTTAATTTATATATTTATTTTTAATTCTTCCCTTCCTTCTGTCACAAGATCGTGGCMATTACTTGTACTCACAGTCAAATCCCACCCTGAAATACCCAAACTACCGAAAACCGGCAGGACTGGAGCCTCCTTTCTCAGCCAGAGAATCCCACAATCCACTTTCTCTATGCAGGTAGAAAGGCAGACCTACTTGGCAGTTTTTGTCTTGTTGAAAAATTAACATTGTGTGATTTCACTTTGTCCCCTTCCTCTCAAAAGTTCATCCATCACCTAATGATACCCCCAGGGAAATATTTGTCTGAAGATGTAGAAATAAGTTTGTTTTCAAGCCACATCTTTTTTTAATTGTTTGAATGGACGTTAGGGATAAATACATATTTTTCAATCTGTTGGGGATTTTTTTTTTAGATCAGAGTATTCTGAATCTGCTTTTTTCAATGGAAAATAGGAGTTTCTATTCATCAAGATATTGCCAGCAGAAGCAGTATCTGAACAGAATTTACTTGGACGTCGAAATCTGCAGAATTTGCACATTTTCAATGGAAAACCTGCCTTTTTTTAGCAGATGCAAAGACATGCTGATGAGCTGCCATGAGATGCAAGCTGGGCCCGATGTGACCGTTTTCCAGCAGGATCCTTCCAAACGGAACGGCTGTGTCYGGACCCCCTGCTCCGGCTGTGTGGGGTGTGCAGGGACTCCCTCCCATAGGAGCTGCAGCGTCTCCCAACCAGGAGCGAAGCGCTTGGAGCCACCAACTGCTGAACCCTTCTATATTGTTAAGGGCTTAAATTATTTATCAAGATCGTCTTCAAATAAAAGGCAACAGCAACTGACTCACTCTGTTGTATGCTGAAGTGGGGGGCTGCTATACAAGCCAGTAGGAGGAAGTATATTTTCTATATCACTAATTAAGTGTCCTATTTTTTCTTGTGTTTGAATTCTGATTTGTGGTGTTTCATAAAACTCTTTGATAGTCTTTGAGACTTCACATTCAACTGGGTTTAAGTAACAGGGTAATAGACTTGTTTCCGAGCTGCTCATTCCCCCTGACTTTATATTCATTTTAAACAATTACAGGGCAAAGAAACTCCTGAGTACTCAAACAAAATACCACTGCTCCACAGATCCCTTTTTTGGTCTGCAAGGGAAGCTGGTTAATGAGATTTTCAWATTGTCAAAGCTGTTGGGCTTCCAACTTAGACTTTAAAACAAATTAAAACTTTATTTCTGGCTGATACATAATATCAAGTAGGATATTAGGTTTTTTACCTTTTTAATGTGAAAATTAAGAAAATGGGATGCTATTATACACACTGACACTGGATGCTATTATACACTATCATCTTGTTCTCTGTGATACACAGAGAGAACAGAGAAACCCCATTCCTGGGTTTCTTGCCCAAAGGTGAGTGTGAATTCTGGCCTTTATCATGTGTCCGTAGGTGACACCAGGCAAACTTTGGAGCACCATTCCWTTGAAAAAGCTGGCAGACTTCTTGCTGCCTGGTTTCGTTAGGTTAAATGTGCCTATAATAAACCTGTAGGGATAAATAAATAAACCTGTAGGGTTTATTTATTTATATATAAATAAACCTGTAGGGAATCAGAACCAGAGCTTAGTTAAAGGCTATTACCAGTCTCAAGTAAGGTGCAAGGTGTAAATAGGTGGTCAGCCAAACACAAAAAGAACAGCAAAATAGTCTAGCAATATGTAGAAGGCAATAGCTCATGGTAAACACTGTAGAAAAGATGCTTTAAGAAGAAATACCTATGTTGTGTTTCATCCCTTCATATACATTGGCCAGTGGCATTTCACTGCCTGCAACTGAGTCCAGGCAAAATTACGTGGATGCCGCATGAGAAGGTGGAAAACAGAGTGGTCTCAGATGCCRTGTTGCAGTGCCATGGGCGGCAATGAAAGCTGTGGATTTTGTGCTCAAAACTCAGCCAGCTGCAGAGAGGCAGGGGCAGTTTTCATCGATAGGCTTGAGCAGATTTTGTATTTAAGAGCTGATAGAAAAGTAGCGAGTGTGCACATAGAGCCCCTATGGCACTTGTGAGGTCACTTGTCACAATAATGCACTACTCCATAGGAATTATTATAAAGGGGCTTCAAGTGTATCAGCGTAAACCATAGGTAAATATATCCATTAATAAATGAGGTAGAAGAGGGGAATCAGTGTTGAATTGTAAAATGGCTGAGTAGATGAACTGCATTTATAARTATGTGCCAACTTGGAGAAACAGGGAAGGGAGGTATAAGTAATTTGCAAGTCATGAAGAGCTGGATAACTCATAGATTAAACTATTATTGAATAACAGGTGGAAGAATCCTCAGGAAAATATGCAACTTTGGCCCAATAAATCCTAACTTTTTGAGGTATCTTTCCTTTGCTTTAGAATAAACAGTGCAGGTGTGAGAAAAGAGAAACAGTAGAATAGGCTTGATGAGAGTAAGGGTGAACTGAATTTACTGTTTACTAAACACAAGGAAGAAGAAAATAGAGGTTTGATTTGTGAACATGTTCAAGATTTGATATTAGTATATAAAAAATTGAAAGTATTTAGGACCAGGAACACCAAATGAAATAAGAGATATCACTGATGCTTTAGATGGATGACTGCTCTAGTGAAAAGAGCTAGCATCTTTGCAATCATGAGAGAGAAACTGCTGACATTGGTCATTAAGAACTACTCTCGACTATTGGTTTGATTTGTATGAATGAGGAGCGGGGCACTGAGGAATCGCTGTTGTCTGTGCTGCAGCTCTTTGCACATTGTACCTGCAGATGTAGATCCCGGGACAGAAGTGCGCCGCTAACCGATGCAGATCCCTGCTGGCCGTGGGCTTGAAGGCTCCGGCAGCCCGGGCCTGGGCAGCGCGGAAGGACGAGCTTGCTAGAGCCRTGGTCACTGCCCAGTAACCCGCCGGATTCCTGTGAAGTTGTGCGATCATTCGTTATTTGCCAAAGCCAGGAATAAGCGAGTAGATAGCTGGCAAGCATGACATGTTTTCTGTGGACTGGGGCTTCTGCACCACTTTGCTCCCCACCCCTATTTTTATCTCATCAAAATGCCACAAAGATCCTTTTTATCCACTGCCCACATAAGGAGCTTTATGATTTGGTCTAGAAAAGGCATTTTCTTGAAAATAAGGATAATAAAGTTAGTGGTGGGAAGGGAGGCTTAACTCTTCGGAGCATTATACTGTTTTAAAGGGTTCGTTTGATTGCTGCTCAGTCTTCCTGGAGGAGCAGGAATATCATTATTCACACCCAAGACAAATTCATTTGAAAGCTCTGAATGACACAAGATGAAGCTGCTAATGACAGAGTCTGACTTCAATTAAGCAAACAATAAAGACATTAATAACAACTCTATAAAGGCTGACAAACACCGCTGGTGCCTGAAGACACTTGCCGAACTGAACGGATTAAGGGAGAGCCACAGAGGGATGGGTCTGGGCTTGGGGCACCAKCCACGCAGGGCTTGTTGCCTCTGACTCAGGGTCAGGCTGGGCTGCTGCAGTCAGGCTACAGAGCAAGCTAAGAGGGAGAAGTCCTGGCCACTGTGACATGCGGGGACTGTGGGGTCTCTGAACAGAACCAGCGTGAACTGATGGCAGTATAACTATGCCGCAGGGTACTAGCTTTACTATAGTTGCGAGCAAACTTGCAATTTCAGGAGGGGAACAGACTGTAAAAATGGACAGGACGTCATTTTGGGTAGGATTTTGGCTTTTCGCACTTTCCCATGCAACCGAGAGTATCAGTGGAGCTCATGTCGGTTCGGCATGTAGGAGGCGTGATGCCTTTGATATCAGCTCAGCCAGGGCAGGCCCTCGGTTAGAGCTGTGAAAGAAAATGCACTTGGTGCCTTGCTCAGATAGATCAGCTTTAGTCCATACAATTCCCTGAGACGAGGAGGACTTTAGAGTGTTATATAAGATTGCCTCGACAACGCCTATTGCATCATTTGAATGGGAACAAGCTTCCAGTAAACAGGAGATTATTAAGAAGGGGCTGTGATCCACAGCAACACAAAAATCAATCAAATGCTTTGATGGTGATGGGGGGGGGGGGTGATGATGATGATGCTTGTAGAGCATGGCATGGCTGCATGTTTAGATATTAATGCACATATACCTTCATTCCAAATAAGAAATTTGACACTTAGTGGTGTCTTGATTTATAAGAGGTATAGCTGCAGACCAGCGATTTAGACTTATTTAAATGTCATTTTCATCTTCCTTTCCTTGGGTACAAATCAGATATTGCCATTAAGGAGATATAATTACTCTTTTATTTCATTGGAAGGGAAATATGCTAGAGATTCTCTGTGCTGTTGGGAAACTCGGCATGTTTAGCCGTATGCCAGAACACCCCTGGATGCCGCAGGAACTGTAGGTGGAGCTTCACTGCTGCAGCAGCTTCTGAAGGAGACTGCTGYGAGCACAGGGCATTGCTTGCCAGAGCCCTGACCAAGCCATGCACAGCTCAGTATGCGTTAACCCCCAAACCACGTAGTAAGCAAACTAAATACTTTCTCCTGCACATTTTTTTTTTCCATTTTAGCAAGGAAAATTTGAATGGTGCCTTTTTCAATGATGATGATTGGACAACAACTTGCTACTCTGAGGGTAGAAAGACAAAACAACTGAATCTGACAAAACAGCCCTGAGCATTTGCTTTTTAMTATTGGCATCTGGATCTTACCGTGAATGCTCCTGTACCAAATTGGCCCCGATTTTGCGCTGTTTGCATGACTGYATCATTAAAGATGTGGCCACCTGAGATCAGCATTGGATCTCACAGCTTTAACAGCCCTATGAGATCACCAGTTTTCATAGGAACACTTGCTGGTGGAGAAAGATTGAAATTCAGACTTCTATTATTAGCTGTTATCATATCTTATTAATTTGCTGTCCTCACTTCCCCCTGGCACAGCAATACAGATAGCTTGTAGCTTACTGCCTCTTCATCCTTACAGGTACCACTTAAAAACCATTGCAACAAATCGCCTAATTTAGTATTGACTCCTGAATTCTATCAATTACTGTTTACATCCATTGGTCCAGACGATTGTATGATCCGATCAATGTGGCCTGTGTTTCCAAATGTATATGCAAATACCTAGGCAGGCATATTCATCTGCAAAGAGGCTTGCTTTGCATTTACCCCCCTGCCGGCTGCCTTTGCCGAGCGAAACRCGGCTCTCCTTGGAGCAGAGGCAGCAGGGAGAGGGACGCGAGCAGCGAGGCGGCGGCGCCCGCGACAGCCCCGCGCTGCCTCCRGGGCTGCAAGGCCGGCCAGGGCAGCACGAAGGGCAGCTGTGCCTTTATCCTCAGGTCTCCCGCTTTGATTTGCACTTGGAATTCAGATGGCAATGATTCGAATTGTTGCCTTGCGTTTCACAGTGCCTGTCTCTGCGAAAGGAGCCTCTAAGACCATTAATGGCAAAAAAAATACAAAAATGCTTTTTAATGTCCTTAAACTCAAGTAACATAAATCCCTTTTCTTCATACAACTGCAATGAAAACCTGACAGATTAATACTCCTACTTTTTAAAATAAGAAGCTGGAAAATGTACGTGCTTGGCAAGGTGTTCTTCTTCAATGGAACAATGTGTGCATGTGTGAAATTTATATCATGCACTTGGTAGCATATTTTTAAATCTATCTGAAAGTGTCAGATCACACTAAAGGCTTTACCTAAGTGATTATTGACTCTTCCTCCCAAAAAGAAAATTATGGAATTGTTAGGGAGGCAAAACTTCCCCTGAGAAACTGCACAGTATCAGTGTGTCCCCTGTGTATGTGTCATATAGCTGAATCGTACTGTGACACATTCAAGTTCTGTGTTCTCCCTCAGAACTGTGTTTTGGACAATTCGTAAAAATGCAGTAATTGAAGGAAAAGAAAAAACCCGAAAGCAGCAATGAAGGAAGCTTGCTGTCTGCAAGAACAGTGACTCTGGCCTGACATGTGGCTCAGGACTGCGTGCCTTCAAAATGCCACGTGGCCACKTACACGGAGACTACCTGTGCCTACCTACTCCAGCTTACGGCAGTAGGAAATGATCCCAAAGCACTTGCACTGAAACGGAAGGTCTCCTCTTGCTCAAATGCTACTTCTTTCCCTACAAGGTTCCCATCTATTCTTGATTTCTGGCTCACAAGTTATCCCAAAGTAGTCACGGCATTTGGGCCCCATGACTTTTTCCTTCAGCATCAGCTGGACTGGAACCTATAGAAAGAAGCTGAAGGCTCCAGCGGAGTCTCTCCTATCTCAGAGTTTCCCTGAGGTGGGAATCATGATTTGCAGTGTATTAATAAGGCCTCCGATGACCCTTCACATGTTCCCTGAGCCCGGTCCAGAAGAGGAGAGAAGGATGGCATTATGGAAAGTGGAGCTAAAACTGGCCTCCTGGTAAATTCTTGTGGAGACAACATCCAGACTTCGTGCTGTGAGTGGAAGGGCATTTTCATGCAGTCTTTTGCTCTGTGATGAGGTGGTACGTGCTGACAGGACCAATATTCAGCAGAACATTTACATTTTACTTTGTGATCACCTTTAAAAAAATCATTTTCTTGTCTTTGGTTAGTTTAGCTTTGCAAATGGCAAGTATTCTCACATTGCCAGTTTTCTTTAACTGGCTTTGGTTAAATCTTGCCCTGTGTGAAGGAGGTGTGAAAGCAGTCAGTGTTTCCTTGCTGACAGACAAACAAACTCTCTTCTGGCTCTTTCTTGAGAGGCRGAGTCGTGACTGAATGCTGTCTCCTTGTAAAAATGTTGCCGGTGACTACCTATATATAAGAAGAGAGAAGGGAGAGGAATAGCTTAAAGGTTACATTGGGCCATAGAAAGCAGACGTGCAGAATGAGCGTAAAAACCCCTCAGTGCGGCTATTACTGAAATTCTACGTTGCGTGTCCTCTTTCGTTGGGGAAGTTAGAGCTAGCTTTTGTTGGCTAAGCGACAAGCCAAGGTTGACGAAACACTCCGTAGACAGAGATTTTCCAGGGGCGGCATTTGTGGAATTCCCGTTCCTTTGGCTAGTAACCTTTGGATACATTCGCGGGGTGTTTTTCTGAAGAACACTGTTGCTCTTGCTGGTGGTACTGCTGAGTCACAAGTGTCATGTGTCACCGCCACTTACACCTGCTTGCCACCCACAGCACCCAGGAAGTCTTAGGCACCAGTTTGTTCATGCAAATGGGACAGAAAGGCCACARAAAGGCCTTTGCTTCTAGAGAAATACCTCTTTTTAGAGGTGTAGCTTTTGTCCAGCACTTATATTTCTCAGGCCAACATCCAGCCCTTTCTTCATGTGAAAAGCAAAACCAAATCCAAAGCCAAAACCTTTTAACCTTGGCAATCCTTGGAATATYGAGGTCTTTGTACAAAAATAAAGGAAGGAAGGAAGCAAGTAGGGCTAATTTGTCATTCAGAATTTATGAAGGACTTTTCCTCCTTCTCACAGACTAAAAAGAACAAATCAAATGCTGGCTTCCCAATCCTGAAAATTAGTACACTCCAGAGAGCCAATTAACCATTACTCTGCTCTCTCAGCCCCATATTAATGTCCTCCCTCTCAAGTGTGCTCCAGGTCCTCCTCCYGAGCCAGGACCAGCCTGCTCTGCGGAGGGTGGGCGTCTGCACGGAGCGCCAGCCGTTGCGGGACACCCAGTCCTTCCTTCATGTGGAAAACTAAATCAAATCCACGACCGAAACCCGGCCGTGGCCCTGCCATGGTGCCCAGCAGAGCAGGCCCAGAGGAGCCGGGCCGGCCATCCGCATGGACACGTCGCCACGGAAACGCCGCGCAGCACCCTACAGAGCAGGCGCCCTGTTCTGCATGACGTGCATCGGGATGGGACAGCTCGGGTGGGAGGCGCGTGCGTGTGGCTCGGGCTGGTGCGGCTCGTTGCCATGGATATGATTTTCCCTCCGGGCAGCGCGGAGATTGGCAGCGCTGGATGCTGCGGGAGGCGCAGGCCCGTGTGCGCGCAGGCCCGGCCCCGCGCCGGCCGCCTCGGCCTGCTCTGCTGCACCGAGAACCTGGGCACCCTTCTTGTGCCCCCGACAGCTCAGCTCACGTGCAGTGTAATCCAGAAACACGGACACTTCTGTAACAAATCRTTTATGCACAATGTGTATTCATAGCCTGCACACAAGCCCACAGACACATAAATACACATTTTACACCCGTATTTACATACATGGAAAGATATAGGTATCTAATATTTGGGGGAAAATATAAATATTTCTCTATGTTTGTGTGTTTCTGCAAAGATTCTTTTTCCTGCCTTAATGTGTGATCTGAGAAAAGCATCGGCCTTTCTAGACATACACACATATTCAAATTTGAACTGTAAAATATGTGTAACACAATATGAATATGAATTTATGTAAAAGGAAAGGAAAGTGGTTCTTCATTAATGGTCAGCAGTAGCTTTCTAATCAGTTGATCACTGGTTCACATATTAACTGGTCAAAATTCTGCTTACCACTAAAAAAAATCCCAAGCAAAACAAGTTCTGCTCTCATTTTATAGCTGCCAGTGTATGACAACCTTTGCTTTGATTCTAATCCAGGAAAATTTAGTATATATCTTCACATAACCAGTTGAGAGGCCCTCCCGATGTTAGTAGGACAACATGGAGGCTTCACCTTCAGTGCTCTGCTCATCTGCCACTTGAGTGTTGAGCTTCTCAGGTGCTGAGGCAAGTGCTGTGCCTGAACCCCCATCTGAAGGGTCTCCACTCATATATGGTTCATGGGCTTATTCAGCCCTTCAGCTTCCTATGTAAAAACATGTGATTCCTATGTGATACCATTGGTGATAGACCACTGGATGTAACAGCTTTCAAAACTTAATAATTTAAGGTTTGCATCAAGAACCAGGGCTTATTTATTCCAAGGAGAAGCATACGTTATTTCTGTGTGGCCATCTGCTTTTCACTTCTTTCCTCTCTTTTCCTTCCAAGTAACTCTGGAACTTCTTGGCCAGTTTTGACTGAACTTGATGCCTAGGCGGGAGCATCAAAGATATTTAGTTCCAAGAGGCTTCTTGAAAGCAAACTGTTGGATAAAGGAAAAGACCATATTAAAGTCCCAAGACACTATGTACGAAAAGAGCCTTTGGAAACTGTGTGTAATTACTTCCACTGCTCGTGAAACTATGTGTTTTGATATCTCATTATAAAAGCAAAAACCAGAAGAGAGTCTGAATTGTAAATATGCTGCTGGGCGGGTCTCCTTTCCTGCAGTTAGGCTGGAAGAAAGATCACAGCATCCATGGCAGAAACTCAACACCGCACAGCATCTGAGGGAAGTTATTTCTCTCCTCTCCCGCTCCCCTCTGCTCACTGTCCTTCCTCTGGCAGCTCAKGGAGCACAGGATGCGCTGGGCTTTAATTGGAGGAGAAAAGCAGGTTATACCTCTGAATAAAATTCCCCCTTCGGTCTCCAGTCATTAAATCTTCCTTTTATAGCAACACAGGAGATGAACGTTATTGCTGCGTAACACAAACATCTGCAGCAGTTCAAGCTGGCAGTGCAATTCTTCAGCGATCAGTGGGGAAACCCGGCAGACATCTGTTTGCCACGGGCGAGCACCTGCTCGTGCTCCTGTGCGCCGGCGCCCGCGCAYGCCGTGCTCCGCGGCGGGGCCGCGTCCTCGTGCGCTGCTGCTGCCTGGGCTTGGCGCCCAGCGCTCCCCTCCCGACCCCGGCGCGCTGCCCTTTGCCAGGGCCTCGCCGAGATCTCGCCCTGGCACAGGGAGCTGCGCCGCTTTCATCCCCCTCCTTTCACTAGGGCACTGTTCTGTTTGCTGCGGAGCCACACTGACTTAGAGATGTTGTTTATTCGGGGTGGTTTAAACGTCCTGATTTCTTCCCGTCCTTCACTCTCCTCTTATGGGTAAAATCTGTGCCCAGCTTGTCTTGTAAACAAAACTTCAGGAAGAAGATGTTTGAGATTCCACTTTCCAACCGGCATTGCCAGTCCCACATGAGAAGAGCTTTGGAAAGATAACTTCTGGCTTTTGTGCAGAAAAGAGCCCTACTCCTTGTGTTTGAACCATTCTAAGCTCAAAATGAAGAGAAAACGATAAACATGGTAAGATGGAAGGAGTCTGACATTTAATTATGTATTAATAATTGCTCACAACATTTCTTTTCATATAAGAGTTCAAGAGGCCCATGAAGCAAATCCATGTACTTCTACTTTCACATCCACTGAGAATACTGCATCTCTCTCATCTGAAAAAGATGTTGAGAGAAGTTCTCACTTTTATCAAACTGGCCTTATTTTTATTTTATGCTGTAGTTTCCTCGCACCAAAATTAAAAATATAAATATATCCATTTCCCTCCTTCAGTGGTGAAAATTGATGTGTMCATGGGATTTTCCATGGCCTGCCTGATATCTCTTTCCTAAAAAGATATAAAAGATACCTGGCTGTTTGGCTAATTGAGTGATCTAAGTGGCTCTATGTTCCTAGATGCTGTATAATTTTTATGGTAGGCTTTGAACCATCTTGCCACTAATAACATGGCTATAAAATGAGCAGGGAGCTCTAGCATGAAGGGAATGCAGCATTTCAGMTGCTGCGCTGCTCGAATTCCTTTCTTTCCAATGAGTCTGTACTAGGCAAATGGCCTGAAGAATACCTCTTATTTTCCCCCCCAAATACTGCTTAGCTTGGGTTTCCAGCTTTCTTTCAGGCCACAGTTAGCAAAGAAAGGAAAGGCAGCTTATATGATCATTTCAGGAAACAAATGTCTGGGTCCCAAAACATACATTTCATTGCAGATTTAACTGCAAATGTGCATTTCGAGGCTATGCAAAGTGTCACTTATATCAGTGTACCCTGGTTCTGTGCTGCCGTGATGAGTCAAACTGCCAATACAAACTTGGCTCCAGCCAGTAATGCCCATCACCATTCAAGCTAAATCTGATCTATATGTCACATTTCGCAAGCCACTATTCATCAGTTTTTTCACATGAGCACATAACTTTGCTCCCAGTGTGCCTCTCTCTATCATGAATTTCTCCCCCAGCTACAGCAGTGTTATGGTTTACAGTGCAGTAGAATGACTTTTTAACCATTAGATAAAGTAGTAAATTAGGCTTCGCAAGAAGCTGCACCTCAATTTCTTCAAGTCAAATGATTTTTCCTCCTCCTTTCTTTGATATGCTTTTTCTCTGAACATATCTCCTGTGAACTTGATGTCATACAATACTGTAAGGTATGGCAGAGAAACTGCAGCATAATAAATAAAAATATCAAACAYGACTTACTTCTTTTGAAGTATTCTTTAACTAATCTGGTAGAAAATATGGGTGATACTATCAGTGAAAGCAACACCGGGTTTTTCTTGCACATGAAGGCGAGATGGTTCATCTTTCTTTTAACAGTGAACTTGTACTCTCCAGCTCTGCACAGCAACTGAGAGCAGCCAGTGAGTGCAGGAATTAGGCATACATATGAATATGCTGGTAGGTAGGTATGTCTAAGTTTATATGTGTAGGTATAGGCATATGTAGGTGTATATTTCTATACATTGGGGGAAGAATTGTTGTTTTGATCTCAAGACTGACATTGACAGGAGTAGGAGAGAACACCAGAAGCAGTGAGTTTTCAATCAGTTTAATCTGTAAAACTGGGAACAAAAGTCTGCCTTTTGTCCCTGAAATGCCCCAATCGTGCTCCCTTATACTCCTCAATAGCCACTGTACAAAATCTTTCATCTTCACACCACTAAACTCCATCCTAGTAGTTGAGTGAGCCACTCATTCACTCTTTTTTTTCTAAATTCATGTAATACTTTAAGAAATCCTATCAACATTTATGAAATGACTTTTCAAAATGACAGACTTGCATCATCTTTGTGTTCACTCTTGTACACGTTCTGCGAGATAGAACAAATGGATTAGAGCTGCGATTGTGTCTTAAAAGAAATCAGATTACTTGATAGATCAAGATCATAGGGAATCGCAACCTCTTCTTCAAAGTCCTAGCACAGAGGAAATTAAACAATCCAGATAGCAATCTTACTAAACCTCCTACTAGTGCCGGCTCAGATGGTATGAACGAATTGAAATGAAAATTTTGCTTTGTGTGCACGCAGTCAGTTTGTCTTAGAGCGGCCTGTTTTCTCTCAGAATTATGTATCAGACTATGATGCTTTGGCCCTGAGAGAACAAGGTTTTCTGAGATTTATTTCTGGTCATCTCATTCGTTTCTCCTCTCTTCCCCAATAAGATTAAAACTTCCATTCTTCTTCAAACTTCCCTTCTGTGTGTATGTTTATCCAACCAAGGTACAGAAAGAGAAGCATACGACTTAACAAGACCAATCACAATTTGCAACCCCCAAATCCCCTTTTCATCTTGATTGCTGATGGCAAGAAATCAAGCTTAAGGTTTTGAGAGAAGAAAGTGGTGGGGGCCAATAACAAGGAAAATGCACAGGGAAAATGACAGGGAAAAGAAAATTTTTAAAAAGCCAAGAGACAGATAGCTTCTCTGRGTATATGCTATCTGCACTAGATACCATGTTATTTTTCAATTGTATTCAGTAATATGCAAGCCTAACGGGAAGCCCTTGTTAGCTAAAACAGCCGTGGAGATGACAGCGCGTGTAGGGCGCCAGCCTACAGTGCTGCTCAGACGGGGCCTCCCTCCTACCTCTATACAAGGGTGTTTCAGGAGCCTGGAGTGAAGGTGACTACGAGGCACATAATGGAACTGCTTTTTCTTGCCCAGAAGACAAAAAAAAAAAGCAAGAAGAGACCTGTGGCAATCAGCTGGAAGAGGGTCAGTACAACATGTCACCTAAGCTGTTAGCCAGCTCCGAGAGCTGCTCCGTGCACAGGTAGGTGTTATTTAAAAGGAACTGCAGCAGGCAAACGCCAGCCTCCTGCGGGAGCTGCGCCAGGGCTCACGCACACAGAGACATCTCTTCATGCCCTTCTAGCCTCTAGCAGGGGCAGGCACCACAAAGTTGTGGTTCGTTTGTGTTTTCTTGACATTGTGGCCTTTGCTGGTCACAAACCCCTCCAGCAGCTCTGTGCTTTGTATGCCCTGGATGTAAGAGGGCGTGCAGGCTGTGAATAGTCTGGCATTGGAAATTACAAGGCAACTCCACTGATGCTTCAAATTAAAAGGTAGGAGACATTTAACCTGAAAGTTACAGGCAGAGATTAGCACAGAGGAAGTATTCCAGAAGTATTTGATTTCAGTACCTTTGGAATAGTCTAATTTCTGATCTTTTCTTCCAGAAGAGACTATCACAGGAGGCAGAAAACCAAAGAGGGTTTTCTCTTGGGCCGTGCAGCCGCCTTTTGTCATCAGGGGACAGTTCCCTGGTGCCACTGTGTGTTTCTCTAGTGCTGAACCCATATAATTACAAACCACGATACCAGCACCAGGTGCACAGCGGAGCCCGGATAAGCAAGGACGCGCGTGGCTCTCTCCTAGCTCCAGACACCCCTCGCCTGACATTCCTCATTTGTTCTGACACTGACAGCAAGCTCAGAATTGGTGGGGCAGCCCCCTTGCTGCGTGAACCCTTGGTTGTTGGTGGGGAGGAGCTGAAGGGAGGCCTCGGATCCCTTGCTCCGTGGGAGGAAGGCTTTGTTGCTCGCCAGCTTTGCAAGAGGCGCGAGCAATTCRCCCCCGTGGCCGGCCGCAGTGTGGCACAACAGCTATTCTTTGGGGAGTGACCATTTAGGGCTTTTTTTTCTTAATGAGGCAGTGCTGCCAGACAGTTGCATATCTTATGGAAGATGTCATGCAGACACTTTTTAATGAAGTCTTAGACATATTTTGCATACTTTTACCCAGCAGCCTAGCCGCACTTCAAAGTTGCGACGTTTTGATTGATCTCACTGATCCTGTTTGGAAAATCTTCAGTAGCTGGTTGGGGGTAGATCCCACAAAAAGTCAATAAACTTCTGGATGAAATAAGTCTCTAATGTATGTGAACAAACTCTTTTTTGTGGTGTTAATTCTGTTTCCATTCTATTTGTACACTTTCATGACCATGATTTTCTCCTTGTCAAACCGCTCATTAACTATAGCCCACAGCAGTTAATTTCTGCAACTCTCCCTCCCACGACTTCACTTTATTTGTTTAGCTGACAGGCTTTTGATGCAAGCAGGGCTGTGTCCAGGACATTAGAAGTATTCTTGTTGCATTAGGAAGACTGATAGGTTACTGGTATTTATATTCCATCCACAAATCTTGCCAAAGTTTCCCTCTCCTGGGAGTGGTCAAGTTTGCCCTGTGATGCTTGAATGGCTTTATTTATGTTAAAATAGAGGATGATGAAAGTAACTCAAGTGAAGCTGCAAAAAGTTCAAGGTGACATAAAAAATGCCTTCCCTCGTCAAGTACGTGTCCGTGTCAGGCCGCTGCTGAAGGAGRGGGCCTTTGGAACATCAAGCAAAGACAACTTAATTACTGTTTTAAGTTGGTTATTGACCTCATCCTTTCCTTAGCTCTTCAGGCATCCTTGATACACATCACAACACCTTCCCCAGTCCTACTGTGCTAATTTTGTGTGTAACCTACCACTGACAAGAATTAGAATCCTTCAGAGTTATTACACAGAACAAGTCTTAATCCACTTAATTTCCTACGTTATCTCCCGGTACAGCTGTGTGGAACCTTGCGATTCCAGGCTTCACAGCATTCTGCAAACTTTCCTGTGGCTCATTTCAGGCACAAATTGCAAGCCATAAATTCATAAATAGTCCATGTTTCCATGAATGCAAAATCCCACGTTAACAAAAGACTGTAGCTGCAGTTCCCTGCAAACTCCAAGCCAGTGCTGATGAGTTTGTCCAAACGCACTAGAATGCACAGGAAGTCGCTGTTTCCGGACAGGGAGAAAGAATCAGAGCATACCTTCAGTTCCGAGTTTTTATCAGAAAATAATCTAGATCGGAATAGGATCCACCAACTAAGAATAAGAATAATAAGGAGAAAATTATGACCATTAAACATGCCTAATCAGAGGAGCCCAGTTCTCCCAGTACAGTCCTACGATACAGAGGGCATATGAAATATTTTCCCTCCTCTTCCTCTTGGGAGAGCAGACGCTCCCTTGGACACAAGACGGAGGCAGGTCAGGGCACTCACTCCCTGCCTCTCTGGTCCCAGGCATTTGGGGTTGTTCTTGCATTGGAACCAGTGGCAGAAAAAGACACTCAGCAAAGCTCTCGGTTTCCTCAGGACTTGAACCACCTCCTGGTATCATTTTTTTATTAGACCAATATATGCCATAAAATGTTGCAGCTCTGAGAACACCACAGGGTACATTGCCAGCAAAGACGTGGCCAGAACATAAGTAGCAGCTTGAGTGGGTACTTACATACATACATACGGTGCTGCAGCTAGCGAGTAAGGAGGAGCACRAACAGAAATTGAATCCAGCTTTTAGAGGAATCCAGGCCTTGCCCTGCCTCTCACTGTAATGCACAGGTACAAATACCTGAGGGGACAATGTAGGGAGGAGGGGGCCAAGCTTTTCTCRGTGGTGGCCAGTGACAGGGCAAGGGGCAATGGGTACAAGTTGAAGCACAGGAAGTTCCATCTGTTCCATGTGAGGAGGAACTTCTTTGCTGTGAGGGTTACACAGAGCCCTGGCACAGGCTGCCCAGGGAGGCTGTGGAGTCTCCTTCTCTGGAGGTCTTCAAAACCCAGCTGGATGCCACCGTGTGCCTCGTGCTCTGGGTGTCCCTGCTGGAGCTGGGGGGGTTGGCCTAGATGATCGCTAGAGGTCCCTTCCACCCTCAACCACTCTGTGATTCTGTGACTTCAGAGCCTGCCTTTCACGGCAAGGCCCTCGTGGTGAGGAAGCAGTGGCCAGCAGTGGGGCTATCAATATTGTGGGAGTCAGGAGGAGACAAGGGAGGGCTGCCAGCAGTGAGCCCAGCTCTAACGGCCCTACCAAAATACATCTTAAGCTATAACCCTATTCAAGGAGTAAAACTGTACATCGACTTAGACTAAGGCAAGCCACTATATTAAATTATTACAGACTTACTCCCAAAAGCATCAGGAATTTAATAAATGACAGAGGTATTCATAAGCCGAGGCTGCCTGGGTGTTGTCAAGGAAAACATATAGAAATGATGACAGTGACCTATAAATAAAATATAATCCTGCCTGAAGATGTGTGAAAACTTACTTGGAACTATATTTAACCAAGCACAGCAACAAGCTCAGCTTTTGGATCTAGAGCAGCTGGGACAAAGTTTTTGGAACGTCTCCACTTAGTGAAATTCATGGCTTTCTTGGGAAAAAATAACGAAGGTGAGGAATTAAGGAATTAAGGAATTAAGGTCAGTTTGTAAATTAAATCTTGAGAGGTTCAAGATCGGAGTAGAAAATATTCATGAAAAGAAACAAGCTGTTGTAAGACAATATCCATTTGAAAACGCGGATTTTGGATCTCTCTAACTTGGCCTTGCATGTCCTCATTTGGCCTCGTCAGCCCTTTCTCCAGTCCTGCTGCCGTCCCCCTGGCGCGGGTGGCAGTGAGGGGGCCGGTTGTGTGCCGGGGGCTCGTGTGTGGGGCGCAGCCCCTGCCCCCCGCTCACGGCGACATGCAGAGCCGCGACACCCTCAGGCCCTTCCCCAGGCCCCAGCAGCAGCTTCGCGTCGGCCTCTCACCCCGCGGTGCGAGCGGCGGCCGCACACGTGTCCCCGGGACAGCTCGCTCGCCGCCTCCTCACCGTTTGTGGTTCCCGAGGCCGGGAGCGCRCTGAGGCAGCTCCATCAGCAGCCTCGTGTTGAAAGGGGCATCTTGTTTTCAAGACCCGCGTCCAGGCTTGGAAAAATCRCCCTCTGTTTTTAAAAAGGTGATTAAAAAGCTGTGGTGATAGCTTCAGGCGTGTGGCTGCTGACCCAGCCTCTCGCCCTGCTGTGCAGCCAGCCTGGAGACTCTGCCTTCAAGCTGGACTGAGAGATTAATCCTGTCGGGAGGCTCTGTAGGAGGCTCGGCACAATGCAAAACCCCGCTGGCATCTCTGTCTCCAGGGAGCTTATTCCTCCCTGGAGGCAGGGACAGCGGCCTCAYGGGTCTTACTCATGTGTGGACGTTACCTGATGATACTTTAATACGTAAATACAGAAGAATACTGAGAGGGATGTCGCAGCTCCCCCGGCGTGCTGCAGCCCAACACAGCCCYGGCCGACCCCCTCCCGCGCTCTCCCTTGTCTCTAATTCTTCTGTTCATCTCTGATTATTGCCTGGATTTCTTTGCTTTGCCTCACTTCTCACCCCTTGTCTTGCTGTCTTTTAAAAGTGTAGGTTGGGGCTGTTTCCAAGGCTGATTTGAAGCAATCGCGGGAGCAGCGCTCTCTTCATACGAAACTGATGCAAACACTTGAGGCTCCATCTATTTCTGCCAAATTCTGTGGCTGTGACGGGACCATGTCAGTCATGGGAGGGGTGCTAATAAAAACAGGATGCAGTTACTGTTAAAATGGTGTTTTAAAAAGCTCTGCATAGGTTTAAATGCCAGCAACTGGGGGCAACTTATTCCTTTCTCCCACCACCTTAGAGTTAGTGTCTACTAAGCAAATATGACAGGATCTATCCTAAAGCATTGAGAAAGAAATTGTTTAAAAGGTAGCGTAGACAGAGGCATTTCTSTGGTGAATTAGTACCTTCAAATCAACTGAGTAATTAGGAAGAAGAACCCCTGGCTGAAAATTTTTAAAACCTAGGGTAGTTTCTTCTCCTTTCATCCATTCAATTCCAGCTCGGTTAGCCTGTATAAGTGCATATAGCTGTTGATAGCTTGTCCTGACCAGACCTCTAACATGCTTCCATTTGCAAAGAAAGGAGCCCAATTTTCTTGATATAGTAATAGCAAATAAAAATTACATTTTTCTTGCCATTTGGGGGTTGATTTTCACTTTTGATATAATACTGAGCAGAAGGTGATATTGTCTCATCCTAATGGAGCTCTGGGAGCCACGGTGACATACTCTTTAAGCCAAAATATCTCCCTAATTCCCTCTTGTTGTGCGGAGAAAATGATTCCCAGATAGTTTATTTCTGGTTAGTTTGTGGCAGCAACGAGCTGTAATATCTCCATGGCAACTAAGGCYGACTGTACGGCACGGTGGGATGGGGTCCCGAGCCTCTTCTCTCTGCCCCGTGCCGCAGGGAAGGTGTCACTGCTGCCTCGCTGTCCTGCAGCGCTGCTCCCGAGCGCTCCGTGCCAAAGGCCCCGCGGTGGCTCGCAGAGGAGAGCTCCTGTTATCGAGGCCGGGTTTGTGTGGGACAGCGGGTACAGCGAGCACCCTCCTGCCTCCATGGCTGCTTGTAAGCCGGGCTGCRGCTTAGGTCCTGGATGCAGCAACACACTGGGCCTGGGTGATGTTRTTCTTCTTTAAAAAGTGGTGTGCTAGACCTACGTCTGCGGGAGAAGTATGGAGGGTCTCAATAAAGTGAGCCAGTGTTATCCTGGAAATCAGTTAAAGGAAACAGGATATCACAATGCTCCAATGAAATGTGAAAACAGCCACTTGGAATGCCGCAGGTGGTAGGAAGTTTATCAGTCTCGCTTGCAGCTGCTCTTTTTTCAGGCTGCCATGAGTGCTCTTTGCACACAAATACACAGGAAGATGCTAACGACGTGTATCTGTATCCAGCACCAAGTCAGGAGGCTCCCTTAGCTCAAAGGTGTGTCAAGATATCACACAGGGAGAGCTACTGAGCCTTGAGATAAATGGGAGCAATGTTTAAAGTACAAATAAAAGGTCCCTTGATTAGGGAGCCACCAAACGAGTTTCTGTTTTAGGATGGGGCCAACCCACCTGCCTGCCTGGATGGCCAGAGGCCGGCTGGGAGCTGCCAGGGGAAGCAAAGAATGAGGATGGCAGATGTGACCCTAAGGAGCGGGAAGAAAGATATCGCTCCAGCTCCAGAGTTCCTGCACTCATGCAAATCCARGGAAGATTTGCTGAAATAGGACAAGTGCAGAGAAGTGTGGTGAGAACAACCATAGAGCAAACATATTGGCTCCAGTGTAGAATCATGGATCACTACGGTTGGAAAAGGCCTTCAGGGTCATCAAGCCCAACCCAAGACCTGGGCACTGACTTGCCTCTGGGCAGCTGGGCGTTTGTCTGTAGCCACCTATTAGATGTTTTCTAAAATAAATACTTACTTTAAAAAGAAGAGATTGAAAATTAATAGTCTCATTTTATAAATATGGAAATATTCAATGCTAATGGGCAAATAAGAAGTACTGAAGCTCAAGGAAATAAAACAGGAGACCAAAGAAATATAAGCTGAAACTAGCAGAGCTAATAGTACTTGGGAAAAATAATCTTAAAATGGACATGATCTGTTCTCAGGATGAAAGGGGGGAGGGAGGGCTTTTGGGGTGGGAGACACTTTTAGGTCCATATTCCTAAGTCATATGCTGCAAATAATAGAAGTCTGATGCTCTCGTCTGAGATTCTCCAGAAGGAATCGCATAGGTGGTATGAGCAATACACTGACATAAAGAGACCRTGGAAAAGTGCCTTGTTCTGCCTTTGCACCTCCTCCTTGTTCCTATTTGTGGCTGAAAAAAATCACTCTGATTCCCTTTCTCTTTTGATCTTGCAACACGTTTTGTTATTTTTGGCTTTTGCACAGCCAAAAAGATAATTGTGCATTTGGATAATTGTGCATGTAACACTGGTCATCTTTTAGAAACATTGCCCYGCGAACCAGAGAGAGAAGCACTTAGATTACAGAAAAGCATGGAATTTAGTTTCRTTTGGAAAGCATTAGAATATCATAGGAATTGTGATACTGCATCTTTTTAATAAAAATACATGTATATACATTGAGATCATTAACATAGAAAATGAGAAAAGCTTCRTAAGATGAGCTCAAATCAGCTAAAAGAAAAGCACTATTTGGGACCAGCCCACATATAAAAACATATGTAGCCTTTGTACAGCAAAGTCTGCAAAATAATAAGTGACACACAGATTATGTTTARATCACGTAGCAAATACGTGATCTGGGGGCTTTACAATATTCAGCATATGATCCAAGAATTTTAGAGGACGCAATATTCATATTTAGCATGAGCAGCATAAAAAAAGATCAGTCCGAGCGACGGGCACATTCGTTGGCACAATTAAAGGCGAGCTAATTAGCAAACTTGCAGGGCATTCTCAGTAGCTTGTAGAGATAAAAATCCACGATCTAGGTGAATCATATCAACCACTTTGTGACAGATGGCCCGGGTTCTGTGGAGCAACTGACATCTTAAGGATGTGGAAAATCACCCACAAACTCCCGCCGTCCCTGAATTGCCCGGAGACATCCAGCCCCTCGGGGCTGCCCCCTGGCACGTGCCATGGGCCAGTGCCTTGCAGCTGATGCCATTCCTGCCTTACAGGAGAAAAAGGCAGAGATTTGCTACGAAAATAACACCAGGTGAAAAATAGGTCACAGGGACGTGTGTTACCTAGATAACTACCGAGTTACCGATAACCAGGTAAGGGGGGAAAAGTTTTATTAGTAGAGAGATGCGGGAATATATATGGAGGAAAAAGCAAATACGTCAAAGAGAAATTGCACAAGGATGTAAGTCAGTGAGTAGTCTGTGAGGAATGAACATTTTGCAATGGCTTTTGGAATATCACGTTTAGATAATTATGCATTTTTAAAAATAAATTTTCATGCATTCTCAGAAGGAGGTAGGTAGAAACATTTCTGAAATGATACTTTCAGCCTTGTTTTAAATCTCCATCATCTCCGAGTTTAAGTTCATAAAAATGTAAACCAGCAATCTAGACTATGGAGCTTTGTGTTTCATCTGCGTGGAAAGGGTGGCGGGACTGAAATCACAACTGGCTCTTTTTCTGTTGAGGTAAATGATGACAGGCAAAGGCTCAGCTCCTCCTCACTGGGGACGAACACCACCTGCTCATGCTGGTTTCAGAAGGATTTTTGTGTTTGCTTCTTTTTTTCTTTCCCAAAGTCTCATCAGACCTCAAATCWGGAATTGTATTTCCACAGAATAAGGCATGATACAAGAAACAYAAGAAATAATCTTGTCTTTGATATAAAATTATCACAGCCTTGTAAAGTCCTGTTAAGCTGCGTGCGCCGCGGGGCTCTGCCAGGCCCAGAAGCTGCCGCTGAGACAGACCCGATGGAGAGCGGCCTCCGAGCCGGCACTCGGGCCCTGGCACAGGGAGGAGAGCCGGCACTTCAGCCGCTCGGCTCAGACACGGTCCATGGTCCCGGCCCGCTCGGCTCGGACACAGCCTTGCGGCAGCGGCGGCCGTCTGTGCCAGAGGCCACCGGCTCCCAGGCCCGGCCAGGAGGGAGAGCGCCCGGGGAGTCACGGCTCCATCCCCGCGGGCTCCGCGGAGCCGCCCCAGTGAGGAAGGGCTGTAGCCATGCACGGGCCTGCGGAGAGGCCGGTGGGGAGGAATTCCGGGAGCCGGCAGCGCCCAGCACCGCTGCAGGTCAGGCTGTGCTCCCTTTCTGCCCACGGAGCCCCTGGAAGCGAGCTGCAAAGTTCAAATCCAGGCAGGATGGCAGCGGGGTTTCCTTTCACCAGTACTCGTGCACCTCGAAAGGTCACCAGACCTTTCACTCTCTTCACCAGTACTTCGTGGTTTTTGGCTGCTGCAACACTGCATATTAGCAGGGTGGGTGGATACTTCGCAGCAGGTATATTTTTCAGAATTTTTTTTAATTCCCTACTCAGCTATTTTTCTCCCTTTCAAGCTGCCAAAAACCGGATCCTAATTTTCACAGATGCATTTGCCATTTGAAATTATTCAACCAATAATTTCCTTGAATTATCCTTAGCTTGTAACTCATTTGCAAGTTGTTTGTTTTGCAGTTCGGATGTGCTGAAGTTGGGCTGTTTTGCTCCAACACAAGGGTCATGCGGGCAGCCTCTGCTGCCTGAATGAGCATCTCGCATTGGAATGGGCTTCTGCTCTGAATACTCTTTCTAATTAATTATCTGCAATTATTCTTCAGTGCTGAAATAAAGACTGCTTTTTGGACAGTATTCTTGCCAAATAAACTCACTTCCTAAATATTTCTTAGAATAGCTGGAAAATTGCTCACAGAAATGGCGATCAAAGGAGAAAAATATAGCCCAACATATTTATTTGCACATGTGGAAAAAAAAAATCTCTTTAGAGAATTTCGCCTTGATCTGGTGATGATTATCCGTCTCTTTTTCCTAGTTTGGAGTCTGAAAAGGATCTCTGGATTTTTTTAGAATATTTTTATTGACCGAGTGTCACATTAATACTAGAAATGTTTTTTACTCATTCTATAGGGCTTAAGATTTTATTATAGCAATGATAAAATATTGTGATAGATGGCAGTTCATCTCAGTTAATTGCGCTACCAGCAAAAAGGCTTTTTCCAAACGAATATTCACAGCTTGTATAAATACAAATCTTTTTTTCCTTTCAATATATGTTGTAAGCCACTTTTAGTCGAAAGGATCCCTCTGTCTACAGTCCCAGTCCTTGGGAAGCTGCCAAACACAATAGGGCATTAATTAACATGTGCCAGGGATTCATCAACATGCACGGTGGCAGAGAGCAATTGCAGGCTTTTTTCCCCCCTTCTCGTTTGCATTTCTGTGTAATTCATGAAAGATCTACTCCAGTATGTAAATCAGGGCCTGCTAAACGCCCCGTAATACAGTTCCCTTTATTTTCCAGGGCTGCTGTCGAATTTTTCACACATCCAAGAAAGACATTTACTCTGTCTCTTTCTCATGTTCAGAATCCATTTGCAGGCTGCAGCCGGTAAAAATAACATATTTGTTTACTTGCCATACAGACTGCTCTGTAAATAAATCATCTGATAAACTACAAAAAAAGCAACAGAACRAGATTCATTTCCCTTAATGTTGTACCAGTGGGAATGGCGGAATTACTCTCCCCGTTAGCCCAGGGTGACAGTAAGCAGGCCTGCTAACTTGGGCGAGCGTGCCGAGAAATACTGTGTGTCATTCAGGAGCCGGCTTTTACCACCCAGCAGCCAGCAGGCAAGTAAATCAGGGATGTAAATTAAATTTCAATTAGGCTTCAGGTAGACCTCCTTCCCTTTATCTCCAAGGAAACCAGACTCTCCRCCCATTTCCCTGTTTGCTATTATCATTATTATTATTATTAACATTAATTTAAAAAGCAGTAGGAAAAAAAATGGGTAGAATCCCAAACATTCTCTTTTTATTATTCACTTCTGGTCCCAGCGCTAGGGGAGGGCTGAAGTCCCCCAATTAGGTTGCCGGGATCTTTCCCTTGGAGGGACTAATTCACAGCGCAGAAATGGAGGAGGAGGATCCAACAGAGGGAGTTGCCTGGTGTCTTTRTATCATCGAAATCTGGTAAATAAGATGCCCTAGCTGACGGCCTGGATGTTCGGAGGACTTCCCGCCTGCTTTTCCTTCTCCCCGTGTTCTCTGCCGTCCCATCTGTTTTACTCGGTGTATATTCAGCTCATTCCTATGAGTCCTTTCTCTCTGTGACCTTAGCAAGTGTCCCGTGTTTGAAGCTAGTCCAGGGGCATCTCAGGTTGTACTTTGGTTCTGTGGTTTTAGCTACGGTTAAGTTCCAATTTCTTTGTTTCCCGGGTCTCCCCATTAAAAGGTGTTTTTTCACCGGAAAACAAGGAAGGTTTGAAATCAAGAACAGGCCAAATATTTCCCATTCTGCTCCAGAATAAAGGATGAATTTGGCTCATGGGCAAGGCAGATGGATTATGGCATGGGGGAACTCACAAGGGTATAAGAAGGGAAAAATAAAGAGCCCACTGAATCTTTTAAAAAAATGTATTCCCACATTTTCCATGTTTAGCAGCTGTTACAGAAAACTAAACCTCTGTCAGTCTGCACATTTCCCATCATTTTAGCTCCATCCTCATATGCAACATGTATGGCAACATAAGGTTGCAGCCCACTGAGGAAAGTTAGCAGCATTCAAATCAAGGGGTTTTTCTTGGCATGATCTCCTATTATCTGAAGATTTGAGCCCACTGTTGTCCTACTGAAGATAGCGATTCTTCTGCAAACAATGGGATGGTCGACAATCTAATTCCATGTGATACTTCTGCAAGGAGAAGGAAAAAGCCTTGCAGCACAGCACTCTACATAAACAGAGGGATTTGTGCAAGCACCATTTGTGCGCCTAGATCAACAGCTTTTCCAGGTGTGTAATTATCCACATCCTGATATACCAAGTGGAAATGCCAGGAAGTGCCACGGGAATTGTGCTGCACTGTGATTTGCCTAACTTTGACTTAACAGGATGGCTGCCTGCGACAAGTCAGCGGGGATGGAGCACAACGGCGCCCGAGGCCGGGCCCGCCCGGGCACCGCGCTGCTTTCCGAGCCTGGATGTGGCTCCGTGTGCAGAGCTGCCCTCGCCCGCACGGAGGCCCCTGCTCCGGGAGCAGCCCCTGGCCGCCCCCGTGYGCCCTCCCGGTTTTTCCCGATGTGGAGGAACGCAGCCGAGCTCCGACTGAACACGCTCAGGACGCCGCTCATTGATTCTGAGGTACCAACAGGAAAATTAGGATCTCTGTATTAGCAGCAAACAAGTTGGGAGACTGAMTCTCCGTCTGCCTGTCTTGTGGAACTAGTGGTTTTCCTCTTGGATGTGTTGTACWGAGGTCAGTTCAGGTGATAAATCCACCTGGTTCCATCTGCCCAGGCAGTGATGAGTTGTGAATGCAGAGCTGGAAAAAAATGCTGTAATGCAAGCCTAACAAAGATAGGAATTAAGCTGTGTCACAAGCAAGGGYTTTAGCAGCGTGAGTTTCACCTGGCTCCTGATGTTTGTCTTCTTCAGCCTCTGCCCATTTTATTGCCAGATAAGGGCCATATATAGGAATATGACCTGAATAAAAATAACGGGCAGGGTTTCTCCCTGATGCCAGCGGGATGTATGAGGTGTGTTCCATTAGGACTAGGCAAGAGGTCCATTTAAGTCCTCTTGTACATCACTGGGAGAAGGCAGCCTGACAGGCTTCCTTTCTGTCCTTTTATACTGCTTATTTCACCACCAGGTGACAATAATGTGTTTGCGCTGGCATTCTACATCATGCAACACTGCTCTGGGATATTCTAAAACACAGAGGCGTTTCACTAGGATGCAGTAAAAGAGGCCCATGGATGGCAATGGCCACGGCACGAGCCAAGACGAAGGCCAGGTAAAACAAACACAGAAATGCAGGGGGGCAATCAGAGTATCACACACGGAGTATGCAGGCAGTGAGTCAGGCCCCACTGGACAGAGCAAACAGCTGGGCCCACATCTGGCGCTCACCGTGCAGCCTGAATAGGGAGTTACTCAGAAATAAAATTGCCCCATTGCATTGCTTGAAAGAAAGCAGCAACACCAAACCCGTGCCTGACAATATCACGAGCGTTGCAAGGCCTCATTTCAGCTGTGCAAGCTGGTAGAATAGTTACAAATAGTATTTATTATGTGTATGGATAAAGTACTGCACATGTGTTCAGGAATTCATATTTATTACAAAACACCTAAAAGAGGCATATGCCAAAGCCMTGGTGCCTTGAACACGACTTAAAATATTGAATCAACATATCAAATAGTAATTATAGGCATCTATACGCACTCGGCAAAACAATTAGGAGTTGATTGCCCCTAAGAGAGAAAYTATTCAGCCAGATACTTAGGCACGCACCTAATTTACCTGCACACAGAGACGACAAGAAAAAAATGCGTGGCAAAAATATATTTGGAGTTTCAGCACAGTTTCTCAATTGTCCAAACATTTCCACCTCTTCTATTCAGAATTTTCAATGAAATTTCAATGAATTTTTTCCCAAATTTTGAATTTTGTCACTAGAATTAATGTTGTTGATGAGCTACAAAGCTGGAAATCTCAGGGAGCTGCAGAGGGTTCCACTGAACTTTTTAGGATGGTATGTAGCTTATAGCAAATATATGATTATTTGGTGTTTTTTCTTCATTTTTTTTCTTTGCTAACAGCAAAATTCTGCTTTGTGTTGTAAGTTCTCCAAAAATCCTCCTTTATATGCAGATATGTCTTGAAATTGTTTCTTCTTTCCAGCCGGGATGGTTGATGGATAGGCAGCGTGTCGGCAGCTTCATAGAGAGGTGGCGAAACGTCGCCTTCTAGGTGCCCGAGCTTGCTCCTCGGTGACCTCTTAGACTTCGGTCCCTCTTCCAGAGTAGCGTTTCCCATCAGCAACGCCTCCCCTCAGAGCGATCATAATTAACCATAATTAACAGCCCCACGTGCACTTTTTCCACACCATTCATAGTCTTATAAACCTCTGTCACATTTTCAGTTGCCCGTTTTCAAGCCAAGTGGCCTAGTCTATCTAATCTCTTTGCAGACAGATTCTTTCCCAAATCTGATCATACTTGCTGCCCTTTCTCTGTATCTTTGCTTAGTTCTATTATATCTTTCCCTTGATGGAAGAATCAGAACTTCACAGAGTATTCAAGGTTTAGCAGCAGCACCAGATATTTAAGCCACAGCACAATGATATTTTCTGATTTCTTCAGTTACTCTATTCCTAGTAAACCTAACCTTTTATTTGCATTTTTGATGTACATTAAAACACTCATCTGATAGTTTTGGCTCTGCAGTGACTCTGAAGTCTCATTCCTGGGGGATGATGTTTAATGTACAGCTCATCACTGTACCCAGGCAGTTGCAATTCTTTTTTCCCCCATTTGCATGATATTGCATCACTTTGCATGCACCCATTTACCACAGGATTTTACAATCAGCCTTAGCTTTGATTATCCTAGAAAAAAAAAGTCATCATTGACAAACTTCATCTTGCAACGATTTGACCAGTTTTTCCAAATCACCTGTGAGTATGTTAAATAACATAAAATTCATCGCCCGCCTTTGTGGGACCTTCTTGGTAACCATCCTGCAGCAGGATAATTGTATTGGTAACAACGATCATGAGAACAGAGGAGGAGCTGCCCTAAGGAGGATGGCTTGGAGAAGGGAGAGTAGAAAGAGAAGAGCAGAACAGTTGTGCCAATTCAGCAAGGCTTAAAGTCGCTGGAGTCACGGAAGGTTAAAGGGAGCAGCAGATAGGCGCATGGTTAGGAGGCAGGCAGAGCTGAGCCCCGTGGCTTTGGACAAGTCACTGAGTTCTTTCCAAGCCCAGCCCAGTCCAGCAGCGCCGCTGGCCTCTGACCACGCTACAGTCTGCGGGCTTGAGAGCAGCATTCGGGTTCCCACCGATACGGGAGAACTATTTGTAGAAACAACCTCAATGTTCCTGTGTGTTACTGCAAGTAAGGATACCAGCTGAAAGCGCTGCCGCTGGAGAGCCCTTTAAAAAGCTGCAGGTGCCAAGGACTGAACTAATGGCAAAATGGGCACCCAGACCGTGGTGGCTGCAGTGCCATCAGCAGAAAGTTCACGCCAGGCCGTAATGACCCWGTGTTTAGGTTAGGTTCTCACTCTTGTGAAGCAAAAGGCAGTCCAAACAACCACGCAATTATAAAGGAAAAAGCACCAAAACAACACAAGAGTTCACAAATAAATATAACTTGATGCTCAAAGGCAATGAAAAATGTAGAAACTCAACAAAAGTAAATGTCATAACTGAATCATTTAATATTCTTCACAAGCTGATTACCCAAAATGTGTAGAAGCATCAGCATTCTCCACGTGGTAATTTCTCTCTTCTAGGGTTTCAGCCACTTCTGCTGTTTTACACACATGCAGATCATTAAAAAAAAAGTGAAGGCAGGAAGTGCATGTGAACTGGGCTGTGCTACATGCAGGGTCAGATGCTCATGTGATTTGAATTATCATTGACAGTGATGTTCTTATAAAATGCTAGGAAGTATGAAGATGGGAGTAAAGAAATACAAAAAGCCCACTAATGTCACAGGTACTTCTGAGCCTGGGGATGTAATCGGTGGGTACCTCATCCTAAGATATGAAAAAGTAAAATGTTTAGTAAAGAACATTTTGAAAAGTGGCTAGAAAAGACAGAACTGACAGAGAGAAGGATATAGATGCATAAAAACATTAGTGAGATGGCGAAGGTGAAGAGAGAACAGTTATTTTGTTTTTCTAACTGTAGCAGAGCTTTGGGATGCTGTGGGAAATTCCCTGCAGCAGTTTTCCAACAAGCAAAAGAAAGTTGGGGTAGTTTTGTTGTTGCTCTTCCTGCAGAATTTAACAAATTTACAGGAACCTGTGAAAGTTGTACATATAACTTTACCAAAAGTGCCTGGATACATTTGTAACGCAGAGATGCAGCAGTGCCCCTAGGTGAAATACAACTCACCTTTGCAAACATCTCCAGAACTTATGTTTTATGGTTTTACGATTACAATACCTGGGGAAATTWAAAAAAAAAAAAAGAAAAAAAGTTTCCCAATTTTCTCTATGCATTTCATTTTCTGCGTGACTTTCATGTGAGGCTGGCACCTCATAGGTGCAGGTGCTGCAAGCCCCCTGAGGAGCCGCATCCCTGCAGGCGCCGCCCGGTCCCGCCACGCGCTGCAGGAGGAGGAGGAGGAGGACGAGGCTGATGGGGCGAGTGAGGCCCCTGGTGCTGCCTGGAACCTGGGCATTTCACAAGTGGTGCGGCGCGCTCGTGGCGCGGAGCAGCGGGCATCGGAACCGCAGGCGGCCACAGGGGCAGGAGCTCCCTCACGGCACCCCCAGGTAGCCACCTCCTCCTCCGCGGCCAGGGCGCTCTAATGTGTTCTGTGTTCTTGGTCAGGGACAGAAGAAAACAGCCAACTGCAGCCTGCCATTCAAAAACAGTATTTCTGTAAAGAAAAAGATGTGAAAATGTAGGCATTCAAGTGAAAATTCAATCCTTCACAGTACAGAGCCTCTGCGAAGTCTTTTAAATGACCCTTTTTATCATGGTGCCATGTCTGTACCTTTCTGAATAGTGAGACCTGGTAAGAAAAATAGATGTATGTATACAAGTGGTTGAGTAATGTATTACTCATGTGCACTTTGTTCTTTTTGGCAAACTGACCTTATCAAAGGGAAGAAAGCTACACACTGTGACAAGCTCAGCCCTACTAGAAAGCCTGAATTAGCAGTGAGTGAGATTTCTCTGTTATCTCATTTTAAACGAGGATCAGGGAGAACCTCTTTTTTTTGCGGGGGGGACACAAAGGTGATGCTAAAGCAGAGCCACTTCCTTGCTTTTTGTTATTGCTGTCGGGTCCGAATCAGACCCTGTAGTACCTGTGGTGCATGCTTTAAGAAACAAGCCCAGTAATAATAATAATAATAATAATAATAATAATAATAATAATAATAATAATAATAATAATAATAATAATAATAATAATAACAATAATAATAATAATAATAATAGTAATTATTATTATTATTATTGTTATTATTATTGTTATCATTATATGCTGACCTTCTGTTGAGTTTCCCATTGATGAAGCAGTAATATATTAGTTAATATATTAGATCTCATTCATAGTGGCACCTGCTCTTTATAGAGAGACATGATGCCAAGGGCGTGGGAATGGTGACCAAGGATGCGCCTCCCTGCTGCCCTCGGAGATGTCGGGAAGCACAAGGGACGGCGTTCCCGTCGCACTGAACTGGAAGGCCACCATCTGGGGAGCCTCGTTCCCGGCGCGTGCGACGCAGCCGGCCCACGGTACCTGAGTGGCTGACACGGGAGAAGTCAGGGTGCATTTGGAGCAGACGAGGGGGAGGCGGCTGCCAGCCCCTCCTGCGGGAGCAGCTGCCGGGCCATATGCTTGGGTGCCGTGAGTTATCAGCTGTTGGGCTGCTGCAGGTACACGGGACCTACGAGGAGCKAAGGGTCAGCACACTTGAGCGCTGATTAAACCTGCTCTCCGCCACATCTCAAGCATATGGCCAAGTGTCACCAAACATAYATTACGTGTTTGGGGGGAACAAAGGAAAGCAAACGTATAGGAGAGCTACCCAGGCTAGAGACAACACAGACCCCTCAGGCTTTGTCTGCACTGGTAAATGAAACAAGACATTTTTCACCTGAGGAGTWACAGGTCTTGAGTCCTTCTGGACGAGCTCCCTTAGCCCTCCCCACGCTGTGGGGCCGATGCAGGGCCTGTTTTTTCCATTCCCCAGGGCCTAAACGGTGCCCAGCTGTTAGTTGAGGGAGCGCTAATAGGCAAAGGCCAAAACGTGCCAGGGAGGATGCTGAAAACTAAGCAGCATGAAGTGCTCGAGGCCATGCCCAGGCTGCCAATCCTGCTGACACAGGCACGGCCTGACACCCACGAAGCTGTTCAGGATGGGGCACCGTGTAGGCCCCGGATAAGCGCCCCAAAGAGCAAGCCRGCCCCCATGGCCCTGCTGCTCCCTACGAGGGCTACCAAGCCCCCCACAGGAAGCCCCCGCGCTCCTCCCTGCCGCTGGTGGCCATGGGGGACCTGCAGCAACAGCCTGTGAGGAAGCCGCCAGCATGAGGGCTCATGGGCGGCTCTGTTACTCAGGTGTTTCAAGAGATTTGACCAAAGTGCTAAATTTACCTCAAATATAATGTTTTAGCAATAAGCACTGTGCAATGCAGGCCTCATGCCATGGAAATACTCTAGCTCTAGCTCTAGCTAAGGCATCCAGCTTCTATTACAACCTGTAGCAGTGGCACTCACTTGCAACAGTGGATTTCACACATGGAACACAAAAATGGTTTCTCTGATTCTTTTTTTCTTTTGCATGAACACCAGTTCAGTAACCTCTCCTTCTGCTTTTTTTTTTTTTTTTTNTTTTTTTTTTTTTTTTTTTTTTTTTTTTTTTTTTTTTTTTCTCATTAGGGACTTGTGAAAACTAAAATTCGGTCAATATTTACCATATTCTCCGTAACAACTCTTCCCAACTTGCCAAATGTCACCTCTTGCCTCCTCAGCACTAGGAGGCTCACCGGCACTGCCAAAGGAGACGCCCTCCTGCCCGTCAGTTCCTTTTGTGGAACTGAATTTGTGGAAGGCTTCACTAGAGCCTTCCACTTGGGATCGGCCTTTCAGGGCCCTACCTGAGCACAAACAGCGTTTTGCAGCCCGGGCTGCGTTAGCAGATAGTTACACGTGCAGGAGCAGCTCCCTCCGCCGCGAAGAGCCTTCCCCCGGGAAGGAGCTGCCACCTCTGCACTGTTGTTATCTCTCTCTGCTCTTGTGTCTCCCTAACGCTTCGCCTCTCTGCCTGCCCGCAGCAGGGCTGAGGCAAATTAACCAATATCCTTTCAGAAATAAGACTATCAATTGCAGGGAAGCGGTAGGGCCTGTAACGTATTCAAGGACACAGCTTTGTTCACCCCCTCGGAATTTGTGGTGGCGTTCTGAAAGAGGACAGCACGAGGAATAAATCTTTTAGCATATCCGTAAGGAGCTCACCTGTGATTAATATAGCTGGGGAGTGGGTGGTGTAATTAATCACCACACAACAGTATGCCTTKAAACAGTGTTTCTTGGAGAAAAGGGAAACCTCGAGGTAAAATACTCGCCTGGACCTCGCGAGAGGCACAAAGCAGGGYTGACACTGAGCTGCAACTCGGGCAGAGAAACCAAAGCCGCCGTTTCAAAGGCAGCCTTCTCTGGGGCGTGTCAGGCCCTGGTTTCAAACAGGAGGCCCCAGCGCTCGGCCCCRCTTCTCTCTCCTTGAAATCGCGGCCCTGGAGCGCCGCGGCTCGCGCCCTCGCCCACGTGGCCGGGGCGGCGCGTGCCGCACGAGGTGGCCTCTGGTTCATGGCTGTAGTTGGGCATCAGCACGGTGCCCCCCGCGCATGCACCCGCTGCCGGCAGCGCTTGCTAAGCTTGCCGCAGCAACATTTGCATCACTGACAACTGCAGAAAATGCAGAAGCGCAGGCCAATGCTGTCCAGTTMGGGCTGAAGGGAGCACTCGAGCCCTGCCAGAACTTTCTCGCCGTACAGTTGTACAGAGACACGAAACCACCCCTCTCATTTTACAGCGCTGGGAGCTGGCAGCCCTTCATAGGGCTGTGCAGCAGCCGTCCTCCTGCGCGTTGCCTCCCTCACAACTGCAAAGGGAACGGCAGAAACACCCGGGGAAAACATCTAAAATGAAACTAAAAACATCAGTGAACTCGCAGTGGGGGCAGGAGTGAAAAATAAAGTGCTGTTTGTGAGCGAGTCRCGCAAGGAGGCTGCACGTCCAAGGACGCGAGCCCCACGCGGGGCGCTGGGCCTCGGGCCGCGGCGGCGCGAGGCCCCTGAAAGGCGGGTTCAGCAGCGCGCCCGGCGCCCGCTTCATTACTGTAGCCRCCACAATAGCTAGTTCATTACTGTAGTTTACAGGAGTGAGGCTGCTCAGTGACTAGACATTTCATTAAATTGCCACAAGCCATCTGTCATTTAACTTGTTTTGATTTGCACAATGCTGCTCTGAAGCGCTAAGTGAATGGCGAGCTTGTCTGGCATTGTGTGCTGCAGGGTGGAACGTCGCTGGGAAGCAACRTGAGGGACCCGTGATGGGAAAGGAGTAGGCAAATGTACATGAAAAGGATTTTCCTTACTTTTTTATAACACGCCACAGGGAATGAAGAAGCGGGGAGTGAAACAAAAGGTGCTCTGGAGCACCGGGGTGCTGCAGAGAGTGTGTGAAAATCATCCAGGGTGCTGGGACTACAGAGGAGACTAAGCTGCACAACTGGGACCTTCCTGTGTAAACGTAAGATAGCAAAGCTCCTAAGAGCAGTCTTTTTGGTGTTACTTACAAAAATTAAATCTCAAGAGTAGCTACAGTCTTAAGAATGCCTGAAGGTCAAGGACCAAAATGTAGAAAAGCAAGCTCCCAAACTGTGTTTCTGATTTCAGGAAAACAGTGCAGACCTGTAACAAGTCTTTTTCTTTTTCTTTTTTTTTTTTTCCATTTCATTTAAGAACTAAGCACTAAAATCAATAGCAGAATATACGCAAAATTATTTTTCACTTAGTTTTGTAGTCGTGGATAGAAATTATATGCATATGAGGATTCTACAAAACGATTATATATTATTTCTCTTTTTAATGAGGAAATGTGCAGGGGAACCCTTGGATTCTGTTCTGTCTGTACTGACATTCAAAATAGTGAGTCATTTTGTTACAAGAGCGGCAGTGGTTGCTTCCTTTAAGCAAAAAGCCTTTTTCAGCCTATCTAGGCTTTTATCTGTGCTCCAGTCCACGCATCCGGATTCATCTGTGAGCCCACGGAAATCTGAAAGAGAGCAAAGAAGGTGTCCCAGGGAGAGAGCGTGCACACGTGGGGCAACTTGCCTTATTTTACCAAAGAGAGTTTGTGGCAATTGGAAACTTTCCAGGCTAAATACTTAATCTGTGGTATTTTAGTCAGCTGCTGTTTTAGGGAACGATTGCAATGCAACTAGTAGAATAAAATACTTGTCGCTGCTCTTAGGCACAGTCCTGCAGTGTTCTGCTCCCCSCTTGCTCTCGTTGCTGTTGTTTTCAGCATGCCTAGTAGAGAAAGAGTCTAGATTTGTGCTTGCCTTAATGTATTCAGCGAGAGCCCCTGCTTGAGAGTCCCGACGATGGGATTTGGGCTGTTCTTTCTGTTTCCCATTCAGCAGYGCTGTGAAGCGGTGTCCAGTGTATTAGTCACGTTGAAATGGCTGTGAATACTAAGCGGTGACAGCGCGTCCCGAGGTGCTCGGCACCTTGTGCCCTTCGCGGGGAACGGGCAGCGCCTGCCAGGCGCACGTGAGGCCCCCTGAGTTTTCCAAATCATAAATACAGGGTGAGACATTGTGCTGCGCCGCTGTGGTGCTCTCCCCACGCTCCTGCCGAGGCTCTGCTGCTTGCTGACACAGCAGCCCCTTTAAAGGCTGTTAGTGATTTTAATCACGGCCTAGAAGGGGCCGATCCCGCGGGCGCYGCTCGGCAGCAGGACGCGGGGCTGGCACCGAGCTCCTCTCTSCTGCACACTGCTTTGCACACAGGATAATTTTTGCTGATGTAGAGCTCATTTCAAGGTCACGCTTCAATAGCCTGGTATTTATTTAATACTGGTTAGCGTTATTTCTTTATTTAGATTTTTATAGCACGGAAAAAAAAACTCTTGCCTTCCTAGCAGGACTTGTATGTGACCTTTGTTCTATAGTTTCTCTAATGCATAACCAGCAGTATCCGTTTTTCCTCATTGTGGCTTAGAAGGAGGGTAAATGTACGTGTTTGTGCATAAGTTTTCTGGATAATAATAATTTGTATGTGTGAAGTCCTCATCACCCACCTGCACCACCCTTCCAGGGTGGTTTAACCTAGAACGATTTGCAAATATTAAACACTGGTGCAGTAGCTGCTGAAAGGCCRGAGAATGATGCTCTGGACACAGTGCTGGTGGGAAAGGGAAGAGAAAGGCAACGCTGTCAGAGGAAGAGCATGGTCATTCACACGGGTCCAAGTGCAAGGAGAGGTACCAGGAGGCCCAGGGCTCGGCTACGACCCACAAATAGACTGTGGAGTTAATTATTCCAGCTTATTGCATGAATCCAAGCAATTCCCCGCCATTATGCGCCGAGGGAGGATGTTTCTTTGTTACTGATGGGAGGCTGAAATTCCCAGCTGGCACCAAGACTGGCAATGCGCTCCAGCCCATAAATGGCRGTGCCAGCACATGGAGGAGGAAAGTGCAGATCCATGTGAGTTATCAGAGCCCTGCTGCCAGCTGGAGCCCRAGGAGCAGGTAGCCGACTCGGGTAATTATCCCGGTTTTAAAGATAAGTACCAGGGACAGGCACTGGTACAGACCCCTTCCAAAATGAAGCGCTGYGCGCAACCCGCGCTTCATTTTGGAAGGGGTCTGTAACGTCAGGGTCCCCCAGCCCCAGCGCGCTGCTGCCCTACCAAGCACCTGCCCGTTGTCCCCCCATTCACCGCCCCAAAGCTTTTCCCCCAGAGGCCTCCGCTGAGCCAGGGCCGATCCCAGAGAGGTCGGAGCTCCCCAGGAGCTGCATGGGAAGCAGGSAGCAGGCTGGGCCAGCGCCGAGGCGGAGTCCACTAGATGGCACGAACGCACCGCACTGCGCGCCCGGCGCCGCACGGCCCCGCGCTCCGCACCATTGTCACCCTCCGCGGGCACCCCGGGCGCGTGACTCGCCCCAGGGAAGGACAACGTCTTTCTTCTCCTTTCTTTTTTTCACTCTCTTTGGAAAAATATGGTTCCGCCTGAAATGCTAAAACTTCTTGGGCCGCTTGCTTGTGAGGCGCTGCCCTTTGGCGCGCCTGGGGATGCGGCTGTTTATCGCTCCCCACGGCAGGCTTGGTAAAAGTGAGGGGCTTCTCCTGCCTGGCTCCAGTGCGAAAAACATACAAATGTATAGAAAGTTTGCATATTCTCCACTGCACCTCTCAATAAATAGCTCCTGATTTTTTTCATCTAAAATTCTCTTTGTCTTGCCCCTCTCTGGTGGCGTGGGGTTCCTCATTAAGGCCAGGAGCAGGCGTAGCAGGATGCGATGCAGGGTATGAGCGAGATGCTGCCACGTTCCTTTAATATCTTTAATGGGAAGGCCACGAGAAACGCAGCACTGCCCTAATTTTATTAGCATTCTTTTCAAGTGTGGCGCGATGCCCCTTTTACCTCGGCGCTCGGGCTGAGTCTTAGGACAGGCAGCCCAAAGAAACGGCTCTGATAACCCGAAAAAAGCGACACACTGAAGGCACCTGCATCTTACCCATCCCTGGTGTCAAGCTGCTGAGCTCAGCGAGGTTACTTGAGGGATAAATTTGGCCCTAAATTTGCCTCTGTGCTTTCACGACGACTCCCCATCAGCTTTTCAGCACTACCTAGCTGAACCTTCCCTATGCAAAAAAAAATTACCATATTCCTGTGAATACTATCATTTTCTCCATCGCAAAATGTCCATTTAAAAGCTGTTTTGATCTTTTGGATAAGTGCCTTGATTTAAAATAATAGCAAAAAAAAAAAAAAAGTAAAATTAAGCCTCTGTGCTCAGCAGTGCATGAATGACAAATCTGTTGTAGTTTGGAGTATATTTTAAGAAACTCTTTTTAAACCTCTTATAGAAAATTTGCATATGCTCAGAAAAGATATTACACGCTGGGAAACCGAGCAGCATGATTTATTACAGATGCTATTGATACAATTATGTTTATACAGATACAGTAGATTTCCTAGCTTTAGATTTGGTATCATACAAGTTCACTTCTTATATAAAGTTTTTGAACTYATTTACTCCGTTCAGAAACTTTCTAAAGCCGTGTGAAAGTTTGAWCAGCCTTGGCTCAACCTAAGGTTTATTTTTCTCTCTCAATTCAAGTTCCAATGTCTGACAATTAAACCATTAATTTCACAAGGCTTTGGCAAAAAGAGGAAATCACAACATAAGCACCTTAAACCTGGAGAGCAAGCTACTATTTCCTTGGCCGATGTAAAATTTAATTCATTCCTTGTACAGTAAAATCTGAAACTGGGCAAATTTTAAGTGCACGATGTTGCATCGTGCCGCYGCTTCACATATCTCTAATTTGAGGGGGATTTCCTTCCAGCAGAGGTTTTCTAAATGAAGTGGCCCTGTCGACCTGGCTTGGGCCAGGGCTGCCGCGATGAGGGAGCAGAGCAGCCGGGCCGAATAAACRTGAGGCAGCCGCCGACGGCGGCTCCAGAGCGCCGAGTTAAGCCGAGTTTACCTCAGCGCGGCCCCGCTGCGAGGCAGGTGCTGCTGGCACCTAGCGGGAAGCTGCTCGCRCACGCGGGCTGCAGAGCAGCAGGTGCCCTCCCTGCCGCTCCGCCTGCCCCCCTGCTCTGCCTGAGGCCGCCCTCGGCCCCAAAATGCGGGTACCCCGAAATACAGGGGCACTCCGAGCACCACGCGGGAGGCAGGTATTTTATTGCCCACGCAGCAGCTTCTCCCGGCTAAGGAACTGGGCAGCGCGGTCTATTCATGTGCGCCGGCCTCCGGAGAGTTTATCTTAATCCCCTTCAGTGTCAGCACACACAAGACTCGCACAATTTACGGTGGGAGCCGCAGCGGGGGCCCGGGGCTGCGCGGGGCGGCCGYGGCGTCRCCGGCAGCGCAGCGGCCATTTCGGGTGGCCGCGGGGCCCCGCGCGCGCAGTGCGGCTTGCCGGGCCATGCAACGCGGTTTTAAGAGGACAACAGATCGCTCAGGTGCYTCATACTCGGTCAAAATGTTTTCGGAAGCACCTTAAAAGCTCTGCTTGGTGGGATTCCCGTAACTTTTCTGCTGTAATTTTGACAGGCACAAGTGCTGCCTAGCAGGGCTGCAGCCCAAGTGTATCCGTCCCTGTCATTTACCCCCAGTGCTCTGGGAATACAGCAGGGAAAAGAGGAGAGGCCGTAGTTAAGCTGCTGATTGAAGGTGAGCCTAGAAACAGGCAGTAACTGAATTCTTCTGTTGCACCTGTATCCAGAGCAAAGTAGATCTGCAAGGGCATTTGGCTGCGTTAGCCACTGTTCGCCTTTGTATTACACTTTTTATAAAATTTTTATTTGAAAGATACCTCTTTTAGCTGCAATCTTCCCCTCCCACATGGGCACAGACACAGAGACACAAATACAGTTTGGTGGTTTGGGGGCTTGTGAGTGGTGTTGTGATTTGATCTTTGTTAACTTATCTTGCTAAATTACTGCTCAAAATTAAAGCAGTAACCAAGAACATATACCAAGCACCACTGCACAATCTATGAACACATCCTGTTGTGCTAATTCCTCAACTTCTGTCCTAGATAGTTTTTTTTTTTTTTTGAAAATCTTTTACTGTTTATTGCAATTCTTTCGGAAAATCGGAACCTCTCTCTAACAGAAAAGCARTTCCCATAGAAAACCCAGTACCTCCCTTTGCCTTTCCCTCCCTCATCCCCAARTGAAGCACACTCAGACCAAAATGCTGCTTTTTATTAGGAAAGAAAAATCTCCCTCAGTTTTTGTCATTTTTCAATACAGAAAGGATATTCTGTATTTTGCTTTAATCTCTTTAAAACATCTCAAAATGTATTAAGAGCAAAACAGCATTGAATGTAGTAAGGAAGCAGTTATCCAGCCACGAGCCAACCACCACGAGTCAAATCCGAGTTAGGTGAGCTCTGTTGAAACCCAGGTATTAAAACAGAAATGAATGTGTCCTGTTAAACAAAAACCTAATTTCACAGTAACAACGCTGCCTTTTTAAATAATGAATCTCATATCCTTAACACACAAAGAAGGAAAGAAAATGAAGAGACATAATTAATGTTTTTGAAGTTCTTTCTAGACACAGAGGGCACTTGTTCTTATTTCATTTGGCACCCCCACTGCAGCCTCACTGCAGAGCCCCGCTGAGCCGGCCCTGGAAAGCAACACGAGGCCGCCTCGCGTCTCTCCTCGCGGCCGCTTCTCCCGGCTCCTCAGGGCTCGCCGCTGTCTGCGYACGGCAGGAATGAGCCCGGTACCTCTGCCCTGCACCTTTCCGCAGAGCTTGAGACACAGACCCACCTCTGCGGGCTGCCGCGTTGAAAAATTCCTGCTCTATTTCCATCCCGTTGGGCCTGGCRAGGCCGGGACTCCGCTCGCCTCATGGCCCAGTAGGCCCAGCCCGACTCCCGGGCAAAGCCGGGGCTGTGTGAGGCTGGCGCAGCACTCRGGCAGCATATGGCCAATTATTCTCATAAATATCGTCGGAGAAGCTTCTTCATACAGAGGAGACTATTAAAAAGTGGAGCCMTGGGGTTCAGCACCAATTATAATGCCAAGCAATGGCATTTGACTTTTGCATGGTTTCRCTGGTAATTCTTATATTAGAGTGGGAAACCCACAAGGGCAGTAATAAACCCAGCTACCATGGGCATAGAAAGTTAACAATGTCATGATGCTGTTACAGAAATACAGTGGCAAGAGTTTCTCCTTTCCACAAAAGCACAGCCACCAGCAAGAGATAAGATTTGTGCATTAAACCCCRGTTCCTGCCTTTGTGGCAAGCCACAGACTAGTCATCTGCCTTAGCAGCCCAAAGCTTGGCTCTGCTGAAAGCGGTGGCAAAACTACCTTCCCCTTCATCAGGGCAGGTTTCTCAGGACACCTATGTAAGGCCAAGGGGGAGAATTTTCATAACCTTTAATCAGATGTGGCCACCAAATTAGTCAGTTGTGCTTCAAGTTCTGATTTGTAAACCAAAGTCCATCCAAAGCTTTGATACTGTCTCCTAAAATTACACTTGTCCCTTTCTGCTTAGGCCCACCTGAATACATTTCTGTCCCTCCTGTCAGGATTATGTTTATAAAGAATAGCATACCCTTTTCATATGGTATTTTAAAAAATTATTATGTGGTTGTTTCCTGAAAGTTGAACATTGACTTTAAAACAAGACTGAAAATATTTGTAGTTCAAAATATAAAATAACATACATAGGATTTATCACAAAATGCTCACCTGGAAACATAGCAAGGTGACAAGGGATCCGGGTCTTCCCATTGGTGTCTGTGGGCCCTGGTTCAGGCTCTTTAGAGCTTTGCTGTATTTCTGTAATTTCTCTCAGATCAACATCTGCCCTTCACCCCCCCAAATTATGTAGAAGAATTTAGTAGAAAAGATATCTGTTAAATATACGCATCAAGCTGTTTTTGAAACAGAAATAAAAAGATGAGTTCCCATCCAAAAGAGTRCTGCCCCTACCTGATGCACAGCACCATTTCATGTGGCTCTGGCTCACACAGACTTTTTCCCAGAAAGACCCTTCTCTGCAAAGAAAAAAAACACATTAAAGTTCAGTTTTATCTTTTTCGCTTCTTTACAATCTGCAAGAAAGGTATAAAGATTGGTAGCCTAATCTGTTGGAGTGATTGCTRTTGGAGTGATTCTATTTAAAGCAATAGAAGCATGCCTGCTTACATTAGCACTGTTACATAACATTTAAAAAAAAAAAGACATTAATTTATCTGTTATATAGCATACTATATGGGTGCAAGTGTCTCTACTGCGTGGTGTCTTCTGCCTGTGGCATGTTAAGCAGAAAGAATAATTCGCATTGCATTTTGACCATTGCTGGTTTGGTGGAGTACTCTAATTATAGCACAGAGTGTTTACAGTTCTGCTGAAATATGTAAATGCTGCAGGACTGATTCCAAGAGTAAAAATGCAATTTTGAAGCGAAAAATACATAAACTGACATGATGCAGTTGAAAAGTGTTTTTCGAGAATAATGTCCATGCAATAGAAGGTGGACAAATAAAGCAGAGTACAAAATGAATGCATGTCTCTTCAAAACAGTACAAGCTCTCTTTTGACATGCAAGCAATTCAGTAAGGAGGCAAAAGACTAGAATTGAATTTAGCTGATGCAAATGAAATTAAAGCTAAATTGGTTGTCACATCAAGATGATGTTAACTATGTAAATGTTTGCTATTTATTAAGCCACCATTTAGAATTCGGAATGTGATAAAAATATAAGGCCTGCTTTTTGTTCATTTCAGAAACCAATTGTGCACTTAAAGGAACATATGTACAGATTATTCAGCCTTCTCACACCTTGGAGAATTAAATCTAATATCTCTTCCACTTTTTTTTTGCCACTCTTTTTCTGTAATTACAGCTCACACGTACTGTAGTTCCAGGCTACCAAAAAAACAAACCCTAAAAGCCACCAGGCTTTTCTAGCTAAGCAGTATCCCATTACCTCATTGCTTCAGATGCATTCAGCCTCTACAATATTGTTGGCTGTTTCAGGTTAACTACCAAAATCATTTGCCTGAGAAGCGAGATTTAATTGTCTTACAACTACCTCTGTGAAGTACAATAGGGATTACAAGTACTCATTGATTATACTATTGGGGAGAATAAGGGACTCTTATTCTAGCATTTCTCATTCATTTTGTCATTGCATTCTCTTTGAAAGAGACCAAATGGGTCCCAGCAGGTGAAAGCAAAGAAACCTGAAAGGCCCCCTTTGATGAATGACAATACCACGACTGCCCTCCCCCCCATTTTTGGAGATTATAAAACCTTATTAAATCATGCCCCGTTAGATATTGATTGAGAGGGAGCTAAACTAAAACCAACAATAGCAGCATGGATCAGAGAACAGTGCTTTCCTCAATGGGCTCTGAGCACAGCTAAGCTTTCCACTTCTTTTGCTGGGTGGGTTTTCTTTTTTATTTTATTAAAAAAAAAAAACTATTTACTTTTGTTTAAACCATTATACAAGAAAGTCATACAATTATAGGAGCTTTGTCAATCACAAACAGCCAGTAGCAGTCCCTGTAGCCCGAGCAATTCGTCTTTCAGACTGTAGCAAGGCAGTGCACAAACAGCCGTAAAGTTCCGACGCGGGATTTTTCTGCGTTGTTTTGTTACGGGTTTTGGACCCTGCTCAGCAATTATCCCCACCGCGGCTGACTTGAGGATGCTCGTCATTGCAACAAGGCTGCCTTGGAACAAACCCCGCCAAGGGAACAAATGAAGCCCTTTGGTAGCGAGTGCTCCTGGAAAACAAGGAGAAAGCCCCTTTTGAAAAATCATATTTTATTTTAAGCTGCTTCCGTTGCAGGCCTGTCGTGTCAGCCATTTACAAACCCCCCTACAAAAATTCCCTTTATGGCGAGCGACTTAGCTTGAATAACGTGAATCCRCCTGCTTTTGAGAAGGCTTCTTTAATAGGGCTTGTGTGTTAATTAACTGTCTGTGGATTTATTTATTTTTAAATCACAGTGCATTTCAGACCACGCTAGAGAATAACGAAACCCAAAGAAATGCCCATGTAATCCTGCAAGTATCTCTGCTCTGACAACGGGCAATCTTAGGCCTGCCTCTGAGGCATTTTTTAGCCCTAAATATTTCGCTTGTAATTTAATTCCCTTTTTACCTACCAGAGTCTACAGGTGTTGCTTGTCCTAGGCACAGCTTTGGACCAGGGATGCTGTTTTTAAAAAAACAAAAAAGCCTGAAGGTGAAAAGAGTCTTTTGGAAAAAAAGCAGCATTGCACTCTSATAATAGATGATTCCTAAATTCAATAACCTGTGTAAGATATTTGCTTTTGGATTAGTTTTGGCTAAAGAAACAAATAATTGTTCAGACGATAATGATATAATACTAAAATTATTATTCATTTACTCCCAAAGAAATGCAGTTTTTCTGTTTAGTATTAATAGCCTTATTAGAGGGAGTTGCACTGTGGTGTATGAAAAGCCATTTCTGGAATAGCTGAAATTGTTAGAGAAATTTTGAACTCTTCATTTGGGAACGAAAACTTGTTGTGAGAGTTATAAAATAAAATTAGATGATTAAAAATAATGTGTTCATAGTATGAATATGGGGAATAAAAAAAGACTTTTAGTGCTTAAAATTGGGTATATGTCACTACTGGTATGAAGAGCATCTGAAGAAAATCCCGGAAAAAGATAAAACAGCACAGAATAATAGAGAAATAATGCTTTTGAAAAGGATATAAAGAAGTGAATTAATTATATTATAATCATATGTTTATGTCCATATTCATTTTTGATTGATTGATACTATCCTTATCCTAATAGCTGCCTTGCTGCTATTTAATATTTTCCATTTGTTTGCCTTCTCCATGTCAAGTCCATCAGTATTATCCTGTGATTTCATACTGTAACTCGCATTAATCTAAAACATTAATAAATACTTATTAAAATCCTCYTCTGTTTAGCTAACAGTACATCCTTGTGTCTAAAAAACACAGAGGTTAATGACTATTTAAATTAAAATCAAAGTATCAACTTTTACAGCTATCTGATTCGGGGKTTTTTTTTGCTTTTTTTTTCCCCACACAATTTATTAATAGCAGCACATTGGATGATGGTAGAGTCTGTATATAATAAAGAGATGGAATATAAGCCAGAGAGTTTCAAGTCACATCGTGAAAATTAGAGTTAAGCATTAGAGTACAATATCTTGAACAGGTTTTATAAATATAGCTTGCCAGTTACACAGCTTTAAACTTTTATATGCTGCTCAGGATGAATAATTAACTGGCTGGAATCTATGGCTAATTGTATTTTCATCTGATTTGACTTTTCAAGCACAAATGTTACATGCTAGCTTTATACTACTGATTACCCATTTCTGTGCACATCTAGGTGGCCGCTGTGAGCACGTCTAGCGTCCCGCTTTGGGCTGCAGGGGAATCGGACAATTCAGGCATCAGCTGCWGCTTTGCACATCCCGTGCACCCTAAAGAGCTCTATGAAAATACAGCCTGATGGCTCGGGATGCTGCAGGGTTTTTCCTCTCTATGTTCTCCCCCTCTATGTAGGTACAGAGCGGGAGCAATTCTTCGAACCCGGTCTCAGAAACAGTATCTAGGCTCAGGAACAGGACTGCATTAAACTATTGTGCTTCCATCTATCTTCCAGCAGCTGTTCACAATGACTATCATTTAGGATGTACTTAGAGTCAGCTGTTTATTTTTCCCCTTCTGTTGCATTTTAACACTGTCCTTAATTTTTTTTAAATAGTTTAGCTCTAAGAAGGAAAATACGTTTGCAATTTTCCGAGCTGAATTTTATTCACCTAAATTTTAAATATTTTGCAGTACACTTGATATAGCAGTAATACAGTGTCACCAGCAACATTTCCTTTACCATTTCATCAGCGTTTGAGTTTCAGTGCCGTAAGGTCACCTGGGACTACAGTGGGCTGGGGYCTGTTGTCTCATTATACAAAACCATAAAGAGCCATGCCCTGTCACCTCACGGTGACAGCACGTTTTGTTTAAGAGCAGAATTTATCAATTAGGTGATGCCGCTGTTTCAGCCAGGATGAGACGAGATAAAATACTTATGAGGTCACGTTTTTGAAATATGTGCTCAAAGAATTATAAAACAGGGACTATCCAAAYGGGAAGTAAGCGTATAGATCTTCAATTTACTTGCTAAATTGTCATAGTGACATTCACACAAATCATAAAAAAAATATTTAAAGCTGGCTGCCATTCCTTAATTGCACATACACAGGCATTTTTTAGTTTCCAGTTGTTTACTGTGCTAAGTCCCATTCCCAGGTAGATCTGCATAGGCACAGGCAGACACAAGTCCCCAGCTGCACGCGACGTGACGTGAGTGGCAGCGCTCACTCGGGCACAGGCCGCCTGCGGGTCACGGGGTTAGTCCCGTCAAAGCCGCTGCCTTCTCCCCAGGCAGGAGCAGGTTTGTCCCAGCGCAGGGCCTCCAAGCAGGCCAGACCTCTCGCCTCGCCACCCCCATGCCGATGCTGCAGCTCCCCTCTTGCCCTTCCCCTCCACCACACCAGCAAGGGACMCTGGTGGAGCCCCACGTGCTGGTGTTTTCCAGCAATTAGCAGATTCCAGGGAGCAGCTCCCTATTTTCACCTTCCTAAACGCCCCTTCAGTGCTCTGCCACTTTAGATCCATTAGATCTAAAGCTCCTTCGCACAGGGGATCTTAAGTGTATACAGGGAGATGCCAGTGAGGAGGGAGAGGGCTCCTCTAGCCTGTTACTTCAGCCTGCAGGACTGTGGATACCCTTATTTTTGTGTGAAATCAGTAGCAGTTTAGGTGTTCATACTAAGAAATACACACACACACACCCTTACCTACCTTATCTTAATATAAGATTGAGTACATCATTATTTACYGGCATTTTTCAAGGCACCATTGTCTGCTCAGGAGCTACAAACATCACCTTTAACTTGGATACATTAGAAGAGTAAAGCATATACAATGAATATAAGACTTTTTTTWAAAAAACAGAAGATATAAAAAGGCTCTTTTGCGTAGGCTTTTATCAGTGCATCCCAAGAAACCTATACTCAGTTGCTGTGGGAAGTGTAACTTTGATTTCCAGCTCCTGTGTTTGAATTCTGAACCGTACTGTCCTATTAACATAATTTGTGCATTTAATTTTCTCTATTAAAGAAATTATATGAAGTTGATTACACTTCCATAAACACACATTCAAAGGTGCCTTTTCAATTTTCAACTCAAACATCACATTAATGTTTTTCACATTCCTTCCGTATATTTTTTTCTCCCTCTAAGTTTCTTCCACTCCCTTTTCCATGAATACTGGTGACGATAAAGCATTTATCAGCTGCTCATGTTTGCTGAAGAGATGGTTGTTCCAGTGGAGGAACTCAATTTTCATACATTACAATTACTTAGGATTGTTACTAATGTATGATAATGTAAGGAAAGTGTAGTCTTGCTCAATATCTTGGGAGGAGTCATTTTATATCATTAAGTTACAATATCATCACTTTGTACAAATTCCATAAAACTATTGCTGCCTGATTATTTGAACATAAAGGAATGGAGAAATCACCAGGTATCTTCTACATTGCTTCTAAATACAATATATATATGTGTTTGTGCTTGCCTGTATTTAGCATCCTCTATATCTCTGTTTCCGTGCCTTTTCCATCACCACTGTACCKAGATATTACTGCAAAAACTGTAGTGCCTCCAATGTCAAATTAATCCAGAAATAGTTTAAATTGAATTCTAACCTGTTGCTGAACGCCCMTAAAACCTATGGATGTGATAATATATCTGAGCAAATACACTAAAGGCACACAAAACTTGAGAGCTGCAACAGTGACTACCATATGAGCTGAATGTGCCGAGACAGAACTTAGCAGCGTGCAAATATTTGGAAAGGCTTTAAAATGGTGGGTTGTGCTTTATCCCATTAAAGTGCTGCCTAACCCCAGGCACACGGAGYGATGGCAGAGACTGCTCTTCATGCAGTTAAGCCCGTGAGCATTTCCAGTCAGCACTGGCCCCGTCCTGGGGTCTCCCGGGTGGATTTCCGAGGTGCTGGCAGCTTTTACTGCTGTAAGTCCATAGCAGGTGGGGATTTCAGCTGTTTTGCAAGCTTTTCATGCCAGCTTTACCTAGCACAGCCCAAGTTGGTGTCTAAAAAAGGGGAAAAAAAGAGTTAGGATCTATGTCTTTACTAGGCTTTTCAAGCAAGTTGAGGGTGGGCATTGGAGAAGAGAGAGCCTGATGTCTCAGGGAGACTGAATTAAATTGTGCAGTGGTGAAGTCAGCTATCCAAGCTAAGAACTGCCTGGTTTGGTAGGAGGTTCACGAGTGACTCATTTGTTCATTGGTTTTGACTTCAGTGKTTGTGTCTGGAAGTGGCATTAAAGAAAAGCCTGTTGGAAGCTCCAGATGTTCTTGCCGTGCCCATGCAGACTGCTGCTGCGCTAGCAGCGCCCTTCGCACCAGCTGATGGCGACACGGGTTGAGAAGGTGCAGAAAGRCATCACCTCCTCCTGGAGCCAAGGCCCGCTCTGGTAAATGGGACACACATTTGGGATTGCAGCCCTTCCCAGAGCAGGCCTGGCTGATGGGAGATCAGCTGAATTCTTTCATCTACGTGGGGTTCTTGTTTCGCACGCCTGTGCYGAGAGGGGCTCCCACCGCGCGCTTCACGGAGCAGCTCCACTGCTGGTGTTTGGAGGGCTGCTCTCGTCTGCTTCTTTGCAACTGAGTGGGCTTGCTGTCTGTTACTAACACAGTGCCTGGAAATTAAAACTATCAAAATATCCTGGCAATTTCAAATTGTTAGGTTTAATATCAGAGCTGAGTACCGGGAGGAGAGTCGTATCATTTCCTCGTGACTGAAAAGGGAACAAAAGGACGTTCCCGGCGCGGGAAAGCTCTGCTCATTGCAGCGCGGCAGAGGGGAAGCAGCGTGTGCTGCAGAGAGGGCACCCGGGAGAAGCAGCTCTCCGCAATGAGCTTGGTTCCTCCCTAGATTATTTAATACCTGGTTCATTTCTGGGATAACAGAGAGAGGAGGACGATCGCTTCTAAGAAACYCGTTCCTTGACAGGATGTGAACAGCATAACCACCAGTTTCGCGTTCCATTCAAACTGTCAGTAGGCAGCCAACTTATAATTGCTAACAAYAAAAGTGATGGACGTTATCATTTCTGTTTGCAAAAAAGAAGAAAGCAAAAAGAAGACGACTTGTGCTGTGATTTCTGTTTCCGCGTCTTACTGTTTGATGAATGTTCCTGGTCGCGGCGCATAAAGACTGCTCCTTATCCCTTATCCCAAGTCTTTGGAATAAAGTTTGCATTAGCCCTTATGTCGGAGTCTCAGCATGCGAACAGAGATGCAGGCGGCTCCTTTTCCAAGGTGCTGTTACAGCATGGTTTCCGTTCAAAGCCGCTGCTTTCCATTAGGCTTCCTATTTACCGTGGCTGCGAGCCCCCGTGCTGCCCAAGCGATAACTGTGAATGACGGCGCGCTGCGCCCCGCCACCCCGCACCCTTATCTGCCTTTGTTTTATGGGCAAATATGCGTTGTGTCCTGCCAGCCGGTATTAGCTCAACGCAGACATTCCAAAATACAATAAAGCCTTGATGACATTTGCTTAGGTAATCAGCCGATCTGATTTTTTTACATGTATTTATTCATGGCCAAACTCAGCCCTTCGCTCCTCCGAGGCGGCTGCAAAGCGGATCTTAGCTAATTAGTTCTTTCTCCTTCGCCCATTTGTTTTGTGCCGCCCCTGTCGCTGGCTGCGTCCTGCCGACGGCGCCCTCACAACTTCCCTGGCGCTGGCGCTGGAGGAGGCTCCGGCCGCTGGAGCTGCAGCCCGGCAACGCCTTCCAAGGGGCCGCGCTCATCTTTGCCGGCTGCCTCCGCAGGCTCCCCTTTCCTGGGGGGACACTTCCGAGTTGGGCAGAAAGGAAAAGGGAAGGAAAATCACCAGGATTGCTCAGCATGGGAGCTGTCCTGCACGTGCAAGCCCGCGAGGCTGCAAGCCCGGAGCRAGGTACTGAACTTGGAGACGCTCCTCGCTGCTGAAAACAGTCGCATCGTTTCCAGCGTGGATGTACCAGAAAGAGAGAATTCATTTAAACCACGTCTAAAGCACAATAACTTCAAACTCCTGGTTTTAAATAGATTTTCCCCCTGTTCTTCTGACCTTTCTCAGCATAATGCTATTCTGTTTGGTCTCTAGGTTTTTGCATTTACGTAAAACCTTCCAACAGCAAATTAAGTTAGGTGGCTAAAATCRGTTGCCTCTAGTTTGTTTTCTCTGTCTTAATTCCATCCCATCCTCAAGAAATGGAGGGCAGGGCGGCTGGCAACAACAGGAAAGAAAAACTCCCAGGGCAGCATTGGTGACACAGCCTGGATTCACAAGTGCTGCCGCCGCCAGTTCTTGTAAGAAACACTACAGCCTTGTGCTTCCACACTAATTTCTGGACAAAAGAGAATACTTTGGCAAATGGGTGCTTTTTTGACCTTAAAGTATGGTCATCTTTGATAAGAAGCCCTTTTCAGAGCCATTATTATTAGRATTATTATTATTAGTGTGAAATTTGTTGTATCTGCTCATTCAATACCGTGGACGTTGAGGCTTTTCCCTGAGCATATATGCTCATAACTCCGCAGGGACAGGGTGCAGCGTGGCAGGGACAGGGATGCGGAGCGGGATGAAGCCTCGCGTGTGCGGGCGGTGTGAGCGGCTCGGGCGGCAGCGAGGGCGGCCGGGCGGCAGCGCGCGGTGCCGGCGGCTGGAGCTGCTGCCGCAGACACCTTCCCACGGGGCAGGAAGGCAGGCGGGCATGTGGGGCACAGAGCCCCATGCACCAGGCTCCTCGTGGGCAAAGGGAAATGCTTTGGACCCTCCTGCTCCCGCTGCGGGGCTGTTGCCTCCTGCTGCGGCCGGTGTCCCGTTCCTGCTGGGAATGCCTGGCTGGCAAGGGGCTGGCTATGGCTCGTATGGCTCTTCCGCCTACGGATGTGAGGCCACATGGCTCCTGCCAGCGCTCTCCTCCCCTCAGGAAAACCACAGTCAGTGCCCCCGGGTCACAAGGAATGCACTTGAACTGAATGAACAGCGGCACCAAATCCCCTTCRCGCTCTGTCTTTCGCCACGCCCGTATATCCAAGCGTGTGTGGAATGCTGCCGGGATCATCGCTTAGGGCGGCTGTTCCAGGGGCRAGCACGTTCCCGCAGCCCCCGGGCCCTTCCCACGCTGCCCGGCTCCCATGTCCAGCCGCAGGGCTCCCGCTCGCACCTGCACCCGCAGGGCTGCGGGACAGGACGGGCCAAGCCGATGCTTTGGGGGATGCAGGGTCTTGTCCTGCCCATTCCCCGGCTCCCGAAAGGCCCTGCCTTGGCGCTGAGCATGCCACAGTACATCTTCTGCTGTACACCTCCTAGGTTGCTAATTTGTCRAGTGATTTGCACTACGGAAAAGTCAGATAAAAACCACATCTCCCTCATCCAGGGGAAAGATACAGTTATTTTTGTTCCTCCTTTTTGGTTATTATTAGTGTTTGGCACCTTCCACGGCGCACAGTGCTTCCACGGCATGTTCGTTTGCAAGCGCTCCTCAGCTCTCAGCTCCCACTCTTTCCTCTGCTCTGTCAGCTAATTAAACACATAAACCTGTGAGAAAGCAACCGTTAAATCCACCCTGCTAACAAAGAAGATTTCTCAATAGGCCTGATGTCGAATATGTTTCAGATGCCTGATGAGACCTCTTCATGAAGCAATACATTTAGCCACACTGCTGCCACTTGAGGTTAGTGATTACCCCAAACTATAAGGCAGGGATTGAGCACTGCATCTGCATGCAGAAAAGTTTTAATGAATGCTCTAACTGTGGCTCTAAAAATGTGACACTTGTGCACAGGCATTGCTGTAAGGAGGAACTTTATGGAGTGGACACTTACAACATTATGCGTATTGTCGCTAAATAAACTCACTGCTGTCATTAGCAGCAAGCTGTAATGGAAATGGGAGCCCATTCTGCAGCTCTTGTCACTAATTGGGATGTAGATGCCAAAATGATAATGCCTGAAAATACCTTGGCTAGATGGATGGGGAGTGAGACAGGCATTCTGTGCAGCCCCGGCTACTTCTCTCCTGTCTTTGTCCACTTCATGGAGCAAGTTTGTTAGCCTTGTGCCTCTGATTTATTAAATATGCCCTTTGTCTCTTTTCTCTTTAAACTCGCCTGTTGTTACAGGTGTAATATAATTATTATGTACAAGAATATTTACTGTCTGCAGTAAATACAATTAATTAGTCCCGATACATGTAGTTTTCATTTTATTTAGCGTGCTATAAATCATTTCTGATTCAGCACATGGCACTGTAGCAAGCCTAGTAAACTAAATGCTGTTTCACTTAGCATTGCTAAATAATTGAATAAAAAGAAGTGCTGTGTAAATGGCGTGGAAGTAACATCTAGCATCACTCTTATGAGAATGAAAGTTGTTTAAAACCAAATCTCATTTTCAACATTTCAGCCACAACAAACAACTTTTTCATTATCTCTTTGACAAAGAAAAAAAAAAAGTATTACATCCAAATATAAAATAATATATAATTTTCTTTTACCAGAAGTTGCATTTTATGCCAGTTAGGTCATTAGCTTCTTACAGAACCATTTGGTAACACACACAGTGCTATTTCATTTTTGAAATTGCCATGCATTCTCCTAATTTGTTTGTATTAATAAATTTATGCTACAGCCAGAAATAGTTTGAGGGGTGAGGCAAGGAGGGAGCACTCTTGGGAGTTGGAAACTTCCAAAGGTTTCAGGGATATCASATACACATACACATATACACACTCCTGCATCTATAGAGAACATAAAATATGTGTATTTATTTGGTGATGAATTAATGAGCAGGATGTCACAGTTCTTGTCAAAGTCATGTTTAAAAATGTGCATTTCAATGTTAATTGGATAAACTGCTCAACAATATCAGTTCATCAGTTTTATTAACAAATAATCTGTGTCTGGAAGCTAAAACGAAGGAAATTAAATAATAGCAAAGGGATTTACATATGTTTCATGTAAGTCATATAGTCAGGGTTCATAAAATCTCGAGATAGGGCCTAGATAATCCTGTAAAACTCTAGAATTATTTACCTGCAATGGAGCTATAGCAAAGACCTTAGCAGAGCTCTTCATGGTCCTGAGGCAACTTGCTTCACGCGTGGCCTTTGGAGTAGCCTCACGAGGTGATCAACACCAAGTAAAGCCTATTAGCTACGGGATCCTTTTGCACCAGACAATACTTAACAGAGACAAAACCAGAAACCAAGCTATAAGTGCTGAGAAAAGCATAGGTTTTGTAGGTGTGAGGCAATAAGAGGACACTTAGGGCCAGGGTGGACCTGCTCAGGCTGGCACTGGTGCTGCTGCTCGCTCTCTTCAGCAGTGTAGCAGAGGGAGGCAGATGCCTTTAAAAGTGTTTAGCGATGGTGGCTGGTATTTAATCTTTGTTTTTAGAAGAGGATTAATGGAAATCAGTGTCACAGCCCTAGAAAGGGTCTCCAACTGGTGTGTCATCCATTCACAGRGCTCGGAAGGCAGCTCGACTTGAGGTGTCGTCAGGACTTTGACAAGGCTCCGCGGCAGGTTCCTCTGAATCATCTCTCTGCTCTCAAGAAGCACTCTGCTCTCCGAGTGCTCTGCGGATGATTATTTTAACATAATTAAAAAAACATAAATGCATTTATATCCAAGAGGTTGCAGCTAGGCGCTCTGCAAGGAAAAAGCAATTCAGACAGGTTACTCATTTCAGTGTAAAATCACTTGATATACACAAGTTTATTATTTATAAGCCATTATGTAGAAAAMAATTGTTTATTTATAAGTAATCTCACTCATTAGCAGACAGGTATGAGGTTACAAAGTTTATGTTACGGGTTTCCTACTTTTCATATTTTCCAAGGCGGTAAAACTTCTCTGCCTTTATTGTTTTTTAAGCAGCACATTTGTGGTGAGATATTAGCCTAGCTGCATGGTACCCAATGTAAGAAAAATGTAAGAAATGTAAGAAATGCAATGTAAGAAAAATGGCACATAGATTATGTAAGAAAAAAGGCACAATGATTATGAGGGTGATAGAGCCCTGGAACAGGCTGTCCAGGGAGCCTGTGGAGTGTCCTTCTCTGGTGGCATCCAAACCTACCTGGATGCCGACCTGTGCCCCGTGCTCTGGGTGTCCCTGCTGGAGCAGGGGTTTGGACTAGATGATCTCTAGAGGTCCCTTCCAGCCTTAACCATTCTCTGATTCTGTGTAATAGTATCATATATGAGTTCTGGTTTTAAAAAAATAAATAATTCTCCAATTTACCACAAATTTCTACAAAATATCACAAAAAACTACTTGTAGCATATCCATA